>NC_143206.1:3833333-4152500 GCF_051530095.1 Phoenix dactylifera | reverse complement strand
ACGTAAGTTTTAAGTGTGGGGAGGGATTTAGGTTGTATATGTCATGAGCAAGATTCAATTAAGCTTGAAAAAAAAACTTATAACATAATTCTCCAACTTAGAATTAATTAGTCTAGTTGTTTTCTTTGAGAATGGTAGTGACTAAATTTGGTAGACAAAAACCGGTGAGATTTTGAGCCTTTAGACTGACACATCCATATCAGTCTCACTATTTTCTTTAATAAAAGATATTCTTTCATGGATTTATTTATCTAGAACTTGCCTTGATTCTCTTCGAGGTCACATTGACACATGCATGCATGAACATGATTAAAGCCTTCTTTGTTATAAGCTATGTACATAAGCTAAATAGCCTGCCTTGTAATTAATATTTTCCTTTATTGAACCCCTTTGAGCTTTATTGATCTTTTTCACTTATTGTGAAACCACATTACAAGCTTTAAACCCCCCCCCCCCTCCAAAAAAAAAACAATGCCTTTACCCAAGCCGTAGAACTAGTGGAGCATTATTCATCATTATGATATGTATGGGTGTGCAAGAAATAAGTGTGGGGGTATCTGAATTTGTGGTATGGCTATGACTGGTGAAATGGAACATGTTTTCATTCTCAATCGTGAGTTCCATTGTTGATGTAATCGGAAAAAAAAAAAGAAAAAAAAGAAAAAAAAAGAAAGTAATAGAGGAAATTATTTTTTAAGTACAAACTGTTCATGTTCGTAATTGCTCTTGAAATTCAAAAAAAAAACAAAGGGATCTGTTTATACATGATATACAAAGGTGGAAGCTGTTGTGAAAGATTGTTCCCTGCTGTAAATGAAAAGTGTTCCTTTTGAATTATTTCTTTTTCAATACAGAAGTTTCACATGGTTTAAATGCTTTGAAGCCAAATTGAAGAAGCTGTTGAATGGAGTGATTGGTTTTACATGTCATATATTCGATGGCTTTTGAGCTACATTTTCATATATATATATATATATATATATATATATATATATATATATATATATATATATATATATATATATATATATATATATATATATATATATATATATATGCCTTGAGTTGATTCATTTTTGCTCCACTAGTTTCGATGGCTTTTGAGCTATATTTCTAAATATTTTCCACCTTGATCCTAAGCCCCGTTACAACCCTTGAAAAGTCCTTATGATTTGTGTTATGATTCATGTTATCATGTGGAGATAAAATATATCATACTCATAGGCATATAAAATATCCAAAACCATATGGTTGGTTGCGTAGAAAGACTCTTACCTCTACTTATATTATCGTGAGTAGATATGTTATGCTTAGTTCGTTAGCACACCTAATGCACCTAGTTGAACTAAAATTAATAATGCACCTAGTTGAACTAAAATTAATATCCAAAATAAAAATTTCAAATCAACTTTTAATTTGACTAATTAGTCGCTATTTTTTTTTATATAACTTCTAGAAGTCTAGTTTTTTAACCCTAACTCTAACCCATGATCTTCAATAGCCGCCCAAACCCCCCACTTAGGTCGATCACATGACATGGCTGCTTGAACCCTAGAGTAGTATCCTAAAGATAATAAAAGGCCTAAGATAAACAAATATCTAACAACTCTAGAATTTAAAATTATAGATAGTAACCAAATTATCTAACTAAATAAATCCACCAAGATCAAATAATCAAACTTATTGAATTATAAAATATTTAAATATTCATTTGGTATCAAAAAAAATAAACTAACCAACTAACTAATGGTTCCATCACTTGATCTCCATGCGCAATCCAATCAAAACTATAAACCCTACCACTCTGAAAAAAAGAAAAAAGAGATGGTGCAAGTTTTACAGCCTAATAAGAATCCTCCGTACTAACACCAATATAGATATATTAAATTTAAAATAAAAATTTTCTATAAACCATATCAAAATGCAGGCAAAAATCATAAAATTTTATCCTAATTATTTAACATAGCTCAAATAAATCTATATAAATATGTATATAAAAATGTACATCATCAAATATACAACTCATTCAAGAAAATATGTCAGATTTATCATCAGTTTAAAGCTTTTCTTCAATGGTGGTTTCATATATCTCATCTTCTATTACAAACTAGATTTTTTATCATTAATTATCTTTCTGATTTAGACTATCCATGATCATGCTTCGGGTTTGTCTCACAAAATATAATTCTATGCTCAGCATGTGGTGGCCAACCATAACATCCACGCCGATGAGAATGCAAAATGTCATATTGTTCTTCCTTGATGTTTAGTCTTTTATACTTATTTTGTGCCTAAATATACTCGTTATTCTTATATTTTGATTTACGATGCAAATGGAGGCGTTAAGTGCAAAACGAAGCTAATTGGATGATTTTGGACAGTTTCGATATTGCTTTGTAATTTAGAAATAACTTTTTCATCCAAGATCCGATTAAGATGATTCAAGATGATGTGTAATGCTAAAAAATAGCTCTACAACTTTCATATTTAGAGTTTTGAGAGATACTGGACTTATCAAGGCCGAAATCGGGCTTGAAGTTGCTGCATGGGCACTGCTGACATGCTAGAAAGTCCTTGGCCTGCAGTACGTGGATTTGACTCGGTCTACTTTCAGAGGTTCCCAGATCTGATGCACGAAAATCCCAGCTGGAAACACCAGTTTCCCAGTTATATTAAAACTTTATTTTATTTTTCTTAATTAGTCAGATTTGAATATTTGTTAGGAGATTTTTTTAGGAAGGGATAAACGTGAAAGAAAGGAGGCTGCGGAGACTCCTCTTGGCAGGACGCCTCTTTTTCTCTTTTCTTCTTGAAAGTTTGCATCCATGGCCCTGCGTGGCTAAAGCTTTTATTGGTCTAAGGAAACAGAAGCCTCGGAATCAATAAAACTGTGAGATCTGAATTTGTTTTCATTGTATAATTCATGCTTTGATATCGGATGTCCTTCTATGCATATTTTCATGATTGTTTTCGTTTAATTACTAAGAGGCCTGTTAGTTTATTATTCGTTGCAATCTACTGCTAGGTTAGATATCAAATTTGTAATTGTTTGATCCCTCTAATCTATGAAGCAACTAAGATTTAATAATTTGCTGCGTCAGAAATTTTCAGATCTTAGGAAGAACACTTGGCTAAATCAAATGCAACCGCTTATGTTTGTGTTGTTTAGCTTCATCAATCTCTCTAATTCTTAAGGCTTCCACTAGATTAAACCTTTAGTGCTTGTCTTGGGTTGTTTAGTAGTTGAGATTAATTAGATCGCTTATTTTTAATTAACTACGACTAAGAAGAGATAGAAAAAATATTTCCAACCGGTGGACATACAAAGTGCAAATTGATATATCCTTGCATCAATGATCAGTTGTAAAATTCCGATGGTGGATGTTGACTTAGACCAAGATTTGTTCTTTTGATTGATTTCAATACTTTAATCTGAATTGTTCCTTAGTTGTTTTATTGTTTTCGTTATACTCAATCCCCCCCCTCCTTGTTCAAGTAGCATAAAACTAGGCTAGATACTCTCCATGGGAACGATCCTTACTTGTACTACTATATATATTTTTAGGAGTATAGGTTTTATTTTTGGTTGCCTGCGACAGCACACCACACGTTTTAGCCCATGGTGGTAAATTATGATATTTGCGCTTTAGCCCATGGTGGCAAACCAAAATATTTATGCTTTGGCCACTGGTGGCAAACCAATATGTCATGATTCAGCCTGTGACCGGCAATTCATAACATGTATAATACAAATCTTTTCATTCAACAATCACATTATATTATTTCATCCATGCTAGAGAAAATATAATTTCATATTATATCTCTTGCCAAGTTCCAAACTAACTAGCATCATATTCCAAACAACCAACATCATAGTGCAAGCAACCAAAATCATCGATATTTGATACATCTATTTAATAAAGTAGCATATATTTATATATGTTGTCCGATTCTTGTTTAACTAAAAATATGCTAAACAGATCGTTGTTAGAACCGACAAACAAAATTTAATTTAATTTTACTCTTACCTTTTCTACTCATTGAATAGTGGTTGTAAGAGGTCGATCCATAGGGAGGCGATTGGAGTTGCATAAAAATTAGAATGTTCACTCGGATTTGAAATTGATTTTTGAATGATAAAGAAAAATATTACGTCGGGGATGTTGATAGATTCTCTAATCTACCGGAGAATGATTTCTACTTGAAATTAACGGAAAGATAGGTACTTAAATTCGAAAAGCATTTATATATTTAATGGAAAAGAAAGCTCTGGCATAAAATGGATAAAAATCGTGCTAGGAATATTGAAGACCGGAACATCGATTGCATGAAAGAAATTTTAATGTATTGCATTAAAAAAAAAAGATTACAGAATTTGAAGAACGAAAATTAAAAACAACAGAAATTACAACTTTAGCATAAATAAAACTCTCTATTAAAATAAAACTAAAAACCCCAAAACACATGCTCTCAAAATAAACTCTTAATAAAACTAAAAACTAAAAAAAAAACAAAGCATGCTCTGTTTTCAAAAGAGAAAACAGAGCATTTCTCTTTGTTTTTTTTTTCTCTCTCTCTTCTTCCCCAAACCGAACACACCCTTCCCCTGTTTCTTGGCCCCAACCGAGCACACCCCCCTCCCCTCTCCTCCTCCTCTTTTATAGATCGTGGGGTGCTGAGATTAGGGGAGGAATGCGTGTCATCCGGGATGCTGGGAGGTGGATCCGGATGGAGACGCTGGGAACGTTGATTACGGACGCGGTGGATGATGGGAAATTGCTGGAACTCTGGGAGAGATGCGGATGCTTCACGGGCGGATGGATGGCTGTGAGGGAAGTTGGGGACGCGCTGGGAAGACGCCATTCACGGATGCAGTGCTTGTGAGGCGGGATCACGGGAAGGAGGGGCTGGCCGCTGGGAATCTGGGATGAAAGGGGATTCGGAAGAGGCTGGCCGATGGAAGGAGCTGGATTACCGGCTGCTGGGAGGAGCCTTCTCGGATGGCTGGGACGTTGATCACGGACTCGAGGCAGCGGGATCAACGGAAGGAAATGAGATGGTGCTGCATCACGGGCGGAAGAAATGGGAGCAGGGGATCGCGAGGCTTGGGAAGATGCCGGTGATGAAGCGGGAGATGAAGACGGACGCGTGATGCTGGGATGCTTGAATCACTCGGAACGATGGGAGCGTGGAGATGGGAGGCGAGACTGGCTGATCCTGGGAATCCGGAATGGGCGCACGGCTGAGGAGCTGGGACTGGCCGTGGGAGGCTTGGATCATGGGAGAGGGGCTGGAGATACTGCATTTACTCGGAACGGCAGCTGGGAAGCACGGTGATTGCGGAGGATTTGGAGACGCCTTGCAGCTGGGATGCGGCTTCGCCAGTGAACGCGATGGACAATCGCGTGGAAGGCGGGGACGGCTGCTGATGCGGGGAATGTGCTTCGGTTGGGACCTTGCTGAGAAGAACTCGGGGAGTTGATGAAGAACTGTATGGAAATGGCTGAAGAAGATGGCTTGCTTTGAAGACGTTGAGGATGGGAAATCCGTGGAGAACATCCGCTGTTCCAGAAAGATGGCAGGGATGAAGACATGCTGAGTCGGAGGACGTCGGAGAGGTGCTTGCTGTCTGCGAGTTCGGGCGTTGGCTTGGCCGGTATTGGGCAGCGGGAGGACGCACGCGAAGAAGATGACGTGCTGCCGAGGTTGAAGAAGGCAGCGTGGAAACGAACAAGGGAAACCGGAGGCCGTGATGTGTTGTTTGGGATGAGGAGATGGTAGGATGATGGGAGGTTGTTGTGGCAATAGTTTGCTGCAGACGTAGTGGTGGGAAGATGAAGACTTGGTGGCTGGGAAGTTGTAACGTGGGAGTGGCTGTTGGGAGGAAGATAGACGTGAAAATATTAAATTTTTCGTAATACTGTTCACATGAAAAGTGTTTTCACGTAGCACTGTTTATATGAACAGTGTCATCTCGGAACATTATTCATATAAACAGTGATTTCAGCATTAACTCCAGGAATGAATAGTATTTTCAGCTATTCTTCATGAGATTGGAGGTTAAAAAGTTCTTTTTCTTTGGGAATCTCTATTCCGAAAGAGTGCGGGTGCTTATCCAGAAAGGAGGGAACGCGAGGATTACTGAAAGATCGCACACGGGCTCAGATGTTTGGGTGCAAATGTGCTCGATCATATCATAGTAGGGTTGGGCCTGCACAGTTTGGGGCCATGATGCATTAAAACTTTAATTTCTAATAACCTGTGCCAAACAAAAATATAATATTAAACCAGTGAATTTATCATTATCAGTTAGCAATAACACTAATTTAGGTGATATGAAGATCGCACTTTTGTGCTCTCATCACACCCCCCAACTAGCTTATTGCTAGTCTCTAGCAATTAACGAGCAAATGATAGAATGAGGGCATAAAAGATGTGGTCTAACCCATGACTTTTTATTGAAGCTAAGTACACAAAACTAAGATATATACTCACTTTCGTAGAGCATCACGATTGCACTTAGCACGTGCAACAAGCCTTTAAAACCCTAGGTTACCCTAGTGGACGAATGTTGTCTCATGAGGGTTTGTAGTGAAGTTACCCACAAATTTCATCAGTTAGGGATTTTCAATTTTTAACTCGAAATTTGAACAAGTATTACTGTATGAAACTAGAATTGCAAGGACAATAGAGACTTGTTGCTATCATATTTAAGCAGACTCTAACTCAAGTTTCATTACACCCCATCTATCTGCTAACAAGTCAAGAATGTAGTGAGGTGCAAGATAGTATCATATAAATGAGTGGCTTTCACTTACTTGATCACTCCAATTTTCTAGACTTTCTAGAGTTAAATGGTAATGAACACTCCAAATTTATTTATTTATTTATTATTTTTTTATTTTTATTATTTTTTTTCAGACTGAATGCTAAGAAGAATGACTTGTGCAATATCTAGCCTTATTAAGCTTTCTAGCTAACCTATGTAGCAAGTGTTAGGCCAATGACTTCCGATCCAGATGGCTCAGGGCACTAGGTGTAAAGACACCCTAACAGGCTTAATAACTCAAGTCAACTAGGCTCCAAGGCCAAATTAGTTACTCAGAGTTTAATCTCAGCCATCCTCAACTTTTTACACGAACACTCGCTGCTTGCCAGGCAAGAGGCCCGGTTACTCAGTGAGAATACTTAAAATAAACTCGTTTTATTTTCTTCTCTCTTTTTTTTTTAATAATAAGCTGTTCATTACACATATAACTTTAAATTATCCAGAAGATTAAAAGTATTCATATTGGTTGTAAGTTTACATACCCCACTATTCATGTGCTTACGTGTAGGTGTTAAATCGTTTTCTATCATGTTAGCAGAAGACAGGTGGGACGAAAACTCAAGTTAGAACTGCTATCATATTCCTCAACTCAAAGCTATTATCAAATCAATTCCTAGTTTATACAGCCAAAAAGATTAGATCTTGAGTTAAAAATTTGAAATCCCTTCTCTCTTTTTTTAAATCTTTTTTTTGAAAAATCAAAAATATTCTCGATTTTAAATATATTTTTTTTATTTTTATTTTAGGTAGAAAAATCAAAAATATTCTCACCCCCATACCTAAATCTAACATTGTCCTCAATGTTAAAGAAAATTTAAAGCAGTAATAGGACAGAGGAGAAGTTACTTGATATGGGTAGGTAAAGTGAAAATTAGGGCCAAAAACCTCCAAACTTGCATGTTAGTTATTTTTTTATTTAATTATTTTATTTTATTTATTTATTTTGTTTTATTTATTTATTTTTTTATTTTTTTATAATATTTACATGTTGGGTTGCCTTCCAAGAGCGCTAAGTTTTATGTCTTCAGCCAGACAAAATGTAGATTCATTTTTTTTTTCAACCATTATCTAAGAATGGTTTTGGAAGAGTCCGAGAAAGAACAGTTGGCTGATGACGATCTATGCTCATGAGAGGAACAGAATTAGAGAGCGCATGCTCGACCCCTTCATCGGAATGGTCAAGGTAAGCCTCTAAAGGGTCCTTATTATAAGTTTGTAAGAAAATCTCCTGAACCAGACTTTCAATCATGTCAACTTCATTGATTTCTTTATTGTCTGGTGGTTGTTTACTTATGTTGAAGACATTAAGCTCGACTTTCATGTTGCCAAAAGATAACTTCAGCATCCCATTTTGACAATTGATCACAGCATTTGCTGTGGCTAAGAAGGGTTTACCTAAAATTATAGGTGTGTGATTGTCTGGATGTATTACAGGTTCGGTCTCAAGGATAACGAAGTCCACAGGATAGTAAAACTCGTTTACCTTCACTATTACATCCTCTACAATCCCTTTGGGATACTTCACCATCCTATCTGCTAAGGAAAGGGTAATATTTGTGGGCTTTAATTCCTCGAAACCTAACTTTTGGTACACATTGTAGGAAAGTAGGTTTACACTGGCTCCTAAATCTAATAGGGCTCTCTGGATGATCGTCTCTCCTATTTTTATTTCAATGGTGGGGCAACCAAGGTCTTTGAATTTTGGGGCAATCTGTTGTTGAATGAGAGATGAGGCTTGTGCAGCCATAACAGCTTGTCTAGGAATACTGGTTTTTCTTTTGACCGTGGTGAGGTCTTTCAAGAATTTTGTATAGGAGAGAATTTGTCTTATGGCATCAAGAAAAGGTATATTTATTTGAACAGTTTTAAAGACTTCCATTATTTCATCAAAGTTAGATTGTTTCTTGAAGTCCTGAAGTCTATTGGGAAAAAGAACCTTAGGTTTGTATGTTTCTATGGGTTCTTCCTTTTTGTCTGATTTATCCTGTTCTTGACCCCTCTTCTGAATAAGGTTCTTATCGGATTCAATTTATTTTCTTTTTCATGTTCAGGAAGTTGGACTTTATTATCCACTTGCTTGCCAAATCTTAAAGTGGTAATTGCCTGGACTTCATAAGTCGGATTTTCATTAGAATCGATTTGATACTGACCTCTCTGACCTTGATTTTGTTGTCTACTAGGGTTAGGCACCGGTTGACTAGGTAGTTCACCTTTCTTCCTATCCCCTAGAGAGTTTGCTATTTGGGTTAGACTAACCTCAAGTTTTGCAATCGCTTGCGCATGGAATTGGTTAGTTTGGGCTTGGGCTATATTGGTCTGTTGTTGTTGCTTGATAAAATCTTATTATTGTTTCATCATATTAGTCATCATGGTTTCTAATTGTGAAGGTTGCTGTGGGATAGGGGCATTATAAGGAGGTACAGATGGAACCAATGGTTGGTTCATTTGTGATGGACCTATCCTGGGGAAGTTGTTCTGAAAACCTGGTGGACCACCTTGATGCTGAATAGATGCATTCTGCTTGTATGAGAAATTTGGGTGGAACCTATTATCAGGATGGTAAACTGGGCTGAACGAGTTGGGAGTGGGCTTCTTAAAGGCACTATATGAATTTAGAGCATTTGCCTGCTCAGCCTTAATGTTGGATAAACTAGGACAACACTCCACTAGATGCTCAGAACTGTTACACAAGATACATAAGTCATGTGGCTCGTGTTCCACTTTCATGATGGGATTTAACTCTTTATATGAACTCGAGCTAGTGGAAACAGTGAAAGCATCAAACTTTTTACTTAAGTTATTCATTTCAGTCACCAGATTGGACATGACATTTTTGAGTTCTGGGTCTGCTTTCATTTCATAATTACTTAGTTTTCTAGACCCGAACTCATCTCTATTTACTTCCTCACTATAGCTACTCCAATTTTGGCATTTTCAGCTAAGTCAACAAAAAATTCATAGGCTTGATCTGGGGTTTGGTTCATGAACCTACCCTTGTGCATGGACTCAATCATGTTTCTATGTGTCGGAGTTAGTCCTTTATAAAAGAAGTGGACCAGATCAGCCTTACCAAGCCCATGGTGCAGGCACTTGACCAGTAAATCATGGAATCTTTTCCAAAGTTGGGAAAATTCCTCCTCAGATTTTCCTCTGAAAGTTTTTATGGCATCCTTAATTTTTTCTGTTTTAATCATGGGGTAAAATTTTGCCATGAACTTCCTAGATAGTTATTCCCATATTGTGATGGAATTTGGGGCTAGAGAATATAGCCATGCCACGGCTCGATCCTCAAAGGTCATTGGGAACAATCTCAATTTTACACTTTCTTCATCTAAATTTTGATTTTTGAAAGTTTGACAAATTGTCATGAATTTTTTTAGATGAATGTAGGGTTGTTCACTTTCAAACCCATGGAATTTGGGTAGCATATTTATTGTTGCAGCCCGAATTTCAAATTGGGCTGCATTGTTTATTGGCAACACTATACATGTAGGTGGACTAGCAGATGCAGGAGCGAATAATTCATTCAGGGTTCTAATATGATCGCCCATTGTAGAGATTGGTGGTTGATCAATAATTTGTCGGATGTGACGATAATTTTTTCCAACCTCTGGATTAAATGGTGTTAACTTACCCCTTAATGATCTTTTACCATGCATACATTATCCACAACTTAATTAGACTCAACTCCTAAACGAAATCTTAAAAGAGAAGAAGGGCTAGACACAGATGACCACAACCAACACCACACAACAATTTGATCCTATTAGTCTTAGAATTAAGTGAGGTTTAGTAGCTTCTTAAATCTAGTTGCACAGAGATTTATCAGGTTAAAAAGTTTCTGAAATTCTCTCTAGATTAGACAGCTCCTAATCTCCCTTTTAGATTAAGCTTAAGCTTACTAGTTAAGCAAACCAGTAACCAGTGACCAGGAAAGTCTCGGGGTGTGTGGTGGTGCCAGAAGGGATACACCGATACCACAATACCCGTAACAGTTCTCACTGTTATAAAACTTTTCTAGACATCACCAATTACTAAATTCTCACTGGAGTGGCTTTCAGCCGCTTCTTTCCAAAAGCCTAATTGAGTTCGAAAATCCTAAGGCCAACGTCTAATTGATTTTAATTTAATTTGGCTTAGGATATGTATGCAAGATGGTGATTTTTGGGCTAAGGACAGGTAATGACTTCCCAACCTTATCTTTTTAATGGGTTTTGCCCTTAAATTATTTTATGCAAATGATTAATACTAAATGCAGCAAATAATCAATAATTTTTTTTAAAAAAGTTTATGCAATATCATTAGGTTGTACTGATTAAATGAGCAAGCAATTTTTTTTTTAATTGACTATTTTTTTTAATTTACTATTTTTTATTTTTTAAAAAAAATTTTATATAGCAATAACTTGAATGTAAACTAAACACAATCCTTATGCGTCAGTCAATCTCCGAATGCCCATTGAATAAGCTCTGGAGATTACTCCGTGAGGAGCCCCAATAGAGGTATGATAACCTCGGAGGATTGCACCTTATCAATTACTAGCAAAAATAATATATATTTTTTAATTTTTAATTTAATTAATTTTTTAACTTTTCTTTTTTTCTTTAAAATTTTAAATTTCAAATTTCGAATTTCAGAATTCAAATTTTCAATTTAAAATATTTTTTGAATTTTAGAATTTTGGAATTGTTTTTTTTTCAATTTTTATTTTTTTTGAATTTTAAATTTCAAATTTCAAAAATTTTAGAATTTAATAACTACGAAATTATTAACTAGAAATTATCAAAATAAGAAAAATTAATAAAAATAAAAACTTACTATCGGAGTGCGTTCACTCCAGGCATACAAAATCCGATTTGATCTTCGTGATCGTTCTTGCTTCTCGATTTGCCTCCCCGGCAACGGCGCCAAAATTTTGTTGTCCGATTCCTGTTTAATTAAAAATATGCTAAACAGATCGTTGTTAGAACCGACAAACAAAGTTTAATTTAATTTTACTCTTACCTTTCCTACTCATTGAATAGCGGTTGTAAGAGGTCGATCCACAGGGAGGCGATTGGAGTTGCATAAAAATTAGAACGTTCACTCGAATTTGAAATTGATTTTTGAATGATAAAGGAAAACATTACGTCGGGGATGTTGATAGATTCTCTAATCTACCGGAGAATGATTTCTACTTGAAATTAACGGAAAGACAGGTACTTAAATCCAAAAAGTATTTATATATTAATGAAAACAAAAGCTCTGGCATAAAATGGATAAAAACTGTGCTAGGAATATTGAAGACTGGAATATCGATTGCATGAAAGAAATTTTAATGTATTGCATAAAAAAAAAAGAAAGATTACAGAATTTGAAGAACGAAAATTAAAAACAATAGAAATTACAACTTTAGCATAAATAAAACTCTCTATTAAAATAAAACTAAAAATCCCAAAACACATGCTCTCAAAATAAACTCTTAATAAAACTAAAAACTAAAAAAAAAACAAAGCATGCTCTGTTTTCAAAAGAGAAAACAAAGCATATCTCTTTGTTTTTTTTCTTTCTCTCTTCTTTCCTAAACCGAACACACCCTTCCCCTATTTCTTGGCCCCAACCGAGCACACCCCCCTCCCCTCTCCTCCTCCTCTTTTATAGATCGCGGGGTGCTGAGATTAGGGGAGGAATGCGTGTCATCCGGGATACTGGGAGGTGGATCCGGATGGAGACGCTGGGAACGTTGATTACAGACGCGGTGGATAATGGGAAATTGCTGGGACTCCGCGAGAGATGCGGATGCTTCATGGGCGGATGGATGGCTGTGAGGGAAGTTTGGGACGCGCTGGGAAGACGCCATTCACGGACGCGGTGCTTGGGGGCGATCTGTGAGGCGGGATCACGGGAAGGAGGGGCTGGCCGCTGGGATTCCGGGATGAAAGGGGATTCGGAAGAGGCTGGCCGACGGAAGGAGATGGATTACCGGCTGCTGGGAGGAGCCTTCTCGGATGGCTGGGACGTTGATCACAGACTCGAGGCAGCGGGATCGACGGAAGGAAATGAGATGGTGCTGCATCACGGGCGGAAGAAATGGGAGCAGGGGATCGCGAGGCTTGGGAAGATGTCGGTGATGAAGCGGGAGATGAAGACGGACGCGTGATGCTGGGATGCTTGAATCGCTCGGAACGATGGGAGCGTGGAGATGGGAGGCGAGACGGGCTGATCCTGGGAATCCGGAATGGGCGCACGGCTGAGGAGCTAGGACGAGCGGCCGTGGGAGGCTTGGATCATGGGAGAGGGGCTGGAGATACTGCATTTACTCGGAACAGCAGCTGGGAAGCACAGTGATTGCGGAGGATTTGGAGACGCCTTGCAGCTGGGATGCGGCTTCGCCAGTGAACGCGATGGACGATCGCGTGGAAGGCGGGGACGGCTGCTGATGCGGGGAATGTGCTTCGGTTGGGACCTTGCTGAGAAGAACCCGGGGAGTTGATGAAGAACTGTATGGAAATGGCTGAAGAAGATGGCTTGCTTTGAAGACGTTGAGGATGGAAAATCCGTGGAGAACATCCGCTGTTCCAGAAAGATGGCAGGGATGAAGACATGCTGAGTCGAAGGACGTCGGGGAGGTGCTTGCTGTCTGCGAGTTCGGGCGTTGGCTTGGCCGGTATTGGGCAGCAGGAGGACGCACGCGAAGAAGATGACGTGCTGCCGAGGTTGAAGAAGGCAGCGTGGAAACGAACAAGGGAAACCGAAGGCCGTGATGTGTTGTTTGGGATGAGGAGATGGTAGGATGATGGGAGGTTGTTGTGGCAATAGTTTGCTGCAGACGTAGCGGTGGGAAGATGAAGACTTGGTGGCCGGGAAGTTGTAACGTGGGAGTGGTTGTTGGGAGGAAGATAGATGTGAAAATATTAAATTTTTCGTAATACTGTTCATATGAACAGTGTCATCTCGTAACACTGTTCATATGAACAGTGTCATCTCGTAACACTGTTCATATGAACAGTGATTTCAGCATTAACTTCAGGAATGAATAGTATTTTCAGCTATTCTTCATGGGATTGGAGGTTAAAAAGTTCTTTTTTTTTGGGGATCTCTATTCCGGAAGAGTGCGGGTGCTTATTCGGAAAGGAGGGAACGTGAGGATCACTGGAAGATCGCACATGGGCTCGGATGTTTGGGTGCAAATGTGCTCGATCATATCATAGTAGGATTGGGCCTGCACAGTTTGGGCCATGATGCATTAAAACTTTAATTTGTAATAATCTGTGCCAAACAAAAATATAATATTAAACCAGTGAATTTATTATTATCAGTTAGCAATAACACTAATTTAGGTGATATGTAGATCGCATTTTTGTGCTCTCATCAATATATATTCATCTTTCAACGAAATTAGGAAGAAGAAGTGGACTCCCATTGCGAGTTCTCTTCTTCCATCTCACATGCCCTGCGCGTGAGTTTTTTTTCTTGCTTTGATATTCATGCAGGATATTTGGGCCTCTGTGGTCTTTTAGGCTGGTCAGTGGTTTGGGCTCTTACATTCTTCTCCCTTCAAATAATTTTGTTCCCAAAATTGACATGCCTAAATTTTAGGCTGGTTAGAGGTTCGGCCCACAATAGACACGACTCCAATAGGCTAAATAAGGCCAAAATTCGACCCAGACATGACCCAATAGGATGAACAGGACCTAAAAGCTATATAGCCCACAATAGATACGATCCAACAAAGCCCAAAATGCAAATTTGGCCCGCAATGGGCATGGCCCAAGAGGGCCCAAAAGGAGAGAACAAGCCCGAATTGGATGACATGGCCCAATGAAGGCCGAAATGATGTTCTTCATCCCGTGAACTAAGAAACAGGGAGCAAGGGGAAGAGAAGGAAGAGTAAGAGGTGATGCCGAAAGGTCCAGCGGTGGCCAGGCCTGGGTGGCCGGAGGTCCAGCACAGTGGAGCCGGCAATGGAAGCAGTGGAAACTGCAGTGGCAGCCGACGGAAGTGGCAAATGGATGACGATGGAAGAAGACCGAAAGCATTCTTGGTTTGGTCCAGAATAGATTGTCTAAAAATAGAAAAATGAGAAGAAGGGGAGCTCACCGGCGAGTCGACGAAGGGAAGGATCTCGGCCAAGGGTTGCTCAATCCGGTGGTCAAGTGGCAGCAGTGGCGGCGCTTTCAAGGACAAGGGGAAATCAAAGAAAACAGGGCACTCGGATGGCATAGAGGGAGAAGGGGGAGTTTTGGGTGGCATGCCCACCACCGGAGAGGGAGGAGGAGGGAGGTGAAGGCTCGATGATGGATTGATGGTAGATGTTGCCCAGTAGATACAACCCAAGAGGGGGGGGTGAATTGGGTCTTTTAAAACTTTTAAACTACTTCTAGTACTTTTTGATTAACTATGCTAAGTTGTATAGATGCACAGTGAAAGTTAAACTTAGCAAGGGTTTGATGTATAGACTTCGACTTGATTAAATATGCTTGCAACTAAAGGATGTGCGGATAAGAATTAAGCAAGCAATTTATCTAAGTAAGTAAGTGTGTTAGTTAGACAATAACTAGAGGCATTACAAACACAAAGGACATATAGTGGTTCGGTGCACCCCAGCACCTACATCCACTCCCCAAGACCTCTTGGGAATTTCACTATAATCCTACCGATTACAGCCGGTTGTTTTACAAGCTCACAACCCAACTTGTTGTTTTACGAGCGCACAACGAACTCGGTCGGTTTTCCCAGGCTCACCGACTAGAACCAACCCCGATTGTTTTTCCGGGCTCACAATCAAACCCTTACACGTTGGTTTTACCCTCGGCTCACCAACAAACCTAAACCTCGTTGGTTTTCCCTTTGGCTCACCAACAAACCTTAATCCCGTTGGTTTTCCCTTTGGCTTACCAACAAACCTTAATCCGTTGGTTTTTCCTTTGGCTCACCAACAAACCTTTAACCCCTTGATTCAATCTCTTGATTGAATCAAGTTACAAGATATTAAAACAAAGAATAAAAACAAATCAAAGCTTCTTAAACAAGCAGATATGACAATATAAACAAATAGAGTAAAGAGAAGCCCTCAAACGAGTTTTGAAGATGGAGGAGCTCGGCTTCTTCTTTACTTGATCCTCCTCTGATTTGGCATGAAGTTGAGGATCCCCGAGGCAGCACACGGATGGAGAGGAAGCTTTCGGATTCACTTGGATGCTCTTCTTCTCTCTATTTCGTTTTGGATAGCCCTTTTGTGCTTGTGGGAGATTTCCTTTGTAATCTCTTTGAGATCTCTTTCCTAGATGATCTCTCCCATTTTCATGATTTCTCCCCTAGCTCTCTTCTTGTTTTTATAGCTTTAGATGGCGTGGAAACAAGAATATAGCCGTTAGAGACAAAAATAGAGCCGTTGGACACAGTCTGCACTTCCTGACAATATTACCGTTGGGATCGGAGTCGACTCGCGCGATCAGGAGTCGACTCGCCTGTTGCAGGAGTCGGCTCGTGCTTTACTGGAGACGACTCGGCCACTGTTCCAAATTTGAATTAAAGTGCATGCCTTGACTGGGAGTCGACTCGGCTTAACCTGGAGTCGACTCGCCAACTTCTGGAGCTGACCTGGCAATTTCGGAGTCGGCTCATCCACTGAAGTCCGTGGATCCAATTTTGAATTTTGTCCTCTCGAGTCGACTCGACTGTCCTGGGAGTCGACTCGAATCTCAGAGCCCGAACTCCCAATCCTCTGTCTTTTGGCTCATCCAGTCTTGGAGTCGACTCGAACTTCCTCGGAGTCGACTCGGCTCTCAGTTTCTAAAAGTTGGTCTTCTGCCTTTTGACGTGAAGCTATCGTGGAGTCGACTCGAGCTGTCTGGGAGTCGACTCGAATCTCAGAGGCAGTAACTTGATCTTCTGTCTGTTGATGGTCGCGCAGTCTCGGAGTCGACTCGTGTATTGCGGGAGTCGACTCGAATCTCAGAGTCCATGAAATGCTCTCTGACTTTTTCCTTGTGTTCCGCTGAGAGTCGACTCTTGCTTTCTTTGGAGTCGACCTACCAACCATCGGAGTCGACTCGCGTTCCACTGGAGTCGACTCGAATCTCAGACCCGAAAACTGCTCTCTGACTTTTCTGCCTGTGACTCCTAGGAGTCGACTCATACTTCCCCGGAGTCGACTCGGTAAACATTGGAGTCGACTCGAATTCCTCAGGAGTCGACTCGAAGACTATTCTTTTGAATTTTTTTCTTTGATTTTACTCCTCCAATTTGAATCCTTTGAACTTTAAGCTTGGGCCAATAAATTGTAGCTTTCTTCCAACTTGAGAGCTTTGGAGGCCTTCTTGTGTTCTCCCAACTTGCTATGTTCCTTGCAAAATAAATATCTTTCTCCTTGCAACATAAACATTAGTATCTATACTTCAAGGTTTTGTGATCATCAAAATCAATCTATGAATCAATCTTTGGGTCATCAATCTCCCCGTTTTTGATGATGACAAAACTTGGAGTATATGCAATATAAAAGATATTGATTTCTAGAAGTAATACATAGCTAAGTTGCATGAAGTAGAAAACATATATATGTAAAAACATACTTCATGATAATGCTTTAGATTTAATCAGCTTAACACAATTAACATATTTAAATTTTAAGCTGATTTGTATTCAATTCAAAGTAATAAAGCATTCTGAGGTATATAGCATATACTTAGATATTTCTCCCCCTTTTTGACAACATCAAAAAGATAGTGAAACATTAAGCACAAAGATCAGAGCAGAACACATCGAGTGTGAATTCAAGAGGTTTTCTAATTTGATACCACAGATAGTTTTCTAATCAAGTGTAGGTGGAATCTTCCTTAGGTTAATTCAAGAAGTATTACAAATGATATTCAAGGAAAAACATGAGTGGAAATCTAACCTCTCTTCACTGAGTATGAAAGCTTGTTCGTTTAAGACCTTTTGTCCAATCTATTAAGTATTTTATCAACATGAGAGCAATTTAATTAATTTTCAGAGTAAAAGATCAAAACTTATATATTTGGAAAAACATATCATCATGTTGGATCATTAATTCTTAATGACTTCAAAGTTCTTATATGATAATAAGAGCATTGGGGCACAAATACCAAAATATGAGTTTATGCAATTTTTGATACATCTTTGAGCTCTTTTAAAGACTTTCTTTTATTCCTTTAGAAAATAAGCATAATTTGATACATAAAATAATGAATTTGCACAAAATTGAAGTTCCAAAAATAGATTTTCTAAGAGATACTCAAGAAAATTTAACACATTATTCTCCCCCTTTTTCATTAAATTAGAGGCTCTTAAGATTTGCAATTTGGTTCAAGAGTGATGCATGAGATATACTAACCAAATAACACGCCTCAAGGTGTATCATACAGATTTTCAGATTTAAATTTTAGATGATACATATTGGAGAGTATTAGAATCACTTTTCATTTAGTGTTCTTTCTCTCTCCTTTAGTTATAGATTTATGCGATTAAGTTCCATAAGACCTCTCCTTCTGAAATTTTCTTTCTCCCCCTCAATTGATCATTCCATTTAAGAGTTTAGAATCCTAAGATAATGTTCAATAAGATTGTCAATCTCAAAAATATATTTCAGCTTATTTTCATAAGACTCAAGGTTTGAGATAAGACAACCTTTATAGAACTCATCTCAAGGAAATTAAAGCATGTCTTGCAATATAAGGAGGTTCATCAAAATCAATCCATAAAATTCAAAGTATGCATCAAAATAAAGTGTCTTTGGGATAGGATACTGAATATCTAAAGCTCCCCCTCAAAAGATGCATTCTTCTTTAATCATTTTAAATTGTTGAATTTCAGATTTTAGTGATAAACGTGAATAACACTGAAATTCTGTAATATCGAGAATGTAGAGTAATCTAGTATTATTCTAAAATATATAGTAATTACTCTTTCTAATCCTTTACGAACAAGTTATGCTTTCTCTTAATCTTAGAGAAAATGTATAGAAATATTAATCAGAAAATGATTCATTTGAAGCTCAATTTCTTTCAAAAGCATTTACATTTTCTTTCTTTTAGAGTCATTTGAGTGAACTGAAATATTTCTAGTTTTAAGATCATTCACTCTATTGATGGAAGTCTTTAATAATGTAGGAGAGAAAAACATATAGATGATCATTGAAGTATATCTATTTATAGAACTCAATTTCTTAATTATAGTTTTTCTGCAATGGATACATGAAGCATAATAAATCTTTTTAATATCAAAATAAACTCATATATTTAAAAATATTTGTTTGCAATTAAGATCATTGAAAGACACATCATTTAGACCAATATTAGTATACTTTGAAGATAAGAAATGATATGTTTCGGATGCGTATCGGAGCAATCAACCAAGGCATCAAAATTAATTCTGTTTTTCTTAAATTAAGATTTTATTTAGAAATCATATTGAGTTTAAGCTTTTATACAAAATTAGATTCTGAATTTCATAAAGATTTTCAATAGAGGCTTTTAAAGTCATAATTTGAGATATGGATCTTCCACATTGTAGCTCATCTTAAATCATTATGATTGAAGACACATATTTCACACATATAAGAGGATATTCAGAATATTTGTATTTATGTTTAGCACATTATATACCAAGGTTTGAAGGATAGAACAAACTCAATTCATTTTGCCTAAATAGAAATATCCTTCTCTTCTCCTTTTTACAAATTTATTCACCTTTCAGATTTTAACGATGATTGTGAATGACAAATCTGAAATTTCTTTTTAACAATACAAAAAAAAATTATATAGTATTCCAAATATTCAATCAAATTATCCAAGAATGAAGCATTGTAAAACATTGAGAACCCATAAATCAAGACATCATACCATATGCACACTATATTAAGTGTTAAGTCATACATTAAAATAATAAGAACAAGCATGTCAAGGATCAAAATCAATTCTTTTCAAATAAACTCCTCCTATTTAAATATTATCTTGCATTGATTTCATCCTTAAATTATGTTTTCAAGTGATAAAAAAAAACTTGATTCTTCTTATATACTTTCATTTACTTTGTCTTTCATTTTTACTTTCTTATGCTCTATACTCTATTTGCTCCCTATCCGATGGAGTTGGGAAGGGGCACGAGGTACTACCACTAGCTTCCCTCTTGTGCCGTCCCTAATATGCCCTACACCGAATAGTTGGGTCAAATAGTGCCGGGTACTACCACTAGCCTCTCCATTGGCACCATCCCTATGATGAGCAATATAGAAAGGTTAAAATGTTTACTTCAAAACCTCCCTGTTTAAGTGTAATTAATTATGGATTTTATCCCTTCCAAAAGAATGCTCACACAAGTCTCACAAATGTGTCGAATATATTAAGTTTGTTTTGCTTTTCCTTAAGGTTGAAGTGTTTGCCTCTACTTGGATTTTACTTCTCTTGAATAATATCCATTTTCTTTTCTTTATCTCTCTCTCTCTTTTTGTTATTCTCAAGTAATTTTCATGAGAGAGCAGAATAGAGAATTAATCTTACGTATCATATATATGTATATCATGCAAACAATATTTTCATTATGCTCAAGGATTCATAACTTCTCACAAGTTAATTTACATCAACATTTTAAGCATATACTTGTGTATTTCATGGTTATGACATAGGCAAAGATATATTTTAGTTTGGGCAAACCATGAAATAATTTCTAAAAGTATAAGTCAGTCAATACACATATAGACATGATATCAAAAATTAATAATTAAAGAATTTAATCATGCCATAATAAGATTTAAGTTACTGACTTTGCTCAACTAATTTGTGAGAAGGGTATCTAAATTACCTATTCATTATATGTTCTTCAAGCCAAACTAGATTTCTTATGTGTGAACTTTTGGCTGAAGAAGATCCTCTCTCTTGTTTGCATGTGAATGTTTAGTGTATCTTACATGAAGATATCCTTCAAGTTGAAATTTCTCATTTTTCTTTCTTGAAGAAAGGTCATTAGTTTCTTTAAGATACAAAGCATTCATCCAACATATATATTTTTTAACTAGATGACTCAATATAAGATATGACAATAGTTGCATGTTGAGTCACTTTACTCAAGAGATTGCCTAAATATAAGCAAGCACATATCATTTGAACTAAAGAGATAGATTCATTAACCAAGATAGTTCAAGTCAATTTAGTTTAGATTCTATTTGCTTAAGATAATTATCAATAAGATATGTTAACTATGTTTTAATCAATTTATCTTAAACATTTGTTTCTATCAAAATTCAGATTATGATTTATTTGTTATCAATAAAATATGATTAATTAAAGGTAGATTGAAGTCTTGCACAAGGTCACATAATGAGCATACAATCTGGTCTACTAGCTGTATGATAAAATAATTATTCTATCATGCTTCAACACAGCTTTAACACAATAGATCTACTTTGCTCATCCTTTTCAAATTCAACAAGATGGGGTCATAGATATACCTTCTTCATGCCAATCTTCTATAAGAGTTTTCTTGTGGACTAACGTTGGTCAATGAAGATCCCCTTTCCTGTTTGTCTTAATTTGGAGTTTGAGAGAAGATGTTAATTCATTCATCATATTTCAAACTCACTTTGCAATATAACTCTTCATTAGTAGAACCAAAAATGATGTCATCAATGCATACTTTGAGCAAATAAAATATCACAAATTCATCTTTTTGATGCATAGATTTATCACTATTACTTTCTATCAAAAAGGTTGCTTAAGCTTTTATATATCATGCTTTTGATGCTTGTTCTAAATCACATATTGCTTTATCATATATGTAATGTGTATTTTTAAATATGGTGGTTATTTTTCATAGATCTCCTTTTTAATGAAGTAACCACATAGGAGTGAATTCTACACATTTATTTGACAGAATATAAAGCTCATGAAGCAAGCACATGATAATGATGATCTTTACTTCTAATCATGCAAGAATCTTTATCAAGATCTATTTCCTCTTTTCTTGATTTAGTCTTTTAGTAGTCATCAATTTTTCTTCATTAAGTGCATATGTAAAAGATTAACCATATAATTTGATTTTAGTATTTTGATAATAAATCATTAGCCTCATAAAGAATAAAATGAATTGATATTTCTGCAACTAAAATCTTTTCATTGAATATTCTATATGCATTGCTTGATGAATGATATCCAAGGATAGAAGTATCTTTATCAGATTTGGCATTATTTTCATAATAACATGTACGACTGAAAAATATGAAAGATATGCAATGGTTCATTTTCCATTTTTCAGAAGATCAAAATTTTCATCAAAAATAAAAATCATATGTATGACAAGCAGTGATGATAGTCTTTTAAAAATTATTTAAGTAGATGACTATCATACATAATTGTCTTTTTCATTTCTTCAAGAATTCTATTAATCCTATTTTGCTTATGGTGTCCTTGGTGCTGAAATCATTGGATTTAATATTATTTTCTGTATAACCTTTATCAGGATTTTGGTTTTCAACACTGTGCCATGATACTCTTTATCTTCACAGTTTGGAAACCTTTATCATTTGAACCACTTTTACAAGATTTAGTAAATACAGAAAAATACTTCAGTTTTATTTTTCAAGAATAAATCCAATGTAAGCTTTTGAAAAAATTAGTGTTGGAAACAACATCTCTAGATTTAGAAATTATTTTTGTTTGTTTCCTTAGTTAGCATGCATAGTAAAACTTTGACCTTTAAGAGGATAATCTAAGTAAGCCTATGGCAAGGTCTTTTGAGATTAAGTACATACTAGCATGAGCTGATTTCATATGCCAAATATGGTTTCTTTAATCTTGGTATTCATAGTGCATATATTCAAAAGCATACCAAGTACACATTATCATATCTATGATCAATAAACAATAATGCCATAGATAAAAACTCTCAATCAAGCATATAGAGAATTCATAGAGTTATTCTTAATAAGTTGATTAATCATTTAGCACCTTATCCACTAGTGAGTAAAATGAAATGATTTGATTATATTTCCAAAAGTATTTTCTATATCACAAAATTGATCACTACTAGCAAATCATATCAAATACTAAAGCACAAATAATGATGAGATGCAAGAATTACTGATTTCATTATTATTTTTTTTTGTTAATAACTTTTTAAGTTTCTTTATGTTCCATAGGTACCTTGGTACACCTATGTGTACATCCTCATTTTCTCATTTTGGGTACCCAAGCTTGCTTGAGTCCTTGAGAGTTAGGACATATGGTTCCTTTTGGAACCCATATCTGTTTAATAGTAATAACTTTACCATTTGATTTAATTATACTAGAACGATAGGTAAAGTTGTTATTCCCATTCTTTTCATGTTTGAGATAAGTTATCTTATTTAATGGTTTGCATGGTGAATTGATAACCTTTTTCTCTAGAGGTTTATTGTTAAGTAAAGGAGTCAAGCCAAGTTTTGATTTATCATAAGCAACATATTGGCTTTCAAACATCATTTTCAATCGTTCTGAGCTTACGGTGAATTTGTTAATAAAAGATTTTAATTGATTAATTTCTTTACTTAAGTTTTGATTTTCTCTAATTAAGCTATGATTTTTCTGAATTAATTCTTCTGAAAATGACCTTAAGCTTTCATTTTCAGAATTTAGTTTCTCTTGTATTTCATCATTAGAATTTCTTTCTTTTGAAATTTTCAGATTTAGTTTCTTAAGATTTTTATTCTTTACAGCTAATTTTCTACATTCACTATACAAATCGTGAAAAGCATTTAATAATTCATCATAAGAGAATTCGTCTTGAAAATCATTTGAGGTAAAAGTAGATTCAGATTTTACCTTGTCTTCCTGTGCCATAAAGCACAAGTCCGTTACCTCTTGTAGTTTCTTGGAGCTAATATCATCATTGTTGCTCCTAACTTTTATTTTCTGGCTTGACTCTTTCTTGGTCAAGGCTTTCTTCCTTTTTATCTCTTTCTTCCTTTCTTCTTGCTTCCTCTTTTTCTTTGTCTTTAGGAAGCTGATTTGCCTCGGAGTCGACTCGGACCTTATTGGAGTCGACTCGGTTATCTTGAGGGTCGACTCTGAAATACTTGGAGTCGACTCGACTGAGGTGGGAGATTCAACACCTTTTTCTGCAGTCTCATTGTTAGAATGTAATTGAAGCACATGAGAGCTAATCTGAGATTTATCATAAATATTTTCTAAAGTATCCCGGATCTCCTTAGCAGATAAGCATGCAGAAATTTCATTAAACTTTGTTTCTTGAATAGCACAATATAATATGTTCATAGCATCAGCATTCAATTGTGCTAAGTCCTTTTCATTAAAAGTTTGAGAGAGTATGTGAAGATCATTTATTATGATTTTTCATAAGTAATAGTTTTGTGATTGAATAAAGATGCGCATGCGTATTTTCCAATGTGTATAGTTTATGCCATTAAATGGTGGAGGTGTATTAATTGATTGTCCTTCTCCTAGAAAACTATCTATTTGAGTTGTCATGATCTTTGGCTCTTGATCGTGAGATCAATGATTAAACTTAGAGCACCTGCTCTGATACCACTTGTTGCCCAGTAGATACAACCCAAGAGGGGGGGTGAATTGGATCTTTTAAAACTTTTAAACTACTTCTAGTACTTTTTGATTAACTATGCTAAGTTGTATAGATGCACAGTGAAAGTTAAACTTAGCAAGGGTTTGATGTATAGACTTCGACTTGATTAAATATGCTTGCAACTAAAGGATGTGCGGATAAGAATTAAGCAAGCAATTTATCTAAGTAAGTAAGTGTGTTAGTTAGACAATAACTAGAGGCATTACAAACACAAAGGATATATAGTGGTTCGGTGCACCCCAGCACCTACATCCACTCCCCAAGACCTCTTGGGAATTTCACTATAATCCTACCGATTACAGCCGGTTGTTTTACAAGCTCACAACCCAACTTGTTGTTTTACGAGCGCACAACGAACTCGGTCGGTTTTCCCAGGCTCACCGACTAGAACCAACCCCGATTGTTTTTCCGGGCTCACAATCAAATCCTTACACGTTGGTTTTACCCTCGGCTCACCAACAAACCTAAACCTCGTTGGTTTTCCCTTTGGCTCACCAACAAACCTTAATCCCGTTGGTTTTCCCTTTGGCTTACCAACAAACCTTAATCCGTTGGTTTTTCCTTTGGCTCACCAACAAACCTTTAACCCCTTGATTCAATCCCTTGATTGAATCAAGTTACAAGATATTAAAACAAAGAATAAAAACAAATCAAAGCTTCTTAAACAAGCAGATATGACAATATAAACAAATAGAGTAAAGAGAAGCCCTCAAACGAGTTTTGAAGATGGAGGAGCTCGGCTTCTTCTTTACTTGATCCTCCTCTGATTTGGCATGAAGTTGAGGATCCCCGAGGCAGCACACGGATGGAGAGGAAGCTTTCGGATTCACTTGGATGCTCTTCTTCTCTCTATTTCGTTTTGGATGGCCCTTTTGTGCTTGTGGGAGATTTCCTTTGTAATCTCTTTGAGATCTCTTTCCTAGATGATCTCTCCCATTTTCATGATTTCTCCCCTAGCTCTCTTCTTGTTTTTATAGCTTTAGATGGCGTGGAAACAAGAATATAGCCGTTAGAGACAAAAATAGAGCCGTTGGACACAGTCTGCACTTCCTGACAATATTACCGTTGGGATCGGAGTCGACTCGCGCGATCAGGAGTCGACTCGCCTGTTGCAGGAGTCGGCTCGTGCTTTACTGGAGACGACTCGGCCACTGTTCCAAATTTGAATTAAAGTGCATGCCTTGACTGGGAGTCGACTCGGCTTAACCTGGAGTCGACTCGCCAACTTCTGGAGCTGACCTGGCAATTTCGGAGTCGGCTCATCCACTGAAGTCCGTGGATCCAATTTTGAATTTTGTCCTCTCGAGTCGACTCGACTGTCCTGGGAGTCGACTCGAATCTCAGAGCCCGAACTCCCAATCCTCTGTCTTTTGGCTCATCCAGTCTTGGAGTCGACTCGAACTTCCTCGGAGTCGACTCGGCTCTCAGTTTCTGAAAGTTGGTCTTCTGCCTTTTGACGTGAAGCTATCGTGGAGTCGACTCGAGCTGTCTGGGAGTCGACTCGAATCTCAGAGGCAGTAACTTGATCTTCTGTCTGTTGATGGTCGCGCAGTCTCGGAGTCGACTCGTGTATTGCGGGAGTCGACTCGAATCTCAGAGTCCATGAAATGCTCTCTGACTTTTTTCTTGTGTTCCGCTGAGAGTCGACTCTTGCTTTCTTTGGAGTCGACCTACCAACCATCGGAGTCGACTCGCGTTCCACTGGAGTCGACTCGAATCTCAGACCCGAAAACTGCTCTCTGACTTTTCTGCCTGTGACTCCTAGGAGTCGACTCATACTTCCCCGGAGTCGACTCGGTAAACATTGGAGTCGACTCGAATTCCTCAGGAGTCGACTCGAAGACTATTCTTTTGAATTTTTTTCTTTGATTTTACTCCTCCAATTTGAATCCTTGAACTTTAAGCTTGGGCCAATAAATTGTAGCTTTCTTCCAACTTGAGAGCTTTGGAGGCCTTCTTGTGTTCTCCCAACTTGCTATGTTCCTTGCAAAATAAATATCTTTCTCCTTGCAACATAAACATTAGTATCTATACTTCAAGGTTTTGTGATCATCAAAATCAATCTATGAATCAATCTTTGGGTCATCAGTAGAGGAAGGGGAGTTTTTATAGTGGTTTCCGAATGGGGTTATGGCGCGTTCACTGCCGCGATGCCCACGACGGTTGAGCACAATCAGCGGCCGTTCCTAGCAGCCGTGGGGTTACCGTGAAATGGCCACGGTGCCTTTGCCCCATCTTGCCCGAGGAAGGCGGAGTAGAGGATTGCGATCACGATTCCCTGTTCCACTCTCTTTTGGGCCAAGGGCTGAAGTCGGCTAAGCTTGCTGATTTTAGCCCATTCGGGCCCAGCTCTCACAGTTTTGACAGAGTTGAGAGAAGGTTTCGAAAGCGGGAGGACGAAAAGCCTTTTCTGGAGGCAGTCTCTACTAAAAGCTCTGTCACACATCTTCCAAAAGGAGGAAGAGGACATCTTCCGGGCTCTCAAGGCAGATATTGGCAAGCACAAAGCCAAAGACTTTAGTGATAAGGAGCTTCATAAGTGAAAGGTTATTCGCGATAACTGGGAGATGATGGGCGGCGTCGTGAAGGCCGATTGTCACCCATCTACCACCACCACTGTGGCTCCTTAGACACCAGCATCTAGAGCCAATGCGGTGCCTCTGGGTGGTCAGTGGTGCAAAAATCCAACAAACACCCACATCGAAGAAGCACACACCATTCTCGGCCAGCCACCAAAGGATATAAAGAAGCTCTGTATTTCAAACGTTTGATGTGTATGGGGAGAGAGATGCATGAAAATCCCACACAATATGTGAGGATAATGGGCGGAAGCTAGCAGTCCCTGCCGACTTCAGCCCATGGCCTAAGCCAGAACAGGGGAACGCAATCACAATCCTCTGCTCCAGCTTCCTCGGGCGAGACGGGAACAGAGGCACCATGTGTTGCCCAGTAGATACAACCCAAGAGGGGGGGGTGAATTGGGTCTTTTAAAACTTTTAAGCTACTTCTAGCACTTTTTGATTAATTATGCTAAGTTGTATATATGCGCAGTGAAAGTTAAACTTAGCGACAGTTTCATGTATAGAATGTGACTTGATTGAGTATGCTTGCAACTAAAGAATTCGCGGATAATAGTTAAGCAAGCAATTTATCTAAGTGAGTAAGTGTGTGAGTTAGATAATGACAAAAAGCATTACAAACACAGCAAACATATAGTGGTTCGGTGCACCCCAGCACCTACATCCACTCCCCAAGACTTCTTGGGAATTTCACTATAATCCTACAGATTACAGTCGGTTGTTTTACAAGCTCACAACCCAACTTGTTGTTTTACGAGCGCACAACGAACTTGGTCGGTTTTCCCAGGCTCACCGACTAGAACCTCCCCGATTGTTTTTCCGGGATCACAATCAAACCCTTACACATTGGTTTTACCCTCGGCTCACCAACAAACCTATCACCGTTGGTTTTCCCTTTGGCTCACCAACAAACCTTAACACCGTTGGTTTTTCTTTGGCTCACCAACAAACCTTAACACCGTTGGTTTTTCTTTGGCTCACCAACAAACCTTACACCGTTGGTTTTCCCTTTGGCTCACCAACAAACCTTTAACCCCTTGATTCAATCCCTTGATTGAATCAAGTTACAAGATATTAAAACAAAGAATAAAAACAAATCAAAGCTTCTTAAACAAGCAGATATGACAATATAAACAAATAGAGTAAAGAGAAGCCCTCAAACGAGTTTTGAAGATGGAGGAGCTCGGCTTCTTCTTTACTTGATCCTCCTCTGATTTGGCATGAAGTAGAGGATCCCCGAGGCAGCACACGGATGGAGAGGAAGCTTTCAGATTCACTTGGATGCTCTTCTTCTCTCTATTTCGTTTTGGATGGCCCTTTTGTGCTTATGGGAGATTTTCTTTGTAATCTCTTTGAGATCTCTTTCCTAGATGATCTCTCCCACTTCCATGATTTCTCCCCTAGCTCTCTTCTTGTTTTTATAGCTTTAGATGGCGTGGAAACAAGAATATAGCCGTTAGAGACAAAAATAGAGCCGTGGGACACAGTCTGCACTTCCTGAGAATATTACCGTTGGGATCGGAGTCGACTCGCGCGATCAGGAGTCGACTCGCCTGTTGCAGGAGTCGGCTCGTGCTTTACTGGAGATGACTCGGCCACTGTTCCAAATTTGAATTAAAGTGCATGCCTTGACTGGGAGTCGACTCGTCTTATCCTGGAGTCGACTCGCCAACTTCTGGAGCTGACTTGGCAATTTCGGAGTCGGCTCATCCACTGAAGTCCGTGGATCCAATTTTGAATTTGATCCACTCGAGTCGACTCGACTGTCCTAGGAGTCGACTCGAATCTCAGAGCCCGAACTCCCGATCCTCTGTCTTTTGGCTCATCCAGTCTTGGAGTCGACTCGAACTTCCTCGGAGTCGACTCGGCTCTCAGTTTCTGAAAGTTGGTCTTCTGCCTTTTGACGTGAAGCTATCGTGGAGTCGACTCGAGCTGTCTGGGAGTCGACTCGAATCTCAGAGGCAGTAACTTGATCTTCTGTCTGTTGATGGTCGCGCAGTCTCGGAGTCGACTCGTGTATTGCGGGAGTCGACTCGAATCTCAGAGTCCATGAAATGCTCTCTGACTTTTTCTTTATGTACCGCTGAGAGTCGACTCTTGCTTTCTTTGGAGTCGACCTGCCAACCATCGGAGTCGACTCGCGTTCCACTGGAGTCGACTCGAATTTCAGACCCGAAAACTGCTCTCTGACTTTTCTGCCTGTGACTCCTAGGAGTCGACTCATACTTCTCCGGAGTCGACTCGGTAAACATTGGAGTCGACTCGAATTCCTCAGGAGTCGACTCGAAGACTATTCTTTCGAATTTTTCCTTTGATTTTACTCCTCCAATTTGAATCCTTTGAACTTTAAGCTTGGGCCAATAAATTGTAGCTTTCTTCCAACTTGAGAGCTTTGGAGGCCTTCTTGTGTTCTCCCAACTTGCTATGTTCCTTGCAAAATAAATATCTTTCTCCTTGCAACATAAACATTAGTATCTATACTTTAAGGTTTTGTGATCATCAAAATCAATCTATGAATCAATCTTTGGGTCATCAATCTCCCCCTTTTTGATGATGACAAAACTTGGAGTATATGCAATATAAAAGATATTGATTTCTAGAAGTAATACATAGCTAAGTTGCATGAAGTAGAAAACATATATATGTAAAAACATACTTCATGATAATGCTTTAGATTTAATCAGCTTAACACAATTAACATATTTAAATTTTAAGCTGATTTGTATTCAATTCAAAGTAATAAAGCATTATGAGTATATATAGCATATACTTAGATATTTCTCCCCCTTTTTGACAACATCAAAAAGATAGTGAAACATTAAGCACAAAGATCAGAGCAGAACACATCGAGTGTGAATTCAAGAGGTTTTCTAATTTGATACCACAGATAGTTTTCTAATCAAGTGTAGGTGGAATCTTCCTTAGGTTAATTCAAGAAGTACTACAAATGATATTCAAGGAAAAACATGAGTGGAAATCTAACCTCTCTTCACTGAGTATGAAAGCTTGTTCATTTAAGACCTTTTGCCCAATCTATTAAGTATTTTATCAACCATGAGAGCAATTTAATTAATTTTCTTAATGACTTCAAAGTTCTTTTATGATAATAGGAGCATTGGGGCACAAATACATTCATGCAATTTTTGATACATCTTAGAGCTCTTTTAAAGACTTTCTTTTATTTCTTTAGAAAATAAGCACAATTTGATACATAAAATAATGAATTTGCACAAAATTGAAGTTCCAAAAAGCAAGCCAATTAGAGCTCATTAGTGAAGTTCCAAAAATAGATTTTCTAAGAGATACTCAAGAAAATTTAACACATTATTCTCCCCCTTTTTCATTAAATTAGAGGCTCTTAAGATTTGCAATTTGGTTCAAGAGTGATGCATGAGATATACTAACCAAATAACACGCCTCAAGGTGTATCATACAGATTTTCAGATTTAAATTTCAGATGATACATATTGGAGAGTATTAGAATCACTTTTCATTTAGTGTTCTTTCTCTCTCCTTTAGTTATAGATTTATGCGATTAAGTTCCATAAGACCTCTCCTTCTGAAATTTTCTTTCTCCCCCTCAATTGATCATTCCATTTAAGAGGTTAGAATCCTAAGATAATGTTCAATAAGATTGTCAATCTCAAAAATATATTTCAGCTTATTTTCATAAGACTCAAGGTTTGAGATAAGACAACCTTTATAGAACTCATCTCAAGAAAATTAAAGCATGTCTTGCAATATAAGGAGGTTCATCAAAATCAATCCATAAAATTCAAAGTATGCATCAAAATAAAGTGTCTTTAGGATAGGATACTGAATATCTAAAGCTCCCCCTCAAAAGATGCATTCTTCTTTAATCATTTTAAATTGTTGAATTTCAGATTTTAGTGATAAACGTGAATAACACTGAAATTCTGTAATATCGAGAATGTAGAGTAATCTAGTATTATTCCAAAATTTGTAGTAATTACTCTTTCTAATCCTTTACGAACAAGTTATGCTTTCTCTTAATCTTAGAGAAAATGTATAGAAATATTAATCAGAAAATGATTCATTTGAAGCTCAATTTCTTTCAAAAGCATTTACATTTTCTTTCTTTTAGAGTCATTTGAGTGAACTGAAATATTTCTAGTTTTAAGATCATTCACTCTATTGATGGAAGTCTTTAATAATGTAGGAGAGAAAAACATATAGATGATCATTGAAGTATATCTATTTATAGAACTCAATTTCTTAATTATAGTTTTTCTGCAATGGATACATGAAGCACAATAAATCTTTTTAATATCAAAATAAGATCATATATTTAGAAATTTTTGTTTGCAATCAAGATCATCGAAAGACACATCATTTGGACCAATATTAGTACACTTTGAAGATAAGAAATGATATGTTTCGGATGCGTATCGGAGCAATCAACCAAAGGCATCAGAATTAATTCTGTTTTTCTTACATTAAGATTTTATTTAGAAATCATTTTGAGTCTAAGCTTGTATACAAAATCAGATTCTGAATTACATAGGATTTTTAATTGAGGCTTTCAAAATCATAATTTGAGATATGTATCTTCCACATTATAGCTCATCTTAAATCATTAAGATTGAAAACGCATATTTCAATAACATTAGAGCACTTTCAGAATCTTTGTATTTAATTTTGAGTTTTGATACAAAATGGAGGATATTTTAACAAGTATTAGGATATTATGTATCAAAGTTAGGCAAGTAGAAAGATAGATCAAGATTAATTCATTCTGCCTAAATAGAGATATCTTTCTCTTCTCCTTTTTACAAATTTATTTAACTTTCAGATTTTAAAGATGATTGTGAACGACAAATCTGAAATTTCTTTTCAATAATACCCAAAAATTTGTGCAGTATTTCAAACATTCAATTAAATTATCTAAGCATGGAGCATTACAAAATATTGAGAACCCATAATTCAAAACATCATACCATATGCACACTATATTAAGTGTTAAGTCATACATTAAAATAATAAGAACAAGCATGTCAAGGATCAAAATCAATTCTTTTCTAATAAACTCTTCCTATTTAAATATTATCTTGCATTGATTTCATCCTTAAATTATGTTTTCAAGTGATAAAAAAGACTTGATTCTTCTTATATACTTTCATTTACTTTGTCTTTCATTTTTACTTTCTTATGCTCTATACTCTATTTGCTCCCTATCCGGTGGAGTTGGGAAGGGGCACGAGGTACTACCACTAGCCTCCCTCTTGTGCCATCCCTAATATGCCCTACACCGAATAGTTGGGTCAAATAGTGCCGGGTACTACCACTAGCCTCCCCATTGGCACCATCCCTATGATGAGCAATATAGAAAGGTTAAAATGTTTACTTCAAACTCTCCCTGTTTGAGTGTAATTAATTATAGATTTTATCCCTTCCAAATGTGCCGAATATATTATGCTTGTTTTGCTTTTCCTTAAGATTGAAGTACTTGCCTTTGCTCAGATTTTTCATCTCTTGAACAATGTCCATTTTCTTTTCTTTATCTCTCTTTCTCTTTTTGTTATTCTCAAGTAATCTACATGAAAGAGCAGAATAAAGAAATAATGAAATGTATCGTATAGAGGTATATCATGCAAACACTATTTTCATTATGCCCAAGAATTCGTAGCTTCTCACAAGTCATTCTAAATCAGAGTTTTAATCATATACTTGTGTATTTCATGGTTATGATACAGCCATAGAAATATTTTAGATTGAGCAAACCATGAAACAATTTCTAAAAGTATAAGTCAGTCAATACACATATAGACATGATATCAAAAATTAATAATTAAAGAATTTAATCATGCCATAATAAGATTTAAGTTACTGACTTTGCTCAACTAATTTGTGAGAAAGGTATCTAAATTACCTATTCATTATATGTTCTTCAAGCCAAACTAGATTTCTTATGTGTGAACTTTTGGCTGAAGAAGATCCTCTCTCTTGTTTGCATGTGAATGTTTAGTGTATCTTACATGAAGATATCCTTCAAGTTGAAATTTCTCATTTTTCTTTCTTGAAGGAAGGTCATTAGTTTCTTTAAGATACAAAGCATTCATCCAACATATATATTTTTTAACTAGATGACTCAATATAAGATATGACAATAGTTGCATGTTGAGTCACTTTACTCAAGAGATTGCCTAAATATAAGCAAGCACATATCATTTGAACTAAAGAGATAGATTCATTAACCAAGATAGTTTAAGTCAATTTAGTTTAGATTCTATTTGCTTAAGATAATTATCAATAAGATATGTTAACTATGTTTTAATCAATTTATCTTAAACATTTGTTTCTATCAAAATTCAGATTATGATTTATTTGTTATCAATAAAATATGATTAATTAAAGTTAGATTGAAGTCTTGCACAAGGTCACATAATGAGCATACAATCTGGTCTACTAGCTGTAAAATAATTATTCTATCGTGCTTCAATACAGCTTTAACACAATAGATCTACTTTGCTCATCCTTTTCAAATTCTACAAGATGGGGTCATAGATATACCTTCTTCATGCCAATCTTCTATAAGAGTTTTCTTGTGGACTAACGTTGGTCAATGAAGATCCCCTTTCTTGTTTGTCTTAATTTGGAGTTTGAGAGAAGATGTTAATTCATTCATCATATTTCAAACTCACTTTGCAATATAACTCTTCATTAGTAGAACCAAAAATGATGTCATCAATGCATACTTTGAGCAAATAAGATATCACAAATTCATCTTTTTGATGCATAGATTTATCACTATTACTTTCTATCAAAAAGGTTGCTTAAGCTTTTATATATCATGCTTTTGATGCTTGTTCTAAATCACATATTGCTTTATCATATATGTAATGTGTATTTTTAAATATGGTGGTTATTTTTCATAGATCTCCTTTTTAATGAAGTAACCACATAGGAGTGACTTCTACACATTCATTTGACAGAATATAAAGCTCATGAAGCAAGCACATGATAATGATGATCTTTACTTCTAATCATGCAAGAATCTTTATCAAGATCTATTTCCTCTTTTCTTGATTTAGTCTTTTAGTAGTCATCAATTTTTCTTCATTAAGTGCATATGTAAAAGATTAACCATATAATTTGATTTTAGTATTTTGATAATAAATCATTAGTCTCATAAAGAATAAAATACCTTGATATTTTTGCAACTAAAAACTTTTCATTGAATACTCTATATGCATTGCTTGATGAATGATATCCAAGGATAGACATATCTCTATCAGATTTGGCATTATTTTCATAAGAGCATATCAAGCATAACTTGTACGACTGAAAAATATGAAAGATATGCAATGGTTCATTTTTCATTTTTTTCAGAAGATCAAAATTTTCATCAGAAATAGATCTAATAGAAATCATATGTATGACAAGCAGTGATGATAGTCTTTTAAAAATTATTTAAGTAGATGACTATCATACATAATTGTCTTTTTCATTTCTTCAAGAATTCTATTAACCCCTTTTTACTTATGATGTCCATGGAGCTAAAATAATTGAATTTAATACTATTTTCTGTATAACCTTAATCTGGATTTTGGTTTTCAACACTGTGCCATGATCTTCACAGTTTGGAAACCTTTTTCATTTGAAACGCTTCTACAAGATTTAGTAAATACAGAAAAATACTTCAGTTTTATTCTCCAAGAACAAGTCTAATGTAAGCTTTTGAAGACTTAGAGATGGAAACAACATCTTTAGATTTAGAAATGATTTTTGTTTGTTTCCTTAGTTAGCATGCATAGCAAAACTTTGACCTTTAAGTAGATAATCTAAGCAAGCCTATGGCAAGGTCTTTTGAGATTAAGTACATACTAGCATGAGTTGATTCTATGTGCCAAGGATGGTTTCTTTAATCTTGGTATTCATAGTGCATATATTCAAAAGCATACCAAGTACACATTATCATATTGATGATCAATAAAAATAATGCCATGGATAAAAATTCTTAATCAAGCATATAGAGGGTTCATAGAGTTATTTTTAATGAATTAATTAATCATTTAGCAACTTATCCAATAGTGAGTGGAGCATACAAAAAAAATGAAGTGATTTGAATATATTTTCTTTTCATACCCAAAAAGACAAATATCACTTATATCAAAAAAATGATTAATACTTTCAAGTTATGTTTTAATCAACTAATAAAGTAATTTCAATACGAGAAGATGTAAGAATTACTTATTTCATCCTTTCTTTCATTTAAATCATTCTTTTTAATTACATTTTAAATTTAATTCTTTAACACATGTCTAGAGCACCCATTGTTTAGATAACATCTTTCATTAGAACCTTGGATAGCTAGACATGCTTGCTGAAAGAATAATCATATTTTCAACTTAGGAACCCAAGCTCTTTTGGATCCTTGTAGGTTAGCTATAATTGTTCCTTTTGGAACCCAAATCTGTTTAATAGTAATAATTTTACCATTTGATTTAATTGTGTTAAAATGATGGAAAAAGTTGTTATGCCCATTCTTTTCATGTTTGAGATAAGTTATCTTATTTAATGGTTTGCATGGTGAATTGATAACCTTTTTCTCTAGAGGTTTATTGTTAAGTAAAGGAGTCAAGCCAAGTTTTGATTTATCATAAGCAACATATTGGCTTTCAAACATCATTTTCAATCGTTCTGAGCTTACGGTGAATTTGTTAATAAAGGATTTTAATTGATTAATTTCTTTACTTAAGTTTTGATTTTCTCTAATTAAGCTATGATTTTTCTGAATTAATTCTTCTGAAAATGAGCTTAAGCTTTCATTTTCAGAATTTAGTTTCTCTTGTATTTCATCATTAGAATTTCTTTCTTTTGAAATTTTCAGATTTAGTTTCTTAAGATTTTTATTCTTTACAGCTAATTTTCTACATTCACTATACAAATCGTGAAAAGCATTTAATAATTCATCATAAGAGAATTCGTCTTGAAAATCATTTGAGGTAAAAGTAGATTCAGATTTTACCTTGTCTTCCTGTGCCATAAAGCACAAGTCCGTTACCTCTTGTAGTTTCTTGGAGCTAATATCATCATTGTTGCTCCTAACTTTTATTTTCTGGCTTGACTCTTTCTTGGTCAAGGCTTTCTTCCTTTTTATCTCTTTCTTTCTTTCTTCTTGCTTCCTCTTTTTCTTTGTCTTTAGGAAGCTGATGTGCCTCGGAGTCGACTCGGACCTTATTGGAGTCGACTCGGTTATCTTGAGGGTCGACTCTGAAATACTTCGAGTCGACTCGACTGAGGTGGGAGATTCAACACCTTTTTCTGCAGTCTCATTGTTAGAATGTAATTGAAGCACATGAGAGCTAATCTGAGATTTATCATAAATATTTTCTAAAGTATTCCAGATCTCCTTAGCAGATAAGCATGCAGAAATTTCATTAAACTTTGTTTCTTGAATAGCACAATATAATATGTTCATAGCATCAGCATTCAATTGTGCTAAGTCCTTTTCATTAAAAGTTTGAGAGAGTATGTGAAGATCATTTATTATGATTTTCCATAAGTAATAGTTTTGTGATTGAATAAAGATGCGCATGCGTATTTTCCAATGTGTATAGTTTATGCCATTAAATAGTGGAGGTGTATTAATTGATTGTCCTTCTCCTAGAAAACTATCTATTTGAGTTGTCATGATCTTTGGCTCTTGATCGTGAGATCAATGATTAAACTTAGAGCACCTTCTCTGATACCACTTGTTGCCCAGTAGATACAACCCAAGAGGGGGGGTGAATTGGGTCTTTTAAAACTTTTAAGCTACTTCTAGCACTTTTTGATTAATTATGCTAAGTTGTATATATGCGCAGTGAAAGTTAAACTTAGCGACAGTTTGATGTATAGAATGTGACTTGATTGAGTATGCTTGCAACTAAAGAATTCGCGGATAATAGTTAAGCAAGCAATTTATCTAAGTGAGTAAGTGTGTGAGTTAGATAATGACAAAAAGCATTACAAACACAGCAAACATATAGTGGTTCGGTGCACCCGAGCACCTACATCCACTCCCCAAGACTTCTTGGGAATTTCACTATAATCCTACAGATTACAGTCGGTTGTTTTACAAGCTCACAACCCAACTTGTTTTACGAGCGCACAACGAACTCGGTCGGTTTTTCCAGGCTCACCGACTAGAACCTCCCCGATTGTTTTCCCGGGATCACAATCAAACCCTTACACGTTGGTTTTACCCTCGGCTCACCAACAAACCTATCACCGTTGGTTTTTCCTTTGGCTCACCAACAAACCTTAACACCGTTGGTTTTTCTTTAGCTCACCAACAAACCTTAACACCGTTGGTTTTTCTTTGGCTCACCAACAAACCTTACACCGTTGGTTTTCCCTTTGGCTCACCAACAAACCTTTAACCCCTTGATTCAATCCCTTGATTGAATCAAGTTACAAGATATTAAAACAAAGAATAAAAACAAATCAAAGCTTCTTAAACAAGCAGATATGACAATATAAACAAATAGAGTAAAGAGAAGCCCTCAAACGAGTTTTGAAGATGGAGGAGCTCGGCTTCTTCTTTACTTGATCCTCCTCTGATTTGGCATGAAGTAGAGGATCCCCGAGGCAGCACACGGATGGAGAGGAAGCTTTCAGATTCACTTGGATGCTCTTCTTCTCTCTATTTCGTTTTGGATGGCCCTTTTGTGCTTATGGGAGATTTTTTTTGTAATCTCTTTGAGATCTCTTTCCTAGATGATCTCTCCCACTTCCATGATTTCTCCCCTGGCTCTCTTCTTGTTTTTATAGCTTTAGATGGCGTGGAAACAAGAATATAGCCGTTAGAGACAAAAATAGAGCCGTTGGACACAGTCTGCACTTCCTGACAATATTACCGTTGGGATCGGAGTCGACTCGCGCGATCAGGAGTCGACTCGCCTGTTGCAGGAGTCGGCTCGTGCTTTACTGGAGACGACTCGGCCACTGTTCCAAATTTGAATTAAAGTGCATGCTTTGACTGGGAGTCGACTCGTCTTATCCTGGAGTCGACTCGCCAACTTCTGGGGCTGACTTGGCAATTTCGGAGTCGGCTCATCCACTGAAGTCCGTGGATCCAATTTTGAATTTGATCCACTCGAGTCGACTCGACTGTCCTGGAAGTCGACTCGAATCTCAGAGCCCGAACTCCCGATCCTCTGTCTTTTGGCTCATCCAGTCTTGGAGTCGACTCGAACTTCCTCGGAGTCGACTCGGCTCTCAGTTTCTGAAAGTTGGTCTTCTGCCTTTTGACGTGAAGCTATCGTGGAGTCGACTCGAGCTGTCTGGGAGTCGACTCGAATCTCAGAGGCAGTAACTTGATCTTCTGTCTGTTGATGGTCGCGCAGTCTCGGAGTCGACTCGTGTATTGCGGGAGTCGACTCGAATCTCAGAGTCCATGAAATGCTCTCTGACTTTTTCTTTATGTACCGCTGAGAGTCGACTCTTGCTTTCTTTGGAGTCGACCTGCCAACCATCGGAGTCGACTCGCGTTCCACTGGAGTCGACTCGAATTTCAAACCCAAAAACTGCTCTCTGACTTTTCTGCCTGTGACTCCTAGGAGTCGACTCATACTTCCCCGGAGTCGACTCGGTAAACATTGGAGTCGACTCGAATTCCTCAGGAGTCGACTCGAAGACTATTCTTTCGAATTTTTTCTTTGATTTTACTCCTCCAATTTGAATCCTTTGAACTTTAAGCTTGGGCCAATAAATTGTAGCTTTCTTCCAACTTGAGAGCTTTGGAGGCCTTCTTGTGTTCTCCCAACTTGCTATGTTCCTTGCAAAATAAATATCTTTCTCCTTGCAACATAAACATTAGTATCTATACTTCAAGGTTTTGTGATCATCAAAATCAATCTATGAATCAATCTTTGGGTCATCACCGTGGCCGTTTTGCAGCCGCCCCACGACCCCTTGAGCGGCTGCTGATCATGCTCAACTGTCGTGAGAATCACAGCAGTGAGCCGTTCAAAAAAAAATTTCTATAAATCCCCCTTCCTCTGCCACCGAGCCACCATCTCCGAGCTCTCTCCTCCCTCGTCCTCCTTCTCAGGTGGCCGACGTGCCACCCCGGACAAGCTCCATCCGAAGTTCTCCACGATTGCTCTGTTCTTTCGAATCCTCCCTATTTCGAGCATCGCCGCCACTAGTCGCCACCGATTGAGCAACCAAGGCTGAGGTTCTTTGCCTTTGGCCTCCTAGGCCCGAACACCGCCGGACCTTTCGACATCACGCCCCTCTCTTCCTTCTCTTCCCTCTTCCTTCTTGTTTTCTCAATGGGCTGAAGGAACTGTCTTGGCCCGTGTCCACCCCATTTTGGGCCAAGTAGGAAAAAAATGATGAAGATCCCCTCTATTTATCCAATTGGGCCATTTCATCTACTTGGGTCGAGTTCATCCATTTGGGCCGTGTTGGGCCATTTCATCTACTTGGGCCGAGTTTATCCAGTTGGGTCATGTTGGGCTGTTTCATCTACTTGGGTCATATTTATCCATTTTGAGTCGTGTTGGGCCGGGATCATTCATTTTGGGCCCTATTAGGCCGTGCTCATTGTGGACCAAATTTGGACCTAGTTCAGTCATACTGGGCCTGTTGGGTCGTGCCCATTATGGGCCAAATTTAGGCTTAATTAGTCATTTTGGGCCCAATTGGGCTGTGCCCATTGGGGGTCAAATTTAGGCCCGATTCAATCATTTTGGGCCGTGTCCATCGTGAGTTTTATATTTTTTTGCAATTTTTCAAAGGAAGTTCAAGTGAAACGAGTTTTATATTGATATTGGTACTACGAGTTTTATACTTTAAAGATTATGCAAACCTCAGCATATTTTTTAATATTAACAACTTTAAATTTGTCATTTATGATGTGCTAAAATGAATCTTAATGGCTAACGAAGACATGAATGGAAAAAAATTGCAACAGTAAGATAGGTTGGTAATTGAAACAAGGGGATTTTAGAAAATTCAAAAAAAAAAATTAAGAAAGACATGGAATAACTAAAATGGTAAATTTAATTAAACTATATGATTATAAAGTTTCATTATAGGTAAATTAGGAGAATAATCCTTTTATCTCCATCATACCTAGGGGTGGCAATCGGGTCGGGTCAAACATAAACGGATTGGATCGGATGCAGATCGGGTCAAAAAATTATAAACCTAAACCCGACCTATTTATCAAACAGGTCCGGAAATTACAACCTGAACATGACCTATTTATTAAACGGATAATCCGACCTGATCCATTTAACTTGTTTAATTAAAAAAAATCTCAATTCTCGTTCCCCACTCCCCAATCCCCAGACTCCCCAATGAACCCCTTCTCCTTCTCCACCCGTTTAATCCGCCGGCCCTACTCTCTTCCTCCCATCCTTTCGCAAACCCGCAAATCCGCTGGCCCTACTCTCTCAGTTGGAAGAAGACAACGATCTCTGGCTCGACGACGACGACGACAGCGGAGGTAGAGAAAGCGTACCTTGAGGAGCTGCAGATCGACGACGACGATCTCTGGCTCGACAACGATGATCTCTGGCTCGGGATCTTGAGGGCCAAAGAAGAAGAACGGAGAGAAGGGAGGGCCCGAAACCCTAACCCTAGCCCTCGCCGCTGCCCTCATGCTCTCGGATCCCCCCCTGCGGAGATCGTCAAACGACTCAAACTCTCGGTACCCTTCGTCTTCAGCATCCTCCCCGCCGCTCGATTTCAGGTCAGCGGCGTCCAGGGGCGTCGCGGGGGTCGTCGGGGCCAAGGATGGTGAGGGGAGCTTCCAAGACTTCCAGGGCCCTTGATCGCTAACTAAGGAAGAGGAGGAGGGTCCTATGGAGCCAATGTGGAGGGGGGCTTTGAAGCCTTCCATGGGTCCTTGATCGCTGACTATGGAGGAGGAGGAGGGTGCCATGGAGCTTTGGGTAGAGCTGTAGAGATAAAAGAGGAAGGGGAAAATGGGAAAACTGAAGAGGATGGGGAGTTGCAGACAGTGACCACGGGAAAAAAAAAACACCGTTTGCATCAAATTATAAACAGATTAAACGGGATAAACGGATCAAACAACTAAAACCTGTATCCGACCCAATTAATAAATAGATTAAACGGGTCAACCTATTTACAACCCGTATCTGTTTAGGCCAAACATGAACATATTTATGATGGGTCGAACACGGATTGAATTGACGGATCGGATCATATTTTACCACCCCTAAGATTCATAGCGATACGTACCATGAAAATTAGTAAATTTATCCATTTATATCGGCTAATATAATGGGGTTAGATTTTTACATATGGGATCGAGGGTAATTCTCTTTCGCCGTAAATAAACACCCTTTCGCTTCGGTTCAGATCTCATCTCCGAAATCGAAGATGGGGAACGTCGCCGGGAAGGAGGAACTGGAGAACGGTGATGACCCCTCCGTGAGATCGGACGGCGATGGGGGCCTCCCGCCTTACTCCAATCACGTCCGGCGAGCCAACTCGGCGGACTCCATGGGGAGCACGACGCTGGAGGGCCCCGGGCGGTCCCGATCCCCTCTCATGTTCTCTCCCCAGGTGATGATTTCACCTCGTCGATTGGTCTGATTTGTTTTCTTGATTCATAGAGGAAACCAATCTTTTGGTGTCATCTATTTCCTTCTTTAATAAGTTTTTCAATTTAGAGTGCTGGCAAAAGATTTAGCAAATCGATTCATAGTTGGTTCAATTTTTGGATTTAGTTGGAATCAGTTTCGTTTTTCTTTTCCTTTTCCCTTTTCTCCTTGCTTTTTAAATGCGCAATGGCTGGTATGCTCTGGTTTATTTTGTTAGGGAGTGGTTGTTTTGTGAAGGATGCGGATGGGTGATGTGGATGGAGAAACGAGCTTAGTCAAATTGTTGGTTTTCTTGTTTTGTATCACCTTTTTATTTAGAGGAGTAACTAGCTAGTCAGGTGAAATTGAGGGTTTTCATTGGGATCAATAGGCAAATATTGTAACACTGGGTAGGCTTTGCAGTTCATATGAATTATGCAAATATGAAAAAATTGTTGGGAGACTATTGGTCTTTGATAACTCGATGAGGGGCATAACTAGGCATGTTGGCATCTCTCCTTTTGCTGGTAAATTAATTTTAAATTTTCTTGTACTTAATGTTGCTTTTGAAGTGATTCTGTCTGTTATATAACAACCTAATAAAATAATTATCTGGTTGTATTCTTGAGTAACCACTTGTAGGCCTTTAACGCAGGTTGTTTCGACAGGTAACCTATTGCCACATAAAAGTAGAGTGAAGAAATGAAAGTGGTTAAGGTTCTAGATGAGTGCGTGATTCATTGCATTAAGCTGATGAATTCATGAGTTTTGGTGTGCCAGATATCATGATCATGGGAAGCAAAAGATTGGACATATTGAAACCTACATGAACTGATTTAACATAGGCTTTCCCTTTTCGTGCTAGATGTTTTGCTGATTGTGCAGTTTATAGTGTCTTTTGATTGCATGCTACGTATGGTTTCCATCTTAGATGACATGGATGTCGCATGAGGACAATAATATCAAATTCTTGTTTATAACCATCTGTATATACTCTTTATCTTCTGCATCTAGATATTTTGTTTCAGTGTATTATTAAAATAAACCAATTTAATTGTTTAACCAATGCTTTTGAACTGACATGGTAAACACCAGCAATCTTCAAACCATTATGTGTCTTATCAAGTATATGGCTTGTCCATTTACATATCAACACTAAGTGGGCAGTGTTTACTAAAATAAACTAGCTAGAGAGATAGTTAAGTTGCAAGTAATATCTTGATAAAATATGCTAGAGATTGGTCTTTGACTTGTATCTTGTTATTTCTATCATGTCATTTAGTGTGATGGGTAGAAGAACTGATTTGTTGAACCTTTTTTCTCTAAATCGAATTCCATGGTCTTCCTAATTTTTTGCATATGATCAATTTATTTTTTATTGTCCTTCATCTTTTAAATTTCAATTCTCCAACTCACATGTTACCTTTTACTGATAAAGTCTGTCGGAATAATGTTAACAGCTTATAACTAATTTTTTTGAAGAAGAAAATCATAAACAATATGGAGAGATCGTGATGGTATGCTCCCTTTAGCATGCGTCTTACAAGAGAAGTAAGAATAACAAAATATGTAAAATGAGTAACATATGCACAGGCATCAAAATACCTATGACCCGATACCCTTCCAAACTATATGCACAGGCTTGAAATTTTTGACATGCAGCAATGCTTATTAGGTAAGCTTTCATGCTGTGTGAGTTGTTAGTTTGGGTTGTGGGGTCCTTTTCACACCCATTAGTTATAGGTCTACATGATGCCTGATGAATGCTTGATTTTAATGATGTGGGTAGGAACATTCAATGGAAGGGCTTGATATTAAGTCTAGGGCATTAATCAATGCTACCAAGATTGTGGTCAAATCATAAATCAAGAGGGAACCATATTAGATTGGATTGTGGTTTGAATCTTGGATCATAAGATTTTTTTAAAATTTCTTTAAAAAATTTAAAAATTATAAAAGAAATGCAAAACTGAGAATATGAGTCAAATATATTTAGAGGAATGGAGAATAAAAAGCCATAGAGATAGGACGTCTATTTTTATCATCAAAAGTACATATATGTCATGTTCAAAGAAACAAATATATAGATATAGATATATGTATGTATATGCCTACATATGTATATATGAATACACACATTAGGTTTGTAGAAGATCCCACAAAGCGAGAAAGATCCGAGAAAATCAATCATGTAACCATATCATCATTCCTTAATCCCTGATTCCTTTCGCCCCAGGTGAGGCTTTCTTTCTCCTTCTATGCTTTCTAATTCGATGAGAAACTCTCAAATATGGTACAAAGCAGTCATATTCGTGCTTTCCTATTTCGTCAGAAAAATCAGATAAGCTGAGTCCTATATCTCTACTAGGAGAGTCTATGGCAACCTCTCTATTCTTCCAAGTTAATTCGAGTTCTCGGTAGGATCACCTGAGATTTCACATATCTTGCATCTGTACATCTTCCAATCCAAGACATTCTTGACTTTTTAGATGCATTCTCATCTTCTTCTATATGCCTTACATGTACTTGTACAATGCAAACGCACATACACACTATAATGTATGGAAATGTCCAATGCACATTAAAAAAATTTATTTAATTGTGAAAGAGGGGAGAAAATGTGGGAAAAGAATAAAACAAGATACAAGGTATTTCTTTTTTTAACCATGTTTATAGATTAACATTACATATTAGAAAATTATAACAAAGTAAACAAAGAAAAGGTAATAGTTAATATTATGTATTTCCCTCTCACATTTTAATCTAACAAAAGTTCTAGTATAAGTATTGAGTTGGGAGAGGAGGGCTAGATAAGGGTGGATGATAGGTTAGGGATTAGGGATAAGATGGAGGTGGGAAAAGCGAGCTAGATGAGTTAGATAGAAACGGGGACTACTAGTGGGTTAGAGAGAGATGGGAAAAGTGTTGTTTTTGGTGCATGAGAGAGAGAGAGAGAGAGAGGAATAGGAGGGGGAATTTAAGATAGGAATGTGGACTGAGCACAAGGAGATAAAGATGAGGTAGTTATGTAAATGAGTATGATTAGAGAGGTATTTAAGTTTATTTTTAGTGGGTTTGTTGTCCTATAAGTGAACTACATATTTTAAAGAGACATGAGAACATTCTTGAGAGAGAGGTCCAACCTTATCCTATATTGTGAAGGGGAGAACTTCAATTATAATAAATTTCAATGTGATTGGTATTAGGAAACTGTATATTCCAACTTTAACCATTGACATAATATTTTTAATATTAAATTCTAATAAACATATTAACTATTGTTCATCTGAAGGACAATTTTGATAGATCCAATGACCCCAAATCCCTCGTTTTAATATACTCAACTCAACTATTTTAAATTCAATTGTCTTTTAAATAGGAATATTTTAGGAAAAGAATAAGATTTTGGTATATGGTTGTAAAAAAATATAGAAGCTTTTCCCCTCCTTTTAACTCCATGAACTCGAGGTAATGGGCTTGCTAATTTTACATTTTCGAGGCTTATTAACCATAAGTGGATAATTTAAAAGTTATGTAGTCATTGATTATAGAAAATGAACTTCCACATGATTTAATATGTAAACAACATAAGCAAGGTTGATTTTATGATCTCCTATAAGCCACAACATAATCTAGACTAAGGATTGTTGTGCTGGTACTAAAGCCTGTACGGTTGCCCAACGGTATGGTATGGTACCCCCTATGCCGTTCTGTGCCGGGCTCATACTGACACAATAGAGAGGGCAGCGGAGAGGAAGAATGGGAGAGAGGAAAAGAGAGAGAGGGGGGGAGGGAGGTAGAGGGAGAGGAAGGGAGGGAGAGAGAGGAAGAAAGCCAGTGGAGTGCAGCCCGACATGACAGAGAGGGTGGAGGAGAGGGAGAATGGGAGAGAGGAAGAGAGATTGGGGGAGAGGGAGAGGGAGAGGGAGGAAGGGAGGGAGAGAGGGGGAGGGTGGCGGATAGTCGGCAGAGGGCTGGGGAGGGGCGCAGAGGTGTGGTGGGGCCCTACCCTTCGGTTTTTCTATTTCGTTCAAAATCGGGGTCCTCGAGAGGGGCCCTTTCTTTATTTTGAAGAGTATAAGGAAAGTTGGCAACCTCCTTGCCGATGTCACTTATCAGGGTTTGAAAAAGGAATCGATCATGATTTGGAACCTATACCTAAAACAGATAATAAAGAACCATATGACTAAATTACCTGAGATGCCTATGCCTATAAGAAATCTTAGAGCCACCCATTATCTAGGGTAACAGCTCCTGGTGCAACAATAAGTACCAGCTTAACTTGGGGGGTGGTGAGTTAGTAGTAGTAGGCAGGGGAATATCTATGTTTCATTCGTCTGAAGGTGAAAAAAAGATAAAACTAATTATTGATCAAAATAAGAGTTTGAAACTAAGGACTAATCAAATCGAGCTCATCGATTTACCAAGTTAATTTGTGAACTCTTCAAAATAAAAAAGCCCCCCCCCCCCCCCCTTTGACACTCTTATTTCGAACAAAACAAAAAAATCAGAGAGGGAGCCCCTCCTCCATCTCTCTACGCCCCTCCTCGGCCCTCCATCAGCCATCCATTGCCTACTTCACTTAAACTCTTCAAAATAAATTCCCCCTTTGGGACTCCTATTTCGAACGAAACGGGAGAACTGGAGGGGGAGCCCCTCCTCCATCTCCCTACGCCCCTCCTCGGCCATCCGCCACCCTTCCTCTTCCTCTCCCTCCCCCCTCTCTCTCTTTTCCTCTCTTTTCTTCTCTCTCTTCTCCTTCTTTGCCGGTTTCTTGATTTAAAGGCCAGAACCATCCTGGTCCATTGTCGGTACAGCTTGGTAGCTCCGAATCGGACGGTTCGAGATGGTTTTACCGATGCTGATCTAGACCTTATGATCCTAATTAATCCCAATCCAGGGATTAAATGTCGATTGTCTAGGGCCGTTTTGATTTATATTATAAGATTTTGGTTGTAAATTATTAGACTTAACAGCTGCATTAATTGCATGGAAATAATTTTAACCATCATGTCTTGTTCTGGCTATTTGGGATGGCTATTGTGATCCTTTTTTGCTATCATACCTATTAAGTACAGGTTCTTCCAAATTCGCCCTCTCAACTTTCATTAATGTTAGCTTAGGTCTGTCACATGTTTTCCTAGGCTATTGGACACAAATTAAAGCACCACTTCTCATCACATTCTCAAAACTTTTCCTAGGCTAGTGCGGCACCAATACGGGGTCCGGTACCGGTATGACAAACCTTGATCTCTATATTAATTTTTTTTTGATTAAAACATTAATTTGCTTATTCTAAGATCTATATTGATTCCTTTCTTAGTATTTTGCTGCATTTTACAAATTTCTGTGCTCAATAGTTAATTTAATCTGTTTTAAAATCTGCAGCTGACCTTTCAATTGAGCCCAACATACCTTGTGTTCCCTTTTCCTATTAGCTCCTCACTCCAAAACCCTAGACAATTTTTTTTTTTTTGCACTACCATTTGTTGATAAATTCAGTTCTGTTATTTTCTGTCCTGTTCTCAGGACTTTGAACAGCATGCATGAAAACTGTTCTACCCCACAAAATATCCTAACTCTAGGGTCCTCTCATGCAACGCAGGCCAACCCTAAGTGGTCCTACAACCTTCTCCTTGTGATTTGTTCAACATTTTTGAAACTAACAACCTTTTTTCCATTTTGCATTTTCATTGTTTTATGTGGTATTGCTGACTTATTAAAGCCTTACTTGCCACGTGTCCATCCATGATAGGGAGGTCGATTTTATGCCTTATCATATGCTCTCCACTTGCGAGCTCGAGCCGTTTTCTTTGGCTCGAGCGAAGGAAGTAGTTAGATTACTCGTTGACCTGTTTCATGATCAAACATTTTGAGTGTTATTGAAAGCAATTTTGTTTCTGCCTTGTACTATAATGTCTATATTTGAGTTTGGCTTAGTGAGGCTGAGGTGCTTTTAGAAGTATGCTCTAAGAGGTTTGATGTATTTGTGGTCGGCTCGAACCTTTGCCGTTCGCTCCTAGCATTGCTAGGCTGCCACTACGGTTAATGGCTACGAGAGATGGATCTCTTCAGACCTCAAACCCTCATGGGCGGCAAAGTTAGTCCAACTAGAATGCCACTATGGTCGATGGCTACGATGGAGATAGATCTCCTTGGACCCCAAACCTTTGAGAGTGTCAAAGTTGGCCCGACCTTGTTTTTTGGCCTTAGGTAGACAAGCTACTGCTTTGGTTGATGGCTGTGGGAGATGGATCTCCTCAATCCCCAAACCCCTAAGGGCCGCAAAGTTGGCTTAACCATAGTTTTGGTTCTTAACAGTCATAATGTTGTCGTTCTGGTTGATGTCGGTTTTTTATCTTGGGGCCTTCATTCCCATCCTAAAGAAGTTGGGTTATAGGAGTTTAGCTCGCTAGATCTTCAATTGGTTGGGATTTTGGATAGCTATTACCCGATCGGATGTGCTTCCTCCTATCTGAGTTTAGTTTTTTCTAGGACTTTCCTCCTCTTGGTTGGTATTATATCACCATTTTCGATCCAATACCTAGCTTGAGCTAGGATTTTTTTGCACGATCGGACCTGCCTTTGTGCGTGGATGGATTCAGGTATTGAATTTTTGAGGGATTGTAAGATGTGAAAGCTAGACTTTGTACATTTGAAATCATTTAATGGTGGCCAGATCATAAATAATCAATTTAAATATATTGATTTGAGGTGCTCGCGGACGCATCGATGGTGAGATGGTTGCCGAAGATGCTTAGATCCTGTGGAGGGAGAAGATTGGATACTTCCTCATTTCCTATAGATTTCACCATTCTGTTGATGTTGATGCCAAATCCTGCCCGACTATGGTTGTCTGGAGGGTGCTAGTCAATCCATGGAGGGATGCTGATGTGCACACAAAAAGAAGAGAAAGACTTGCCAGATTGGCTTTAGTCGGGCCCTCCGATGCCTAAGTCGGGAAGGGCTTTAAAACAATAGTTGAAAATAGAAAATATATGAGAAAAGATTAGTGTAGAATAGTCGGGCCTTCCGATGCCTAAGGCTCGGCCTTCTCTCCTCGGCCCCAACCTCCACCTTGGCCTCGGCCTTCACCTTAGTCTACCATGCCAACTGGCCTGCCAAAACAATAGAGTAGAATGATGGATGAGGGTTTGAGAGCCTCTCACCATTAGAGCTTTGAGCTTCAGTGCCTCTCCCTTTTGGGTCCCTTGGCCTTGTTTATTGAGGCATGGGAGTAAGGATTCATTACAATTGGATATACGTAAATCAAGGGATGATCCATTACTCCTTCCTTTTGAGCCATAACCTCCTTTCTTATGAACCATAACCATCCTTTCATTTTTGGACCTTCTTAATTATAGAGCTGTAACCACCCAGAATTTAAATCTTTTAAAAATTGCTTGCCATGTGTCCATGCATGATGGAGAGGTCGGTTTTATGCCATAACAATTATCAATATGACAACTTTGTATTTCAAGACTTGTTTATGTAGCTCGATTCTCGTGTTCCTAGCTTTTTCTAGGATATATGATTATAACCGCTTAACTGCCAATATTTCTTTAAAATTATCAATCTTTTCTTCCGATCCATCTAAATTTATCCAATCCCATGCAATTACCTTTATACCCATAGCATTTGAATATAGTTCATTGAATTATGTCTTTATGTGCTTTTGCAAGATATTATAAAGACTGAAACTAATAATTCCTGGATTGATGCTATTTTATGTAAAAGGAAGTTAGTTGGTTTTCGGTAGTTCTAGTAACTTTTTCATTTTATGTATAGGTAAGTTGTCCAACACTTATATCATTGCCTGTTACAGTTCCTAAAGTACCGTAGAAGATAAGAGTTCCATAACTTATTTACTGTCCTTCCTGGTCTTGGCAATCTCTTTTATTTTTTTTTGTTTTTTTTTCATTTTCCGCATCATTAGTAAATGCTAAACATAACAGTATCTATCTTGTTGAACCAATTTCTTAGCAACATTTAAGTCAATTGGGAAATTTTAGAGCAATGCTGCTGTCATGAACTCTATTAGTAGCCTTCAAGCTTTGATCAATCTCCCTTGAAGCCAAACTGGCCTCAGTTTAGCTTCCCATCACCTTCCTCAAGCCTACTAGACCTAAACTCTTATACCCTTGAAATCACCAAACTTGAACAGGAAGGAAGAAAGGACCTTTTATAGAAATCCTAGCAAGGAGGGGACCTCCCAAGGGTCCTCTTTAAAGAGAGCCACCCCTTCACCAGATCGAAGATTAGATACTCTATTCCCCTCTTTCTTCTGATTCTATATAGTTTGTTTTTAAAGAAAATTAACTGTAATCTCAAGTTGTTTTACTGCTCCTTCCCAAATGAAATGCATTTACATCATTTGTATGAATTTTTCTTGCTGGTAGCATGGCTTCTTTACCTTTTTTTTTTGTTCGTTTCAAAATGACCTCAATATGTGCTTTCATAAGGTGAAGACAAACCATGATCACCTGACTCTAGAAGCACCTTGAGGCATATTAGATCGAATCCCTATATTATGAAAGATTCTAGTCAAGCTTCACTTGGCTTTGCTCTCATTTATTGGAGGAACAGATTATAGATGTCATCACCTATCAAGTGCATCCATAATTTGTTCCAGATCTTAGAGGAGATGAGTAGAGGCCAAGCCTAGCTAGGGCTGATCTATGGGTAGCCCCTTTTTCCAGCAACACCCTTGATCTTACTCTTTCTCTAGTTTTGTTCCATGCGTTTTTGTTTCTTCTTGTTTATGTTTTCTTTTCCTTCTAGATTAAAAAATAGGTGACTGCTCCATTACTTATTTCGGTTTATGGCCAACCCCCACAGAGACATCCACCACAGCAATATTGATTATGAATAATTAATATTTTAATCCAGCTTCAAATTTTATAGCACTAAAGAGCTTATCAGGGCCCCTATATTTATATAATCTTGCTGTTGGTTGTATTCAGTGAATAAAAACCTTCTATCAAATTTTTAAACTTTCATCACATTATATCAAAGTATAAACTCTTTTAATATATTTCCATATCTTTTATTCATTAATGAGTGACAAGGTGATAATGTCCCTTGGGGTTTCTCCTAAAGATGACTTTTACTGCTTGAAAATTCCAAGGAGGTTAAACAGCAGTATGAAGCTTTCTTCATGTGCTTAGCTTTCTCAGGAGTATGTTCTTTCAAATTTGATGAGTGACCTTCAGCTAGTATTCTAGTAAGTTCTGATACCATACTGTTAATGTGCTATGACCTTTTAGATTGTAATGGAAACTGATTCTTTCTATGAAATAAGTTACTAGCTTCCTAATTATACAATATGGCTATCATGCATGTATTGTTCCAAATGAAATTGACAGGTAACTTGATGTTTTAGATTCCTGTGCCTCCCTTGCTAAGAGCTACTGATTCCCCTCCAGTTTTTAATCAACTATGGGTGAATGAAGCACAAGAACCTTGGGATGGTCCCCTTGAAATGGGAATTCCAACAATGATATCATGGAACCTGGGAGGAAATGATGTCTTAGTAGAAGGATCATGGGACAATTGGACCACAAGGTACAGTAGGAACTGCAAGAACTTCACATTTGCATCATAATCCACTTTAAGAAATTTCATGTTTGCATAATTATTTCCAGGTTTCCTTTTCACTTTGGTTTAACATGCTGCAAAAGAATATCGAATAACCATGACAAGAATGTGTGTGGCTTTTCAGGAAGGCTCTGCAGAGGTCAGGAAAGGTCCATTCCATTTTGTTGGTCCTCCCATCTGGAGTCTACCAGTACAAATTCATTGTAGATGGAGAAAGGAGATACATTCCTGATCTTCCTTGCATAACTGATGAAATGGGCCAGATCACCAATCTCCTTGATGTCCATGTGAGTCTGCATAACCATGATTCTGCAAATAATGGTGCTTCAATATGAAACAGCATCATTAGAAACATGTTTACAATAGATAAGGTGTGAGTTGAATTCTTCATGCAGCAATATTATCCAGTCCCTTCCACGGCATAGTTGAAACAGTAGTAGTTACCGTGGCTAGAAATTTATTTTGGTGTGAAAGTGAACATCACTTCTTGCAAGCCAAAGAGTCACACTACTTGAATTTATTCTTCTTTTGGAAAGTAAATAGCTGCTTGGGTTGTCTTCTTTTTTGTAATGCAGGATTATGTTCCAGAAAATCCAGAAAGTGTTGCCGAATTTGATTCCCCATCATCACCAGACTCTAGCTACAGTTGGTCATCACCTTCAGATGAGGACTTTGCAAAGGAGCCACCAGCTGTTCCACCTCAGTTGCACCTCACTGTTCTTGGGATGCAACACTCCGAGGAAGCTTATCTGAGACCCCAACATGTAGTTCTCAACCACCTTTTCATAGAGAAAGAATGTGCTTCTCAGTCATTGGTGTCCCTTGGCTTAACTCACAGATTTCAATCCAAGTATGTGACTGTTGTCCTATACAAGCCAGTGAGAAGGTGACGGAGCATCTTTTGCGACTCTATTCATATGCAGTAGTAATGCTTTTGATGTTGCTTGAATTTTCTTTGGTTTTGGTCATGTTTTTTTCGCATTTCTCACATGGCATCGCCATCCAAATGCCTTTGCTTACTCTGTTGTACTCACGTGATGACATCATTTAAGGTTGAACAAGCTACTAGCCCCTTATGCCACATGATTCAAATTTTGACCATTGTATGCATCAAGTAACATGATGATATGTGAGCTCTTCCATTTTGTACCTACAAGTAATTGTTCTTAAATCTCATTAGTTAATACTTGGGTCTACTTTGCTTTTGAGGTAATTGAAAGTTTCAAAGGGCAGAGGAGCGCTTGATGATTCTTCAAAATCTCTCAAATGAGAGAATTTGATGCTGCAGATAGTTGTGTTCTCAATCATAAATGGCTGGTCGATGTGTAAGGATTATTCTGTTATGCCCTTGAGACATGTTTCATTTGATTGACTTAGGTTTGAACATATCATTGTTGCATGAGGTTTGACATATTTTCTTTTGTATCTTTATATGGTCTGGATGTTAACCTGTGAACAATTATCTCTGCTACAATGTTTTCTCTTTCTGCCATATGTGAAAGACCATACCTTTTGCATTACCGACATTTGATTATCTACAATTTCCAATTTTTTTTGGAGCTATAATATGCTTTTTGCAATTCTCACCTACAAGCACCTTGAAATCGCTTCCTCACTCACCATCCATTTGTTGTGCCTGTGGAGTTTGTTTAAGCTTTTCATCTGGTGTCCCTTTTTGGTGCTTCGTCTCTGTGATCCTATCATCTCACCTAATAGTATTTAGAATTGAATCATAAATGGGATTACAGCCATAGGCAACCCCAAGCACTCCTTTGGAAACTCCTACAGTCTGCATGCTAAAATAAGTATAGGGTGTTTACAAAAAGCTTTCCCCAATTCATCCACTCCAAGTCACTACTCCAAAATACCCAAAATTGTTTTAAAATTCCTACTTGATGTTAGATCGACATTACGCAACCTAGACTCCCACCTTGTAGGCCAAACTCCTTAACTGTGGTTAGATCTTCTGGGGTCAAAATTATATCCATTTTGGCTGAATTATTGAGTGTTCAAGCGTTGAATATGCCATTTTGAACCTGAAACTGCTCTATTCACCAGCCATGTTGACCAAATCTAATTCTTGGTCAGATAAACTTCAAATAGGTTCAAATTTTGATCGCATACACTACTATATCCTACTCTAAGCCACAAAAGTTTAACTTAATCTGACCTCTTTAGCCATATTTTTTCAGCCGTCAAAAATATGCTAATTGATAATGTTCCAACACTTTGTCAATATGACCACCTGGTTTTGTAACTCTTCAATGGGACTCATCAAACCACCAAGCTATGTCATCAACTCTTAAAACGGATCCCTGGATCATAATGAGCTTCTTGAAACACAATTTTAACCGTCCACAAGCCAAGGCCATGTGACAGCCTGCGAGCCTATCAATATTTAACAGTAGACCTACCTTGCCTTCTGATGTTGAGAACATTCTACTGGATCAGCTATTTGGAAAGCTCAACATTTCTTGCTCTCTCCCTTCCCTTAGCTTTTAGGATCTTAGCTTGAAGTTTTAGAGCAATGCTGCTGTCATGAACTCTATTAGTAACCTTCAAGCGTTGATCTATCTCTCATGAAGCCAAACTAGCCTAAGTGTAGCTTCCCATCACCTTCCTCTAGCCTAGACCTACCCTCTTATACCCTTGAAATCATAAAACTCGAAGAAAGCAAGGATCTTTTATAGAAATCCTAGCAAAGCGGGGATCTCCCAAGGGTTCTCTTTAAAGAGGGCCACCCGCCCCTCCACCAAATCGAAGATTTGATACTTTTCCCCGTCTTTCTTTCTATTCTATATAATTTTTTAATTATTTAAGTACGTAATCTCAAGTTGTATTACTTTTCCTTCCCAAATGAATGCATTTATATCATTTATACAAGGCTTTCTTGCTAGTAACATAGCTTCTTGACCCTTTTTTTTTAATGTTCGCTTCAAAAAGACCTCAATATGTGCTTTCTTAAGGTGGAGAAAGACCATTATCACCTAACTCTAGAAGCACCTTAAGATAGAGATGATTATGGGTCGGACCTTGATCTAAACTATTTTCATTTTTAAATGGGTTTCCGGCTGGGCCTATTTAAAATGGCATTTTCTGTGCCCAAGCCCAGCACATAATCAGCTCTACCTTGAGGCTTAGATCTAACCCCTACATATGGGAAGCCTCTAGTCAAGCTTTTTGTTCTCATATGTAGGAGGAACATATTGTAGATGTCATATACAAAATATATTCCATATCTTGGAGGAGATGAGTAGAGGCCTAGCTTAGCAAGGGATGATCTATGTGTTGGCACCATTTTCCAGCAACACCCTTGGTCTTACTCTCTTTGGTTCCTTTCCATGCTTAGTTTATATTTTGGCTTTTATTATAGTACTCGGAAGGGCTTTTAAATCCTTTTATTGCTGGCTTTTTTCTAGCCATCCAATTCATCATGGATGGCATTGCTTTACCTATCGACAACTAGTTGTAGTTGGTTAAGTGCGTGATAGTATGGTAAATATTCTAAAGTTCGTGGGCATTTTGGAATTGAAAATCAAGGGCAGGTCCGATAATTAATTTGAAAATCAAGAGCTTTTTTTAAGGCCCTTCCCCACCCAGGCTTGATGCTTGCCCTAGTATCATATATAGAGAGAGAGAGAACAATGGCGGTGCCATAGTGATATTGTGCTCGATTGAGAGGAGATGGCCGGCCTCGTGGTCGCCATCAAGCCCCACGTCAAGTTCATCGATAAGCAGTTCATGCCATCCTTGATGAGGCATTCCATACCAATGCCAACTTCACCATCGCCTACCCCAGCCTCACCCTTCATGGTTCCTTTATGAATAACTTCTAATCTATCTCAGATTTCTTTTGTTGAAATATAGGTAAAGTTCCTATTAAATTCATTAGCATCTAAAAAACAATATAGAGCATTCATGGCTTTAGTGTTAAGCTGAGCTATTTTCTTATCATATTCATTCCATTCTCTTTCGGGCTTGGAAAAGGACACTCAATCTACAACCTTGGTAGGTGTGTGTGGTTCATTGATTATAATGTCCTACATGTCATAATCTAAAGCTTGAACAAAAATTGCATGCATGCTTTCCAATATGGGTAATTAGTGCCATTAAATAGTGGAGGCGGTTAGTTGACTGTCCCTCGATTAGTTAACGTCCTACATTTTCTATATTTCTTTTTGGAACTTCAGAGAGGGTTGTTTCTCCTCACTCTTTACTACGACGGCAGGAGACCTTCTGGAGACAAAAGTCACGGGTTCAGTAGATTTTGGAGGGGGACTGCAACACCAAATTTTTCCATCAGGCCACTATTATCTGGCAAGGAATAGGACTCATATTATCAAAGAGAGTAGTGGTCAAATGACTGAGGATCCAGACCATGTTAAGAGGATATTGGAGGACTTCTTCAGATCCAGAGTAATAGAGCATACCAGGGGTGGAGGGTCGCCCCCCCAACCTGACCTATCCAGGAGGGTTACGAATGAGGAGAAAGCTGAGCTGATCAAGACGGTGTCAGCACCAGAGATTCAAGAAAGCCTCTGGTCTTTAGCTGAGGACAAGGCCCCGACGTCGGATAGTTTTTTTTCTCTTTTCTTTAGGAGGTATTGGCATATTGTTAGGACAGATGTGACTGTGGCTGTTATGTTGTGTTTTAGCATAGCCACTATGCCAAGTGAGTGGAAACGGACCTTCATAACTCTCATTCTGAAAAAACATGATGCCACGTGGTCAAGCCATTATCGCCCCATTAGTCTCTGCACCACCTTCTACAAGATCATAGCTAAAATCCTGGTGAGAACAGTGAGAGAGGTACTGGCTGAGTTGATTAGTCCTGAGTAGGGGGCTTTCATTGGGGGTTCGTGTATCTCTGATAACATATTAATAGCCCAAGAGTTTATGTGTGATCTCAAGCAGGCCTCACATAAGCGGGGTTTGATGTGCATCAAGTTGGATATGGAGAGGGCGTATGATAGATTGGACTGGCGCTTTGTGGCACATTCCTTGGAGATATTTGGTTTTCATCACCAGTAGATCAGATAGGTGCTAAGTTGTATCAAGGACTCCTCCTTTGCTATTTTGGTGAACGGCACGCACACCTACGAGATTCTTCGAGTCCTCAGTGGGTCTGTGGCAGAGCTGCCCGCTGTCACCTTTGCTATTTATTTTTTGCTCAGATGCTCTATCCCGAGCTCTCCGATGTGTCGTTGAGTCCCACGAGCTGGAGCCCTACACACCGAGGACAGGTACCTTCCAGTTTTTCTATTTATTGTTTGCCGACAATTGTCTCTTGATGGCTCGTGCAAGTAGGAGGTCGACACAGACAATTCGGAGGATAATTGCAGAGTACTGCAGTGCATCTGGGCAGCGGGTCAACTTAGCCAAATCAGCCATCTGCTACAGTCCAAAGATCGACGCTCAGGTGAAGGCTGCCATCTCAGAGATTTTGGAGATTGATGAGCAGAATGGCACCATGTGGTATCTGGGGGTTCCCATCACCGGTCGGCGACTGTGCAGGGCAGATTGCGCTGGGGTAGAGCTGAGCTTCCAACAGAGATTGGAGAGGTAGCAGGCGAGCACCCTGTCCAAGATGGGCAATGTCACCTTGGTCAGGTCAGTCTTGAGCTCTATACCCTTGTACATGCTTTCGAATACTATGGTTCCGATTGCTTGTCTAAGGCAATTGGAGCAATTGATGCGGAGTTTTGTTTGGAGCGGGCATGCAAGCATGCGGGGGCCGTACTCACCTGCTTGCTTGGGAGGTTCTCTGTCAGCCAACGAGCAGTAGGGGACCGGGCATCCATTCTCTCATCATTAGGCGGGAGGCTTTGGCATCGAGGCATGTGGCTAGATTCCTTCTGGAGCCGGATGGGCTTTGGAGCAGACTGATGAGAGCAAAGTATGGGGGGCGTCAGTGTTCCTACATTTGGCATGAGATGTGTGCTCAAGCTCCTCAAATTCTTCCTTGCATCTCTTAGGCTGTAGGTGATGGTCGCAGTATTGATGTTGTCGAGGATAGATGGTTGGCAGGATTGTCGCTATCTAGATGGCCCACCATGTTCGACCTAGGTGCGACGGTCGGGAGCAGAGTGAGCGACCTATTAGTTCCGGGAGTCTGGATGGGATGTCGAAAGGATCCATCTACTCTTTGGCGACGATCTAGCGGAGAAGGTGTTGGCTACACCTCTATCCCTCGAGAGGACGGTAGATAGGAGGGTGTGGAGCTCGACTGGGAGGGCGAGAGTCACAGTCAGTGATCTCCAAGCGATAGTGGACTCAAGGCCTGGCCGACGGCTAGAGGGTCGCTGGATTTGGCGACTACGTGTCTATCCACGTGTGGCTCTATTTCTATGGAGGGTGGCATGGGGCATTCTCCCTACCAGAAGAATCTTGGCTAGGAGGGGGTATCGGCACCAGCTGACTGTGAGGGATGCCCGAGGGAGGAGGAGACCATCGATCACGTTCTGTTTGCGTGCCCGCAGGCGCTTCAGGTTTGGGGTTTTGTATCGACCCACCAACAGACATTTACCTCTATTGGGACCTTTTTGAGTCAGTTGAGGGACTCAACTCGAAGATTTGACATGGTAGACAGGAGAGCAGTATGGGCTTATGTGGCATATCACATCTAGTTGGATAGGAATGCGAGGATCTTCGAGGGATGAGGATTTCATCCGAGATCAGTGGTTGATAGGGCTTTTGCACATGTAGCCGAGCTGGTGAGTGTCGCAGCAGATATTTCACCTGGAGATGATAGGGACACCTGGGGTTCCTCTTTGGCTCCTCCAGTGCCTAGGTATGCGATGATACCGATGGTATCCTAGGAGCCCCCACCCCCTGATATTCTCAAGGTGAATTTCGACGGCAGTGTATCGGAGGACGACATCAGATGTGGCGTGGGCTTCGTGATCAGAGACCAGAACTCCAAACTAATTATGGCCAGTGGTCGGTGCATTTTTGACGGATTCATTCCTGTGGCGAAGCTGCACGCGGCATGGGAGGGTCTTGCATTTGCTAGAGTACACCTGGGTGCTCAATGAATACTCCTAGAGGGCGACTCATCCGCGGTGGTCGCTGGATCCGGTGCCGGCAGGCTAGGCAGGACCTGCACCCGCTACTCCGGGACATTTGGAGCATGGGGGAGGAGTTAAATTTATTTCGGATCTCGCATGTATTTCGGGAGGCGAAAAGTGCTGCGAATTGGATCGCCTCCTATGCAACCCACTATTCAGGGTTTGTATTTTGGGGTACTTCTGATCGTGTGCCGCAGGCATTAGATCGTATTTTATCTTGTGATTGCTCTGGGCTCTCTCGTTGTCATGTGCAGTGAGAAGCTGGTTTCACCAAAAAAAAAAAAAGCATTTTGGTCACCATTGGAGAATGTTCTATTGTCATACCAAGTATCTTCTCATCGGTAAACAGAAATGCAGGGATAATAATTTTTTTTTTTGTAATCTGGAACATCTGGCACTCCACAACTACTTTAAATTGTCCATCTGTTTTGGGAAATATAGAACTCAATCCCATTGTGTCTTGATATTTTTGCTATTGCAGTGAATTGTAAACTATCATAGTGCTCATTGCACATGCACGTATATGACTAAAAAACCAATTACATTGTGCTTTTGTGGTTTTCCCTATCCCTACCCAGGCCCGACCCGAACCTGATCCAGACTTGACCCGGCCCGAACTGACTCGAACCCGACCCGGCCCGATCCATACCCAGACCCAGATCCGAAATTTTTTAGGTCGGGTCTGGATTATACATGGACCCGATCTGACCCGAATGACCTTTTGGGTCAAAAATTGTAGGCTCAGACCCGATCCGACCCGATCTTCAACTGAGTTGGGTCTGGGTCTCAAATTAGGATTTAAATAAGAAACCGGATCAGATCGGGGTCACTCAGGATCCAACCCGATCCAACCTATTTGCACCCCTTGATTTAGTCAAAAAAGTCAAAAAAATAACAAGTTGTGGAATGCACCGGACAACTCTCTCTCCAATTCAAAAAGTATTACCCGAGTGGTTGACCACATATAAGGCCGTTGAGATTGCTCATTTCTTTGTTTTTCATCAGTTCTTTGTACGACGATAATTCGGCTGCTTCGGTCGAACACCATTGAACTATGGTGTATTACCGTTTGTTATAAGAACAGAAACAGAATGCAGCTTCCTCCAAATGCAAATCCGTCTCGTCTCTCCGGGTCGCATGCCCCCATCGAAGAAAAACCGGCATTCTTCTTGTAACACACAGTTCTAAGCATGAAAACCAGCACTCCATCCCAGTGCACTTCATCCGATAACCTTGACCCCCATATCGGCCCGTTTAATCTGGCCCGTTCATTCCGCAGGGTAGAGCTCTAACGGACGGTCAAGATAGGGGCCACGGAGAGACCAAATTAACGAAACGTTGTGGTCCTTCCGAAACGATGAGGGGCTAATTACGTAACGGAAGAAAATGGCGGTTTCGGTTTCGCCGGCTACGAACGCCGCCGACGTGACACCCCGGAACACGTGAGAAACCCCACTCCGTTTTCACCAAAAAAAAAAAAACCCCACTCCGCGTCGGAACCGCGTTGAGGGCAAAACCGAAATTCCATATTATGCAGAGATAAAGATTATAATAAAAAAAACAAAAGAGAAGATTCCCGAGAAAGCTGTAAATAAGATAAAGCTGACGCGAATAATTATACAGCCACCCTCTTTAGTAGTTTATCCTTTCTACTTAAATTACGAAAATAGCCCCTTCGATTCACCCGAATAAATTTAGTTTTGCAGAATAACCAAAATACCATCTAGAGATGAGAAATTGGCGTCAAAGCTGCACAATGACAATGGGTGCAGATAGATCGGATGGGACCAGATTATAAGTGATCTTGATCCAATTTGAATTTTTAGTCTAGTCCTAATTTTGATTCCAAAACCAACGCAATAAAAGATCGAGTCGGATCGGATCCACAGGTATAATTTTTGACCTAGTAAGTCATTTGGGTCAGATTGGTCCATATATAATCCAATCCCAACCTAAAAAATTCGGATTCGATTCGAGTCGGATCAGGTATGGACCTATTCAACTTTACAAAATAAATACGAAGTAGATTTCAGTATTTATGCACAATGTGTTATAAAAATTCATGTACAATTAATAAATCTGAACCTATTAAAATCTGAACAATCAAGCCCGTGAATTAGAGTCAATTATGGAATTCTTTATCTTGTGATGCTTGTATGGTAAGTCTAGAGGAAACTTTCAAATAAGTTGCAAAATTATTTTGCATTGCAATGCTGAGATACATCCCTCAGCAAACTGTTTACAGACACCAAGTTCAGGCATTAGTTAACTTTACTATTAAAATAATTTTCAATATTCTTCTTTGGCTATTGGAAATGAAGTTTTAGGTGTATTATAAATGATATTAATTCAAACACAACGATTCATGATATTCATCACTTATAGAGAAGTTAAGAGACAAAGGCTTGAAGAACGCCAATGCTCAGGGTGTGAATGATAATGATATTTTGGAAATTGCCCACATTATTTGAAATGTCATTCTAGATTGGCTGCTCTTGGAATGAATTCTTCTAATTGATATGCAGAAACTACTCTTTTTCAAATATAACACCAATATCTACATAGTCTTAAGAGAATCAGAAAAAAAAAGTCAACATCTATAACAAATATCCATAAAAGTAAAGTATGCACATATGGCAAGAGAGAGAACGTATCAAAGACTATAAAATTCTAAGTATGCTTAAAGGGTAATCTCTATTTTTCGAAACTAATAAGAAAAATTGTCCAAATTTGTAAGAAAAGTTAAAAAAGTCGGATTATAGGATAAAAAATTCAAAATTATTCTAAAAATTAAAAATATCGCATCGGATCAAAATTTAGTAAATTTAGATTCAATCTAAAAGATGAAACAGATCTAATTTAGAATCGGGCTTGCCTCCATAAATTTTTTAAATCTGATTAGATCAAACTTAAGCAGATCAAATTGAGCTGGATTATGGATCAATCCGAAGCTGATCGCCTGAATAATCAACTACTAGCCGCCCCTGCTCTTTATTTGGAATTTTTGGGAGTGGGCACGATACGGATACAAAGTATGACGCACATTGAGATGAACACTAGGACAATCAGAGCGTACAACGTGTCCCGAGCAGGTATGGCTTTTGACAGATGGCCGCACGGGAGCAGACGGTCTGCAGGGCCAAACAAACAATGTCAGGGCTAAAATCGTCAATTTAAGTAGCCTTCATGTTATTCGTAATTTGTGTAAAGGAGTAGGGGTATTTTAATGGAAGAGCGATAACTTTCGGTTTGAGGGCGTTGAACGCCGTGGGGCTGGCGAGGCGACCGCTCCCGTATAGAACGGCCCCAAATTTTCCGAGGCCAGGTGCAGGAAACGCTCGAGTCCTCACACCTCCGTCCTTGCTTTGTTTTCCTTAGTCCTTGGCCTCAGATCTCTTCTTCCCGTTTTCTCTCGCTGTGCTCGTTCTCGGAGAAGCCATGGCGGATCAGCTCACGGACGACCAGATCTCCGAGTTCAAGGAGGCCTTCAGCTTGTTCGACAAGGACGGAGACGGTCTGATTCCTCCTCTCATTTTCTTTTCCATTCGATCCGTATAATTGCTGTGATTTGTTTCCGTTTCGCTTGGTTCTGAGATCTTTACGGTCGGATCTGGTGGTTCATTTTCTTGTTTCGATTTGGTATGGATCCTTTTGTTAGTGTACTTTGTCGATGTAGGGTTTCTTCATTGTTTTTCATTCAGATCACTAGAGAGGTCGATGTAGATGAGGTTTGATAGGTCTTGTTCGTTTGGATGCGCTCGTGTATATATTGTTGATTTTTCTCGCGTTAATTCTTTTGGGAGTTTGATCTGACTTCTTTCTTTTGTATGGTTTAAGGATTGTGTGTATGAATATTGTTGGACGGTTGGATTGCAAATTTGTTTCTGCGCTGTCTGAATTTATTTGAGTTTAGATTTTTTTTTTGCTTGAATTGATGGCTAGTAAATGCTTCTTGTTCTCTGATCATATAGCGTATGAATTCTGTTTATTGGTCTGAGATCTTAATGTGTTGCATTTTCTTGTTGTGCACCAGTGTAAAGTAGTAACACGATGATACATGTGTTGCCACCCAAACCCGACCTGATGGAGTTAGGCTGTTTGATGAACGAAGATTCATCAGCCGGCATGAAGCTGGTCTTCTCGGTGTGAGGTCCAACCTGCAAACAAAAGGAACTATCGGAGGTTGCCGGAGTTGCTCTGGCGGAGGATCCTTCAATGCTTAAGTCAGGTAGAGTTTTGGTGGAACATAGGAGATCCGAGAGTACGAGGAATGAGCTAAAACCAAAATTAAATTCCTTTTACCTGATATTTTCTGTCTTGGTTTATAAAGGAGGGTAAGAGTCCATCGGGACCTGGTCTGTTACACCCTTATCTTATCTATCATCTTGGGCAGTTGTGTCTTTCCTTATTTGGTGCACGCCGAGCTGTAATCACTTGCGCTATTTGCTTGAAGGTTTGCTCGGTCGTTAATTATGTGCGCCATGTGTTGCTCAGCCTTTGATCGGTCGAGCTAGTAGGTGCGATTTTAATGGGCATCAAATTTGGGCCATATTGCTCGTCCCCCACTTCCGAGATCAAGTCATTTTCTTGGAATCAGACGAGAAATTGCACCTGCTAGCTCGGTCGACCAATGGTCGAGTAACACGTGGTGTGTGTAATTAACGATTGAGCGAACGTCTAGGCAAATAGCATGGGTGGTTACTGCTCGCATGATCTCAGGGCACCAGATAAGGAAGGACTTAACCACGTATGATGACAGATAAGGAAGAGATGTAATGGCTCATCTGAAGATTGTGCAACCGATCGCGACAAACTCTCACCCTTCTCTCTATATAAACTGGGCTAGGGGATTTAAGTAAAGGAAAATTACCTTGCTCTTAGCTCATTGCTCATATTCTCAAATCTCCTCTATTCTACCAAAACTCTATCTGACTTAAGCATCGGAGTGTCCCTCGCTGGAGCAGCTTCGACAACCTTCGATAGTTTCTTTTATTTGTAGGTCGAACCTCATGCCAAGCTGACTAGCCTTATCCAAACCGACTAGCCTTATCCAAGCCGACTAGCTTCATCCAAGCCGACCAATCATCATTTGCCAAATAGCTGAACTCCGTCAGGTCGGGTTATGGGCCGCAACAACATGTTTTAGTAGTGGACATATTGATTGCTTGGAGCATTGATATTGTGTTGATTGGTGGAGATTTAGATCCTACAGATTGAATGTGGCCCTTCTAATTACCATGTTGATCATGATAACATTGCCCTTGTTTGACATAATGGCTGGTTAATCATTGAATTGTTTCCTCCATATTTAGCACGAGTTGCTAATTTTGAAAGGGAAGTAGTTATGACATCCTACTCGTATCCCTTCTCATTTTGCAGTGCCAACATGGTGCTAGTGGGACATGTTGTGATTTGTTGGCCCACTTGCAAATCATGCCAAACCTTGTGAATTGTGCCAATCCCCTATTGTGATGTTGGCAAAAAGAATCTTGAGACGCTATGGGCGGGGGCATCCAAAGATTACTCCTTCAATATGTCCTGGATGGAAACTTGTGAATCCTGCCACCACCTTAGATACTTTTATGGATGTTATATTGGATACACTAGACAAGGGAAATTGGGAGGGAATGCTTGATGTGACAAGTTGTCACTTAGTTAAATCCATCCATATGCTGAAGGCTTGACAAATGGGGTTCATTTACTGAGGTGGAATGACACACTAGTTAAAAATATGTCTTTCAGTTTCTAAAGAAGGGAAACAAGTAAAGCAAAATTTCTCCACGTATATTGCTTTTTTTTTTTTGGTTGTTTTGAAATCATCCGGGTCATTTCCACTGTATAACAATTTTGGGGATCTTAAATGCCCCTTATTAATTTCACATGACAAGAACCCCAAAGGCCAAAGATGTGAATTATTCAACATGAAGTTGTGACTGAGATTCTGTTGAAAGGACCTTTATTTATGGTTTTTGCTGATGGCGAAGAAATTTTGCAGCCCATGGATGGAAAAATTGGATAGAGTAATATCAATGAATCTAACTTTGATTAGAATCTAGATCTAGAACTAATTAGATTGGGTGTGAGCGCAAACTCAATACATCAATTAATTGGTCAGATTTGGGTCAATTAATGTAGTCCGAGTTAGGCTTGTGTAAGTTTCTATTTTACAAGTCCTTGTATTTGGAGCAATAATGAGTCAGTTTAGTTGTTGATAGCTTGTTACTTTATTTTTTTGGTGGGGAGCTTTCTTACGTTCTGAAGAACATTTTAATTGCTTTCTTACGTTCTGAAGAACATTTTAATTTATTGATAGTTTGGAACCAAGTTTGCCATATCGATGCGTATTGCCCCATATTGGATGTACTATACCGTATTGGTACCTAACTGAGATTTTGTATGGGGGCATGTTGAGTCTAGGTATGTTGAACCGACTCTCATATTGGGCATGTTGAGTCTCATATTGGGCATGTTGAGTCTAGCATATTGGGCATGTTGAGTCTAGCATATTGGGCATGTTGACTCTCATATTGGGCATGTTGAGTCTAGCATGGTATGTTTAAAGATATCAATTAATTCCCAAATAGGAACATTCTTTGTAGAGAAAGAATTATGTTAAGGTTAATGATGCTGTTGCATGTTCGGCCTCTGAGGAGTTGCTATCTTAGTTTGTTGTCCAACATGTCACCTTGTGAAATCTTGCAGTGTCCTAATACGTGATGTTATGAATCCAATACTTTGGTCTGATTACTTATCTCTCTCCTTTTGGAAAGAGTTTGGAGAGGCCTCCAATGTCTGATTTTTAATTTTTTTGGTGTTCAAAATTATTCATGAGCTATATTAAGCAATTGATCTATGTGACTTTTGACAATCATATGCTGGAGAGTTTCCCCTTTTTCTGTGTCACATGAAGATCGAAATATTTGAGTGGTCTAAACCTATTTAGAATGAAATATCTAGATCTGGTCAAACTTAGAGCTAGCCTCAAGTAAGATTAAAGGCTCAGCTCAAACTCAACCCATTTAGGTAAAAATTGGGTCTCGAGAAGAATTCCCAAATATGGATTCTTGGTCAAGAATGATATCTTATTAGAACCGTACATATCCGCTTCATCTTTTGGAAATGTCTTGGATCTGATGAAATGGGATGAGTTTAGGTGGCAATTCTAGATGCATGGTTATCCTCACCGAGTTATCCATTTATTTTGCAATTGCATAAAGAAAAAACAAAATAAAGGTGGACATCAACAAAAAAAAAGACTAATTAACAGTCATTGAAGGACTCCTTCACTGGAACTACTTTCTGAATTATGTGTTAACAAATCCAAGCATGAACTGGTTTTCTGTTATTGCCGAAGTTCGGACTTGGATATACATCACCTTTTTATCACATTTTTATCAGAAAATTGGCCCTCCAATCGATCTTTTTTTTTTTTTTTTATGCGCATCAGTTCTGTCATTCTACAAATCAACATTTGAGGGACTGACCATCTTAGATTTACTATCTAACATGTTGTCTTGTGTAATTTTCAATACCCTGCTATTTAATATGATGCAATCAATTCATATCTCTGGTCTAATTTCTATTTTTTGACATAAAAGTTATATTAGGACCGTTTAAGTTATTTAAGGTCATTGGGCCTGAAAAAAGTAAGTCTAATAATTTAAAATGGTAAGAAGTAAGAAATCAGATGCTCTTGTTGGTCTAATGCCAGCATGGATGTGCATGCATTGCAAACTGTTATCAGTGAGTTGAACACATTTCTTTGCTGTTAGTCCTCGTAGCAGCTTTCTCTCTCTCTCTCTCTCTCTCTGTGTGTGTGTGTGTGTGTGTGTCCATCTGTCTTCTCTGTGTGTCTATATGTTAGTTTCATTGCAGTTGCCTTTTTTTGTCTCTCTCTGTTAAGTTCTATGTATTGCTTAGGAGCTCAAAAAACAACTTCAGAGGAATTCAGGTGCAGCAAACTTGTTTAGCTAGTGCTTAATATGAAAAGACAGTCATTTTGAAATGCACACATTCTTGAAATGTGCAAGAGTTTTCAGAATGCTGCTGTTTCCCAAAACCCTCCCAGTAGGTTATTTTTGGTTGAATTGCTTTATGATGAAAGAGGAACTAATTCTGCTTATGAATTTATTGATTATTGAACATTGTTGCCAATCAGGGCTTTTACCTGGTCTGTCTAGTGCAAGAAATTTATAGGCGTTTCAGGTAGAATAATATACCTGTTGCAACAGCTTTGTGCCTTAAGCCATAGGATTGATGAATAGGGCTCACAGATGTATAGTTTTATCCCTACCGGGGGAAGCAAGGAGCTGTTGCCAATATTTTGACAAGTACATGCTTTTCTGATTTAAGGTTTGAGTATGCATGTGCGTTGTTCACATAGAACGGATCATGATTAACCAATTGGAAATCTTAGTTTTAAAGCAATATGGACCAATTGTAACTGTACTTGTTCCCTCCATGTTATGAGAAGGTAGCTTTGTATTTGAATTTTGTGCATCTTTGCTGGCTTAAAGATCAAGCAGAAAATTGTAGGCCAACTGACCCTGTTCTATATGGATACAGTATGATAAATCATGTAACAAAATCTAAATGTAGAGTGTGCATCTGAGATCAATGGATGGGAAACATATAGTTTTTCCAATATACCTTCTTACAGCTGCTGGATGTTGCTTAAACACTAGATGATTGGTGTAGGATAACGTGGGCTTCTGCTAGAAGAGGTGATTTATGACAAGACATAGCCCTCTGTTGTACCAAATCTAGCATGAGTGTTAGCTGATTGCTGAGGTACTGTAAAATTGCTAGGATGACATTGACCTAGATTTCATAATCCATGAAAATCTCTACTCGATATTACAGAGAATTCATAAAAAGTTTGATGAAGACAACTTTACCTAATGGAAATTCTCACTGGAACCTGTTTTTTTTGGCTCCCTGGTGAAACTTTCAAAGTTATATTTTGCTCTAGCTATTTCTGTGTTCAGTGTTAGTTGGCAGAAGTACAACATTTACTGCTTGGTGTGAATTAATTGTAGTTTTACATGTTTGATGGCCCTTCATGCTTGGAAAAGGCCAATTAAGGTATATATTTTGAGAAGAGTTGCCGGAGTCATTAAATCAATTTGGATATTCATCTGTAGTTGATGTTTGGAGTTGGCACATTGATCATTGCATGCATGTTAGTTATTGAGTGATCAAAGAACTTTTTATCTTACTTCTTCATTTGCTTGATTGGATTTTTGGATGCCTAAAGTGTCCGTCATTTTGAATAGTGATTGGCACGTGCAGTAAAACACCTTTTTGTAGTGGAGCTAATTATTAGGACTGGTCATAGTTAGGAATTCATGCCTTGGGCTGTTTGCATGGTTTAATAGATTTAATTGCAAATTGAGAAGCAATTTTTTTGTTCTTATATTGCAACTATTTGGATGCCAAGTTTATGGTTCTTTGCCTGTTCGTCAATGTTATTTTACCTGTTATTTCTAAGTCATTATGCCAAAATAGTTAAACTAATGGAATTGCAGATCCTTAATATAGCAATCACCTAGCTAGGCCGTAATAGTTAATTGAATAAAGTCATAATTTAGCTGTAATTTACGAATGGTTTTAAGTTGCAGTTGGGGCCCCTGCAGTTCTTCAACTGATAGGGGAAACCCTTGCTAGGGTTCCCAATATTCTTCAGCACGTGTTCATGTTTTTTTCCAAAAAACTAGTTTACCTCAAGAAATAGTCTTTCTGCGGGCTGCGTTATAATAGAACCTTTCTTGAAGTGTTTCAGTAGGCCTATGAAACGAAGCTACTTCCTTTTGAGAAGGATTACGATGCTCTTTACTTGCCGGCATTGGATATGAATTCATGCTGTTCCATCATGTGACCTGTTCATGCTGAAAGATGGATTTGTGGATTTGTTTTTTTGAAATATGTTGTCACTATGTTTCATTTGTGCTAATTTGCAATCATTTTAATATGTTAATCTGGTGTGCAATTTTCCAACCCCAAAGTGTTGTGCATTGCTTTGGAGATAGAACAAAAGGTAGTAGTCGTTATTTTTATTATCATTTGAAAGTTGTAATAGATGCTAATAAACAATAGAAGGCTAGCAGTTGTTCTATCTGCACGTATCAAACTTTATAGGGGAAATAAAATATTAAAAGTGCAGCTTGTTTTGGGTGGAATTTCAATAGGTTGCATTACGACTAAGGAGCTGGGAACTGTGATGCGGTCACTGGGGCAGAATCCAACTGAGGCTGAGTTGCAGGACATGATAAATGAGGTGGATGCTGATGGCAATGGGACTATTGACTTTCCAGAATTCCTCAACCTGATGGCTCGCAAGATGAAGGATACTGACTCAGACGAGGAACTCAAGGAGGCCTTCCGAGTGTTTGACAAGGACCAAAATGGCTTCATCTCAGCTGCTGAGCTCCGGCATGTCATGACCAACCTTGGTGAGAAGCTAACAGATGAGGAAGTTGATGAGATGATTCGCGAGGCTGATGTGGATGGTGATGGCCAGATCAACTATGAGGAGTTTGTCAAAGTCATGATGGCCAAGTGATCCCTCATGATGACATAAAAAATGAGGAAATTGCATGGCAGATAAGCAGTAAAATGTCATCCCATTCCCTCTTATGCAGGTAGTTTATCTGGATAGCTGTAGTTATGAAACAAACAGGGACGACTCTAGTGCTCTTTTTGTGTCATGGATGGTTGTTTTCATTACACTATTCATCCATGGTTCTGTGAATCTGGCCTGTGTTTCTATCTTGTGATGTTGGGTTTTGCTTGGATATTTATGTAGACCTATTTTTTGTTCCCTCTTTTCCTAACTGTTGCAAACTGGAACAACGAAGGCATCCTCTTGCTTGGCCTTTTCTATTAAATTTATATTTTATTGTGTCATGTTTACCTTGTCGTTGCTATTTATTCTCATTCTGATAATTGAAAATGCTGTTGCAATTTGTTGCTTTTATGGTTCTGGCAATCAGGTAGATGCTTGGTAATTATGAAGGCATTTGGCCTTCCTTTTGTGTTGATGTGAATCATATGCGATGACCGGGTGGTCACAGATGCAGCAGAGGCAGGAACAAGCTGCTACCGTGATCATTGGGTACCAAGTGGTTCTTAGCTTTTATTATGCTGGAAATAGAATATCTATTAGTTTTGTTCTCTAATGTTGGTGCACCTGAGATCACATTTGTAGATGGCGCAAGCAGAGGAATGTGACACAGCCTTCTGAAAAGTTAAAAATACTAGACCAATTATGGTTCTAGTTACTCCAATTTCTAATGGTGGTTCGAATGTTTCCAGGTTATAAGAGAGTCAAATTCAGTGTTTTGAACCTATTGATATGGACCGAAGTGTCAACTTTTGAGGTGGCTAGTGAATTTGCAGGTCAAAACTTCGGTTAGATTGTGTTTCTTATCACCTTCAAGGCTCTTTGTAACCCTGAGATCGAGTACTTGTGGTTCTTGGGTCGATGGGGCTGATTGCGGCTCAAACCCGGTGTCAACTTACATTGGCTGAACGAGAGTTTTTAAGGATTGATGAGGTATGAAGGGGTGCAGGGCGAGGATTGCATAGAGGAAAGGGGTGTTTTCTCTAGGAGACAATATGATCAGACTATGACTGCAAATATGCCTGGATCTAGAGGCAGGTATAAAGGATGTTTTAGAGTTTGGGAAAATATTGTAGGACAAGTTTAGAGGAAATAGTGATAGTCACAAGATACAATGGAGGTTCAACGCATGTTATGAATCTTAAAGGAAAAGATTGCTATAGATGAAGTCTTTTGTCTTACAATATTTTTGAGTGCAAGAGTGAATTTTAGAGTAAGGAGTGTATTGAACACACTTGGCATCCCTAGAGGAATGGGGAAATGAATTTCATTTTGGGATAATAATCTAGAAGCGTGATGTGCTAGAGGGAGTGGATGTCATGTGCTGCAATCCTCAAGGGGTGATGGAAGCGTGTGATTATTTTGGGTCGAGATTAAGAGTAGTAAGGATGCATGTGACACGGGTGCAAAATCTTATAATCTCGGGTGCACCTAAGCTAAATATGGTGGGGAAATGAGGTTAGATGGAGGGTCCCAATAGCAAAATTAAGACTGCATCAAGGACAAGACTAGAAGAATGTTCACTATGGCTCTTATTATGATATATGTCAAGCACAATCTTATATGAGTGTAGATCCTTATAGAATTCTTAGAAAATTTTGTGTTTAGGCTTTAGATTGATTGATCGGCCATGGTATAACAAAAAATGCACTTATAGCTCAATTTTGAGAGATATATATTAAGAAAGTAAAAATGGATAATAAGTCTCGGATAACATTTGATGGATGTTATAGAAGAATTGGAGATGCCGTAGGAGCATACATTATATTGCCTTCAATTTTTGTAATAAACTTATTAACTTAATACACCTTATAATTTATTTTATTATTTTTTATACAAATTTATATAATCATGATTTAAAAACTCGGTTTTTATTCCTGCTTAGGCATGGAATGAATTGCTTTGGACTTCAGTTTTTCTTTTCTATGTTTCTGTCCACAATTTCTAATAAATTGTAACACATACTTTTGATTCATCACTTTTGTAGAATGATGGGCGAAAGCAGGAACAAAATAGCATAGACTCAATATTAGCCATATAGAAGGGAAGCACCAAAGAGTTCAAAAATGGCAAAAGCTCATAAGAAAAAGATGTAGCAGCAATGACACCAATAGAAGGCCTAGAGTGGTAAAGTAATTATCTAAAGAAGGTGAGAACATAATAGCATCAACCTCGATAATATATTGAATTACAATGTGTAGAATGCATTACACGAGGGAAAGGTTTAGATAGCCATACGTTGGAAAGGATTGAAATTGATCATACATGAAAAGAAAGGCAGGATGAAAGGAATCTTGGCTATACAAGGAGTCTTGGCTATGCCGATAAGAGTGGCTCTACAAGCATAAAAATAGTGAAAATGCAAAAATTCAAGAATTTAACAGTGTTTTCTCTCAACATTTCCTTGCTAATAAATGCTACGGTTGAAAGCTGGAAAGAATGACTTGGAAGAAAACAATCATAACGGAAGATCTGGACAAGTTAACCATACTATGCTCATACTGTGTAAGTTTAGTCATGACAGTGCAGGAAACATCTACCCGAACACATAAAGAAAAACTCAAGTAGAATAAAAAAAGTCATCTACAAAGCTTGCAAAACTGAATGAAATATATGACAACCGGAGGGAAATAAAAGAACTACATTACTAAAATTAACCAAATCAAAATTCATAGAACACTTGGACTTCTGGGCATATAAAGGGACTAGGGTTCAACCATCGTACCACCTCTGGTAGAAAACAAGAGGTAAATATCATTTGGTATTTCAAGTAGTTCTCATGATAGCTTCCAAACAGTGTTTCTGACTCCGGATGTAATTCTTTAAGAAAATTTAGAAGATGATTCTTACACGAACACAATTATGATATACAATACTAAAATATGAAAACATTGTAGCAAATAAATTTTCAAATTAGATTAAGTCTTCCTTTAAGAAGAAAATTTGAGATGTGGGTGATGGATAAAGTCCCAATGTAACTGCAACTGAGTAAACAAAGGTCCACTCCGCATAAGTAAAAGATTAACACAATTAAAATTTGAACCATCACATGACATAGGATGCTATTTGGTATGTTTAGATTCTGAATTACTAGTCAATTGTGTTCCAATGATTGATATATTCCAGAAGGGTCGGCAGATGGCGGTGTACCACAATCATTTGTTATAAAATGACTACTTGTTTTCATTGATTACTAGCTTTGCAATGTTTTCGGAAAGGGCTGATTAACACTTAACCATGCAACGTAACTAAAAGAAATTTAAGAAATTGTGTAGCTAATGAGAAACTAAAATAATCATCAACTCATTTGGCCACACTTGGAGTTTTTCATAATATTAAATTTGTTGGTCTATATTTAGCAGCAAGTGACAGCAATGAACCAAAGGCTCTGATATAATAGATTATCTATTAAAACATAATTTATCTTTTAAGGTAAGAGGGGCATAGTTTCTTCCAAGGCAGCATAGTGTATAAGGAAGAGGGGTTTTACTATTTTGTGCCAATAAGTATCATAACAGAGGGCCTTTGGATTCAGAGGTGATTAGATTGGTCATAAGCATGTAGAGATATGCGGATAGGGACCGAGACTTTCTCAAGCTAGCTAGAGTGGAGTTTCAGGGTAGGAGAAGAGACAAAAATTTGGTTTTCATGAAAAAAAAGAGTACATCATAAAGATGAATTTGAGTTAATTTAAAGAATTTGAGATTTAAGGTAAAGAAAAGCCACTCAGAAGTCAAACAACTTGGGCAAAAAAACATACGCATCAAACGAGAGCAGAACATTGGGAAAGAAGATCATAAAACATCCTTGTCAGGAGCATAGAGACCATAAGAATCTCTTTTCCTTCTTTTGTTATCCACTGTCAAAAGCAATGCTGGAGGAACAAAGAATGAACCAAGAGATCGGACTATCTCCGATATTCGGAACAGCAGAAATCCCACTGAAAAATCTTATTCCGACCACTTTTCCATCAACATATATATGGGAGCAAATCTTCTCTTGAGTTTTTGAGATAATTCCGGATAAGGAATAGCAGGGGGAGCGCGCACCGAGTCCCTGATTACAAAGAAGGCTATAGTAGTGGCTGCTTTGCCTTCAACATCCGCATCGGTGGGTTCTCCCGTTCCCCCCGATCAAACAACACTAGCACAATGCTGCAAAGCGGATTTATCTCTACCTATATAAGCTACCAAAAAATAATCAAAAAATCTAAAAAATAAAGAGAGAGAGAGAGAGAGAGAGAGAGAGAGAGAGAGAGAGGAGAGAACCACTAGAGCTTCTGAAAATTTAGAATTTCTTAAGATTTTTTTTTTATTTTTGTAATTTGTATGCTCTTTTAATTAGTAAAGGAATCCAACCTAATTTAGGCAAGACTATACTAGAAAAAGAGTAAAGTTTTATCCTATTCTAAGTAGAGAAGACTCAAGAGAGTGCATCTCAATGGAACGGTAGAGAACTTGCAACTTCTTCATTTTTAACTAGAAAAAAAATTTGGCTCAAATAAAGAGGATATATATCATGGCTACGGAGAATAGAAATAGAGAAAATGTAAGCGAAGAGCATACACTCTACTTTTCATCCACTTGAACTCCAACAAGGTGAAAGCAAAGTTTAGACTTGCTTGCTAAATTCTTATTTATTTTATTATAGACTCACTTTCCACGGGAGATATGTCCTATAATTTGCAGGTCATGAAAGTAATAAAGTAAAACAATTTAGAGCTTTACTTTCGAATTTCTTATTATTTATATTTTTACTATAGATATTTGAGTGGAGATCTATTTTTAGTGCCTTTATTCTCGATCTCAAAAACCATGGCATATTCCTTATATTTATACTAGTTTGATCCTCCATATTTTAGTTGGTCTTTTCTTCTAGCTAAAAAAAGGGAAGATGTAAGTTTTCTATTATTCCATACAAGTGCACTTTGTTTAGTTAAGTCGGATTCCTCTTCTAGTTAGAAGGGATGAAAACTTATTTCTTTTTATACTAGTGCAGTGCAGCTTGAATCGGGTTGGATTTCTCTCCTAAACAAAAGAGGATACAAATAATAAAAGTTAATAGAAACATTATAAAATTTCAAATTTGGGTACAAGCTAGATGTTGACTTCTAGATCAAGTTTATCTTTAATAGCATTGTGAAATTCTTTTTAGATTAGAAGTTATAGCTTCTAGAACTTTCGTTACTCAATATCTTAGATATGGATCTTGCTTCTGAAGCTTATTTAGACCAATTCGAAATAGCTAGATTAGTACACATTAGGTTAGATGATCCATTTGGATCGAAGCTCCTATTAGCTCTTGCTAGATTAAAACTAGAGTTGAAGAAATGTTTGCTTTCTCGTCTTGTTATTGGAAGTAGTTTTTTGGTCTGAATTCATTCTTTATTATGAACTTTCCACTTCTTTTAGCATTAATAGAATAAACTTGTTATCTTCTCTAGACATTTGAGACAATTTTGTGACAAAAGTTGTGAATGTTTAAGCTAGAGGTATTAGTTGAGTCACATGCTTGTTGAGTTGGTTAATCTTCTACCCCAATTATGTGAGGCGTTCCTTTACATCATCATCTCTAGAGATAAAAGTAGTAATAACAATTGCTTTTGTCCTTTAATGTACTTTAAACAGGGATAGTGGTTCTCCCATTTGTTTTCATTACTCATGAGTCTCAACCATAAACTAGGGCCTCCATAAAATTTGATACTAATTTGATCCTATCAGAGAAAAGAAAAAATTTCTTTCAACCCACTTAGCTCAAATCTATCGAGCAAAATAATAAACAATAACAATTTTACAAAGTAGGATTCTAAGCCCTTTAATTTCATTAATTTTTCACAATCTTCAGATCTTGGTACGTCATATACAGAAAGTAGAATCTATGCTATTTTCTTTCACTCTTTTTGTTAGGATTCTTGTAGTTGGACGGTAGAGTCTATGCTCTTTGCTTTCACTCTCTCTATTCTCATTCTCTAAAATCATAACATATGCCCTTTATTTGTACTAGTGAGGTCTTTATTTGAGTAAGATTTATTCTAGCTTAAAAAAGAGAAATAACAAGTTCTCTACTATTCCATTGATTCTAAATCATGAAAAGAAGTCTTGTGAGAGGCTAACATCCTGTAGCCTCCAAATTCAAGCATTATGTGCTGTCTTTGTGGCCAATGTGTCCTTGCTTAGAAGCCTTGAAGTGGCCTTATAATTGTGATCATAAAACTTTTGCAAATTGAAAGTTCTTTTCCTCACTATTTTTTCAACTAACACAAGATCATTATGATTAAGATGATCATCATGTTCATTGATTGTGACATTAACATTTTCCATGTGATCACTCTTGGGGTGTTTACCCTAGCTTACTATCAAAGTGGTTTTATTTGGCACTCTATCATATTAGGTCCCAAAAGCATGCCAAAGAGTATTTTTCGAAAAACTAAGCTAGTGGTTGATTGGGTTGCTGGTGTGCTAGATCTATCAGGTCGATCAGTAGAATTAGGATGATCAAAATATAGGTTCAAATTGCCCTAGTAAAAGGACTTCAAATTTATAACATGATGAGAATATTGCAAAAAAATAAAATAAATAAAGAAGTAATAGCTTTAAGCAGAGAAACTGGATGAATGCAGGATTGATTACATGAGAGACTAAGAATAATTGAGTTACAAGATTGTTGCTGGAAATTGGACCCGGGGGCAATCTTCGGTCGAGGGAGAGGGAGCTGCGGGTCACCACGGCGGGGCGGCGACCAGTCGGCGGGCGGCGTCCTTCGTCTGGGGTGGCCGGAGAGAGGGAGCTGGGGATCCTCACGTCGGGGCAGCAATCCGTCAGCGGGCGGCGTCCTCCGTCTGGGTGCCTGCAGACAAGCCGGTGGCCGGGTTTTCCGGCGCCGGCCCTCCGACGCTCAAGTCAGGGAGGGGGCAGATAGTGTAAGGAGGAGATGAACAGTGCTTGTAAGGCGCGGAATTTTCCCCCCCAACCTGAGAAGCTAAGGCTCCCTTTTATAGGTGGGGGTCGGTTTACCTGTGATGTAACAGGGCGAGGCCATAGTATGGCTCGGCATGTGGCTCAGGTCGGCGCATGGTCAGGCGAGTCATTGTGCTGATGTCGGCGGCGAGGGCGTCGTACGACCCGAACCAGTACGTTACCAGGCGAATCATTGCATTGATGTCGGAGGTATGGCCGAGATCAGAGACTTATCATGGTTGACCAGACTCTGCTGGGCTAACTTGCCGTGGAGAGCCGAGGATCCGTAGATGTCAGGAGCCATGCGCATTAATGGTGGAGTAAGCCGGAGATCCGCATTAATGGTGGAGTAAGCCGGAGATCCGCATTAATGGTGGAGTAAGCCGGAGATCCACATTAATTGTAGAGTGGACCGGAGGGTTACAGCGGCCATGCGCAATAAATGCTGAAGCAGTGGCAGGGCATGGTCCTCAGTTGGACCTCGGAGGAGTACGGCCGTAGTAGGTGGCTGACAAGGGTAGACCTTGAGCGTCAGGATTTTCCTAGGTCGGAAGTCTCGAGGTCGGATGTCTTGAGGTCGGGCGTTCCGAGGTCGGACGCCGACTTCAGCTGTTCAGGGTCGGCGATTGTGCGGCTTCTTGGGGGCATTTGTGTCACTTGGGGGGGAAAAATCTTATTCCCCCAACACTACCCCCCGACTTCCGAGTTCGAGCGGCTTGCGGGCTCGGACGTGGGAAGTAAAGTCTATCATTAAAGTTGGGGGGCGAATCTCGTCTGCGCCCTCGTGTTTCTCGGAGTGTTTATGGCGAGACCCGCGCCCTTGGGCGTTTCGAGGTTGCTTTATTCAGCGAACTTATGGTAGAGCTCGTGTCTTTACGTTTCTCAGAGCGGGTGTAGCGGGGGTGGCGTCTCTTGGATCGCCAAGATCGCTTCATGTGGCGGACTCATGATGAGGGTCCTTGGGCTCGACGAGGCGACGCCTCGATCCCGTAATCGGAATTCTCCGCTCATCAATGAGCGTGCCGTTACGGGGTTCAAAACGGACACGCGGCATGACCTAGGATCGGACGCTTCTGATCTCGTATTACTGGATCATGGATCCGGCGAGGTGAAGGCTACGTCGGGGCTCCACGTGCCCCAGGGCCTTATTAAATGAGGGGAGCAGAGGTGCCGTCCGTTCGTTGTTCAAGGCGATTCGATTCTGCGGACCCATAATGAGGCCCCGAGATCCGATGGGACAGGGCTTCGATTTCGTACCCGATTTATTGATCCGGAGTGAATATGGTGCCTCGGTCTCCGAGGTCAACACGTGGCGCAATCCGATCGGGGGATGGAAACCGACCCTGCCGATCTGGACCGCCAAGGGGGTCGATATAAACCCCTTGAGGTTGCCCTAAAAGTTTTATTCGGCTGCCTCTTATTTTTGTTGTCTTTCTCCCTTGCTTCCTTCTTCAACCGAACCTCGCCGTCGGTGCCCGGAGCGATTTCCGGCAATGTCTAGTAGGTTCCTACCCTGCAACTGCTAGGGTTCTCCTTCCTTCTCCTTTCCCAGTTTTCATTCTCTGTTTTCGATTTCACTTCGCTCTTGTAAAATGGGTCTTGGTCCGGAGGAGGTAGGGTCCAGCCTGTCAGAGGAGGAGCTGGAGTTGATCCGCTCCCGCTTCTTCTTCCGGCCCGGGTTTCGCCTTGAAACCGCGGGGCCGGAGGACAGGGTGACACAGCCGCCCCCAGGTTGGATCGCGGTCTACCGCGAGACACTCTGGGCTGGTCTGCGGGTTCCCGTTCACGAGTTCGTGAACAACCTGCTGGCCGAGTACCAGCTCGTCCCGGCGCAGTTGGCTCCGAACTCGTGGAGGACGATCATCGGGTTCTTGTCCCTGTGCCTCGGGCACGGGATCCCGATCTCAGTGGGTCTTTTCCGCCGGTGTTTTCTGTTGAAGAAGAACCCGGCGGATGCAGGGTGGCTATACTTTGCCTTTCAGGGCGGTATGTCACTCTTCCAAGGCGCCCCTTCCTCGATTCATGAGTGGAAGGGGAAGTTTTTCTTCCTGGCGTCCGAGGCGCCTTGGGGGTTCGACCCGAGGTGGGGACACCCTCGGTTGAAGGCCCTCAACAGGCTCTCCGAACCGTCGGGGAGGGAGCTGAGGACCCTAGACTCTCTGCGAGCCCTCGGGAGGGGCAACGACCTGACCGAGCTCCTGCGGGAGGGCGCCCTGGCGAGCGTGGGTCTGAGCTCGGCGCGCTCCGAGGGTAAGGGTAGTTATATTACTTTCTTTTCTTGTCCTTTGTTTTCACTGCTACTGGTCTGACACTTAGTGAAATTTTTTGTTCAGACATTCCCCTCATGCCGACCAGCAACACATCGCTTTTTTTCCGCCTGAGGAGGCGAGAGGCCGAGGTCGGCGGAACTATGCCTTAGCCTCGGAAAAGGGCAAGATCAGACGGCGCCTCGACGTCGGCCGGGACGAGTGGCCCCGAGGCGGGGGTCTCCACAGCCGACCCGAGGCGGGCACGGGTCGTCAGCCACGTGGGCCCATCAGCCCCTCCTTGCCCTGCCCCCATTGCCCAGCGGGGGGAGCCGTCCACGATCCGGCAGCAGCGCCCGGGACCTGAGCCGACTCGAGGCCCCGAAGCGAGCGGCTCCGGGACCTCGGGCTCGGGCATGCCGGGCCCTTCCCGAGCTTCCCGGGAGGAGTCAGTCGAGCCGGACTCCCCTATTCCCGAGGGGAGCTCGGCCATTCATAACGCCGAGGTCGCACGCTCCGTGCTTCGGCGTGCGATGCTTCCAGCGGACCGGGCCGAGTTCCGGAACATTCCGCTGGAGGTGGTCGTTGACAGTGCTTTCTGCAACACCGCCCGGGTAAGTCCTTTTTTCGATTTCCTTAAAGTTGTTAGTGAATCCGTATGTTTTTAACTCATGATCATTTTGTCTCTTTCTTTGCAGCATGTTCACGAGCTCAACACCCTGGTGTTCATCGCCCAGGGATGCCAGGAAGAGACCCGGCGGGTCTGCCGGGAGTTGGAACCGGCCAAGAAAAGGATCGCCGAGCTGGAGGCGGCGTTGGCCGAGGCCGAGGCTCGGAGGGCGGCCACCGAGGCCGAGCGCCTCGCTATGGCGGAGGGGCTCAAGGAGGAAAAGGCCGCTCACGCCCTAACCAGGTCGGCCTTGCGCGCCTCGGAGGCGCGCCTGGGGGAGGTCCAATCCGAGGTTGCGGGCCTCAAGTATGAGGACGGAGTTTTCCGCCTCCGAATCGAGCAGCTCGAGGCCCGAGAGAGGAGGGCACTCGAGCGAGCTGATCATGCCGTGGAGCTCTTCAAGGGGTCGCAGGAGTTCCGCGACATGTTAGAGGAGGAGACGGTCGACGGGTTTCTCCGGGGTTTCGAGAACTTCCGGCTGCAGGTGACCCGATACTGCCCCCAGTACGACTTTTCGACGATCCGCCCAAGGATGGACGCGGGCTACGGGTCCGACATGGAAGACCTTCCTGCCATTTTGACATCCGAGGCAGGATTGTACGAACAAGACCCCGCCGAGCCTTCGACGAGGGCGGCCGAGACGGAGGGTGTCCCGGAGGCGGCACCGGCGGCTGAGACGGTCGACGTCCCGAAGGCGGCACCCGAGGCCCCTGCCCCCGACCCCGAGCCTGTGCCGGCTGAAGATCCCGAGGTCATCACAGTGCCAGACGATCCCCCGGATGTAGCTGCCGCCGCTTAAGGCTTGGCGTATTTTTTCATGTCAGCGGGCGAGATTGTGGAGGCACAGGCGGAGAAGATGGATCCTTCCCTGATAGAGATGCTAAAGAAGCGTGGGCAAGACAAGTCAGGGAGAAAGAAAGGTGCTGACTTGAAACGGGAAGGGGGATGGCATGATCTGGGAAGTGCTAAGCCAGTTGGAGAAGACCCCGAGCCTGTGCCGGCTGAAGGTCCTGAGGCCATCGCCACGGACGACCCCGCGGATGTTACTGCCGCCGCTTAAGACTTGGCGTATTTTTTCTTTTTCACTGTATCCGAGGTCGGCTCTTGAATGGCCGACCTCCAATTTTGTAATTGGCCTTCCGGCCCTTAGTCAATGAAAAATACTTTTGTCATTTTGTGCTCGTCTTTCCCTTTCTTGTCGTGAATGAGGCTAGGGTCTTAGCTAACCGCCTCGACGACCTCTAACTCTGTATTTTAGTTCTCGGGCCACTTAACGAAGTTGCCCTTTTTCTGAGTTATACCTTAGCCTTCTCGGATCTTAGTCATTCCGAGCAAAGGGAGCTCCGAGCTTAGATTTCCAGAAATTTTTCTAAGTCCTATAACTCGGATCTTGAAAGTCGTCACGTTCGGCCTTTAGGAAAATCCAAGGCATTGAGGTCGGGCCTTAGCCCTTCGAGTAGGACCGGGCTAGGTCTGTTCGTGCCGCTATTCGGGGGAGTCTAGTCGGGTTTCCGAACTTGACTTCCGGGTCCTTTGTAGGGAGCGCGGGCTAATAGTCGAATTATCGCCGAAGGTTTTCATAGTTATCGCTCTCGGACTCTGCCGAGGTTTCAGTGAGTAAGGCTGGAATCTCTGAAGATCGCCTTAGTATCTGTGTTCGGCTGGTGCACTTGCGGCCGGGACCGCTTTCTCAGTTAGACATTGGAGTCTATGTATGGGGGCCGAGTTGGGCCCTAACTTACGGAGACTTTGTTCAAGTTGAGACTTGATTTTGGGGGCGAACGGAGCATGCATAATGTAGTTAGGAGATCGGTCTTAAGCCGACCCATTGGAGTAGCCCGACTTTGGGGCGAGATAGGACTCCAACGTTAGATGATTAGCGGTATGTAGATAAAATTTGACAAGGAGGGCATCGAGTTGGAGGTACCTCTTGCATTCTCGGAGTTGTGTTTCACATGGCGGGGTAGGTTGCTTCCCTTCCTCGTCGTCCTCCGGAGTCATTTTGACTTGTGAGGGGGCTCGGGCTTTTCACGGACCCGACGACACCCACCGAAGTTGAGAGGATCTGGGGAGGCTTTATCGATCTACAGTTCTTTTCGAGGCCGAGGGAGCTTGAGACCCTCTGGTCGGACCCCGGGGCGCCTCAACCTTAGTCGAGGAGTCTTGTGTCAGGTCGGCGGGCCTGTGGGCGTTCTACCGAAGTAGGGCGCACGCTAGTTCAATGGCAGAGCTCTGCTTCAGAAAGTATTGTCCGCTTCGGGGGTCGGGGATCGTCGACCGCTCCCGGGGGTCCACTTTGTGGCGCCCCGGGTGGAACCACCCTTTCCACCCCTCACGGCTTCTTTCCGAGGTCGAGGGAGTCTGGTTCTCTACGGTCGACCCTCGGGGCATCCCGACCTTAGTCGAGGGAAAGTATTGTCCGCTTCGGGGATCGGGGATCGTCGACCGCTCCCGGGGGTCCACTTTGTGGCGCCCCGAGTGGAACCACCCTTTCCACCCCTCACGGCTTCTTTCCGAGGTCGAGGGAGTCTGGTTCTCTACGGTCGACCCTCGGGGCATCCCGACCTTAGTCGAGGGAAAGTATTGTCCGCTTCGGGGATCGGAGATCGTCGACCGCTCCCGGGGGTCCACTTTGTGGCGCCCCGGGTGGAACCACCCTTTCCACCCCTCACGGCTTCTTCCCGAGGTCGAGGGAGTCTGGTTCTCTACGGTCGACCCTCGGGGCATCCCGACCTTAGTCGAGGGAAAGTATTGTCCGCTTCGGGGATCGGGGATCGTCGACCGCTCCCGGGGGTCCACGTTGTGGCGCCCCGGGTGGAACCACCCTTTCCACCCCTCACGGCTTCTTTCCGAGGTCGAGGGAGTCTGGTTCTCTACGGTCGACCCTCGGGGCATCCCGACCTTAGTCGAGAGAAAGTATTGTCCGCTTCGGGGATCGGGGATCGTCGACCGCTCCCGGGGGTCCACTTTGTGGCGCCCCGGGTGGAGCCACCCTTTCCACCCCTCACGGCTTCTTCCCGAGGTCGAGGGAGTCTGGTTCTCTACGGTCGACCCTCGGGGCATCCCGACCTTAGTCGAGGGAAAGTATTGTCCGCTTCGGGGATCGGGGATCGTCGACCGCTCCCGGGGGTCCACTTTGTGGCGCCCCGGGTGGAGCCACCCTTTCCACCCCTCACGGCTTCTTTCCGAGGTCGAGGGAGTCTGGTTCTCTACGGTCGACCCTCGGGGCATCCCGACCTTAGTCGAGGGATCCTTGCGTCAAGCCGATGTTTCATCATCCTGCGATACTTCTCGAGGTCGAGGGAGTTTGGAACTCTACGGTCGAGTCTCGAGGCATCCCGATTTTGGCCGGAGAATCTGGGGATCACAGACGGCCCAACATTAGAAGAGAATTACAGTCGTCAAGATAAGAGAATCATTTGCAGAAAAGGAACTGAGCCCATTGTCCTGATTGTCTTGAACCCCTAGGGGTTTTACTGGTAGTACATTCGTAGATTCTCGGAGTTCCAGCTTCGCGGGATCAGGGTCCCCTCTAGGGACTTTAATTTATACGCCCCTGGTCGTTGCACCCGGGCGATTTGATACGGCCCTTCCCAATTTGGGGCGAGCTTTCCTTGCTCGGTTGGTTGAGAAGCCTCGGCTCTCCTGAGGACGAGGTCCCCTACTTTGAAGAGCTTGGGCTTGACTCTGGAGTTGTAGTATTGGGTCGTTCGCTGTTGGTATCTTGCCATGCGGACCCGGGCGACCTCTCGTGTCTCTTCGACGAGGTCCAAGTTGCTCCTGAGCTGGGAGGAATTGGTGTCGGGGTCATAATGCTCCACCCTTGGAGAAGGCAGGCCGATCTCCAACGGGATGACGGCCTCAGTGCCGTATGCTAGGTTGAAGGGGGTCTCTCCTGTGGGCAGTCGGAACGTGGTCCGGTACGCCCAAAGGACATTGTACAAGTCCTCGACCCACTGTCCTTTGGACCGATCAAGCCTAGCCTTGAGTCCCTGCAAAATAGTGCGATTGGTTACCTCAGTTTCCCCGTTTGTCTGGGGGTGAGCGACCGAGGTGAAACGGTGATCAATGCCGAGCTCAGAGCAAAATTCCCTGAAATGAACATTGTCAAATTATCGACCATTGTCGGATATAAGGATACGGGGTAGTCCGAATCTGCAGATTATGGACTTCCACACGAAGTCCCGCATCTTTTGCTCGGTGATCCGGGCGACGGGTTCGGCCTCGACCCATTTGGTGAAGTAGTCGATGGAGACGACCAGGAACTTCCTTCGTCCGGAGGCTTGGGGAAAGGGCCCCAGGATGTCGATCCCCCATTGGGCAAACGGCCAGGGGGCGATGATAGAAGTCAGCAGGGCCGAAGGTCGGCGCTGGATATTGGCGTTTCGCTGGCACCGATCGCATTTTCGGACGAAATCCGTCGCATCCTTCTGGAGTGTGGGCCAGTAATATCCTTGCCGCAGGATCTTGTAGGCCAGTGCCCGACTCCCCATGTGATTTCCGCAGATCCCTTCATGGACCTCTCGGAGGGCATAGTCCGCCTCGGAGGGGCGGAGGCATCTGAGAAGGGGAGAAGTGAATGATCGACGATAAAGTCTATTCTCGTACAGGACATACCGGGGGGCTTGGCGCTTGATTCGGCGAGCCTCCGTCTCGTCATGAGGTAAGGTCCCGTCTTGGAGATAGCAAACGAGCCCATCGATCCAGCTTGGCTCGGAGTCGATGCACATGGTGGGCTCGGGTTCTTCCGTGCTGGGGATCTGAAGATACTCGAGCGTTGTTCCCTTAGGAAGCTCGCTCATGCGGGAGGTTGCCAATTTGGACAGCTGGTCTGCCCTGAAGTTTTCCGCCCTGGGAATGTACTGAATATTGAAAGAATTCAGGGCAGACGTAAGATCCCGCACCTTTTGGAGATACTTTTGCATGGATGGCTCTTTAGCTTCAAAGTCTCCTTGAATCTGGTTCACTACCAGCTGGGAGTCGCTGAAGGCCGTCAGGTCTTCCACTTTCAGTTCTTTCGCCAGCTTGAGCCCGGCGATGAGGGCCTCATACTCGGCCTCGTTGTTCGAAGCCGGGAACTCGAGGCGCAAGGCTTGCTCGGCCACCACTCCGTCTGGACTGGTGAGGATGAGTCCGGCTCCACTACCCCCCGAGGTTGAAGACCCGTCCGAGTGCAGGACCCATGGTTGCCTCGGGGCTTCCTCCGCGGATACGGGTGGCAACTCGGGGTCGTCCGGCAGGGTACACTCCACGATGAAGTCGGCGAGTATTTGGGCCTTGATAGCCGGCCTGGGCCGATACTCGAGGTCAAATTTCCCGAGCTCAACCGCCCATTTGGCGATCCTCCCCGCACGATCCGACCTTTGCAATATTTGCTTCATAGGCTGGTCGGTCAATATAGCTATTGTGTGGGCTTGGAAGTAAGGTCTGAGTCTCCGAGCCGAGATGATGAGAGCGAAGATGGTCTTCTCAAGTTTAGAATATCGGGTCTCAGCATCCCTGAGAACCCGGCTGGTGTAATAGACCGGCTTTTGGAGCTTGTCCTCTTTCCGGACGAGGACTGAGCTCACTGCGGCCGGGGAGACGGCTAGGTATAGATAAAGAACCTCGCCCTTCTGGGGCTTGGTGAGCAGCGGGGGAGAGGCCAGAAGGCTCCGGAGCTCTTCAAAGGCTCGCTGGCATTCTTCTGACCACCGGAAGTCTTTCGGCCGTTTGAGGCTTTTGAAGAAAGGGAGGCATCGCTCGGCTGACCGAGAGACGAACCTTCCCAAGGCGGCAACTCGCCCTGCGAGCCGCTGCACCTCCTTAACTGTCTTCGGAGGCGACATCTCTTGCAGTGCCCGGATTTTCTCCGGGTTGGCTTCAATTCCGCGCTGGGTCACTATGAAACCCAGGAACTTGCCCGAGGTGACCCCGAACGCACATTTCGCCGGATTGAGCTTCATTTTGTATCTTCTGAGCTTGGCGAATGTCTCGTCGAGATCGGCTATGTGGTGTTCTGCCGCTCGGCTTTTCACCAGCATGTCGTCCACGTAGACTTCCATATTTCGGCCGATCTGGTCTTTGAGAATTTGGCTGACCAGTCTCTGATAGGTGGCCCCAGCGTTTTTTAGGCCAAAGGGCATCACCTTGTAGCAGTAGGTGCCCTTGTCGGTGATGAAGGCCGTCTTCTCCTCGTCTTCTGGCGCCATTCGAATTTGATTGTACCATGAAAAGGCGTCCATAAAAGTTAGCAGTTGGTGCCCTGAAGTAGAGTCGACGAGCTGGTCGATGCTTGGAAGGGAAAAGCTGTCTTTCGGGCAGGCCTTGTTCAGGTCGGTGTAGTCCACGCACATACGCCATTTTCCGTTGGCCTTCTTTACGAGGACTACATTGGCGAGCCAGTCCGGGTAGGAGACCTCCCGGATGAAGCCGGCTTCGAGGAGTTTGTCCACCTCCTCGGCCGCAGCACGTTGCCGCTCCGGGGCGGAGCCCCTTTTCTTCTGCTTTACAGGCCTGCTGGTTGGCCTCACCTGGAGTCGGTGAACCGTGACCTCAGGGTCAATTTCCGGCACGTCCGCAGGCGACCAGGCGAAGACGTCAGCATTGTCCCGCAGGAAGCTGACAAGGCGATCCCTCTTGCGGGCGCCGATGCCGGAGCCGACCTGCACGGTTAGCTCGGGAAAATTTTCTTTTAGTGGAACTTGAACAAGAAGCTCACCGGGCTCTACTTGCTTCTTCCAGAGGGTGTCCCTCGCATCGAGGGTTTCTATGGGCAATAAAGGGCCCGTTGGCTGGATTGTCGCCTCGGTCGGTTGCTTTACTCCGTGGGCCGCCGTGTAGCATTGCTTGGCGACCAGCTGGTCTCCTCGGACCTCGCCTACTCCTTGGCTGGTGGGGAACCGCATGAGCAGATGGTGGGTTGAAACTACGGCTCGAAGGGCATTCAGCCCTGGCCGCCCAAGGATGGCGTTGTAGACCGAGGGCAGTCGGACCATCAGGAAGTCCGTCCTCACAGTGCTCTCCCAGGGGGCGAGGCCAACTGTGACAAGGAAGCTGGTCTCACCTTCGACCGGGACCGAATCTCCGGTGAACCCGACCAGTGGGGCGTTGATCCTCCGGATATGTCCTTCTGTCAACCCCATTTTTTGGTAGGCATGATAATACAAAATGTTGGCTGAGCTTCCATTGTCAACTAGGACACGCTTTACATCGAACTTATTTACAATCATTGAGATGACCACAGCGTCATCGTGAGGGGTCTCGACCCCTTCTAAGTCCTCGTCCGAGAACGAGATGACTTCATCAGTGCGTGGGCGTTTCGGGGGTGCTCCCGGGGCGGCTGCTCCTGCCGAGGCCCTTCCAATCATGTTGATGGTGCCGGCAATGGGCCTGTTGTCGTCCGGATTTTCGGTTGGTACGACATCCTCCGCCGGCCTCCTTTCCTCGCGCCGGTTTCTCACGAACCGGTTGAGTACTCCTCGACGGATGAGTGCTTCTATCTCGTCCCGGAGCTGGAAGCAGTCCTCCGTGTCGTGCCCGCGGTCTCGGTGGAAGCGACAGTACTTCCTGGGATTACGGGGAAATCCCGTATCTCGCATAGGCGGCGGGGGTCGGAAGAAGTCCCGACCCTCAATTTCCATCAGGATCTCGGCCCGGGGGGCGTTGACGGGTGTATAGTTCTCGTACTTTCCCGGGTACGTCCGAGGCCGCGGTGGGGACCTCGGTCGAGGAGGGGTCCTCTGCTGAGGTCGCCCCTGCTGACGGGGCGGGCCCCTCAGTCTGGGGAGATTCTTCTCATGGCGAGGGGATCGGCTCCTCTGTTGGCCGCGCTCCTCGCGGCGCTTCTTCTGCTTCTTAGAGGCGGGCTCGATTGCTCCCCGCCTAGAGGCAACTGCCTCCTCGGCCTTGGCATACTTCCGGGCCCGGGCCAACATTTCGGTGAAGTCGGCCGGGAAGCTCTTCTCGATGGAGAAGAGGAATCGGTAGGAGCGAACCCCAGTCTTCAGAGCCGACATGGCTATCGACTGGTCTAGCTCGCGGACCTCCCATGTGGCGGCGGTGAAGCGGTCCAGGTATTCCTTGAGGGACTCCCCTCTTTCTGTTTGATGTCGAGGAGGGAGTCTGACGTCCGTTGCTGGCGCCGGCTGGCAGCAAAGTTGGTGGCGAACTGCCTGCCGAGTTGCTCAAAAGAGGACACCGTGTTCGGCTTCAGTCCAGAAAACCAAAGCCGAGCGGTCCCTCGGAGGGTTGCTGGGAAGGCCTTGCAAAGTATGGCCTCCGAGGACCCTTGTAGGGCCATGAGGGCCCGATAGCTTTCCAAGTGGTCGAGAGGGTCGGTGGTTCCGCTGTAGGGCTCCACCTGAGGCATTTTGAACCTTGCGGGAACCGGCTCATCCTCGATCCGGCAGGAGAAGGGGGACTTGGTAGTGAACTCAAAGTCTCCCTCCTGCCTCGCCTTCTTACTGTGGAGCGCGGCCATTTGGCGCTCCAAGTGCTCAACCTTTCTGTCGAGCTCCCCCACCCGCGGGATTGTCGCCGCGGTTTGCGCCGGCTCACGGCGGTCCGGGGCTGACTCAGCCTCAGAAGGCTGGAGTCTTCTGTTGAGATCCTCCCCCGGTAGCTCTCTCTGGGGGGAAGTCCGTTCTTCGTTATTGGCTCTGGAGGAGCCATGTAGATTCTGGCCGGGGAGAACCGGGCCGTTAGGAAGAAATTCCGGCGGGACCTGGGCCTGCGGGGGAAGCGTCGGTAAAGCCTCCTCACGCCGCAGGCCCTGAACGGCGGCGGCCAGGGCCTGGACTTGCTGTACCAGGGCATTGAACTGTTCCGGCTGGACCTGAGGGACTGGGTCAGCCGGAGTTGGGGAATTCCCGACGGAGTATCCGGGACTTTGCGGGGGACGCCGGGAGACGTTGGAGGCTCCCTTACTTCTCAACTTCATGACTGCTACTCGGTCCCTTCCTCTAGCGCCAACTGTTGCTGGAAATTGGACCCGGGGGCAATCTTCGGTCGAGGGAGAGGGAGCTGCGGGTCACCATGGCGGGGCGGCGACCAGTCGGCGGGCGGCGTCCTTCGTCTGGGGTGGCCGGAGAGAGGGAGCTGGGGATCCTCACGTCGGGGCAGCAATCCGTCAGCGGGCGGCGTCCTCCATCTGGGTGCCTGCAGACAAGCCGGTGGCCGGGTTTTCCGGCGCCGGCCCTCCGACGCTCAAGTCAGGGAGGGGGCAGATAGTGTAAGGAGGAGATGAACAGTGCTTGTAAGGCGCGGAATTTCCCCCCCCAACCTGAGAAGCTAAGGCTCCCTTTTATAGGTGGGGGTCGGTTTACCTGTGATGTAACAGGGCGAGGCCATAGTACGGCTCGGCATGTGGCTCAGGTCGGCGCATGGTCAGGCGAGTCATTGTGCTGATGTCGGCGGCGAGGGCGTCGTACGACCCGAACCAGTACGTTACCAGGCGAATCATTGTATTGGTGTCGGAGGTATGGCCGAGATCAGAGACTTATCATGGTTGACCAGACTCTGCTGGGCTAACTTGCCGTGGAGAGCCGAGGATCCGTAGATGTCAGGAGCCATGCGCATTAATGGTGGAGTAAGCCGGAGATCCGCATTAATGGTGGAGTAAGCCGGAGATCCGCATTAATGGTGGAGTAAGCCGGAGATCCGCATTAATTGTAGAGTGGACCGGAGGGTTACAGCGGCCATGCGCAATAAATGCTGAAGCAGTGGCAGGGCATGGTCCTCAGTTGGACCTCGGAGGAGTACGGCCGTAGTAGGTGGCTGACAAGGGTAGACCTTGAGCGTCAGGATTTTCCTAGGTCGGAAGTCTCGAGGTCGGATGTCTTGAGGTCGGGCGTTCCGAGGTCGGACGCCGACTTCAGCTGTTCAGGGTCGGCGATTGTGCGGCTTCTTGGGGGCATTTGTGTCACTTGGGGGGGAAAAATCTTATTCCCCCAACAAAGATCAATATCCTCCAGGGCAAAACAGTCATCACACCAGAGAGATCGATAAGTTGATAAGGGTCAAGGATGCAAAATATCCCGATGCTCAGTCAATCTTCCCTAACGTGGATGAGACTTTGTGTTGGAGAACTTTGAACCAAGGTCAGATATGCAAGATTCACTCGATACTCATCTTGGTCATAGAAGAGGCATAGAAGCATTGTCCATGTTGGGCTAGTCAAATATCCATGTGTGTAGAGTGAAATGGGGATAACTAATGAAGCCTTCTTTCTCGACTCATATTGCAGATTAGTCGTTTTTTCCAGCAATCACCACATTTTTTAGTAGTTTCTTGTCTTGGCAACTCCCTTCTTGGTGGTTGCTGATGGTTACTTGCATGTGTAACTCGTAAACATTCTAATAACTCTTCTTAGGTAGTAACTTCCAATAATGAACCTTTGATGTTTTAACACTTGAATTTGTTTAGGTAGCCATAAGTATTTTTTTCTATTTCTGTCTACCTCACCTACTTGGCATCTTGTCACCAGCGGTATCAAATGACGGAAGCCGGCATGGAATTCCTATGCTGGCCTTTTTAAGTGCAGAATCTCAGGTTCGCAACCAACCTGAGTCGTAATAATTCCATGTCTATTGAGGGAATAGGAATATAGGATAACCCTGTCCTTTACCTTGTCAAATGAGCATCCGACCACGGTTTAAATTCAAGTGTCGCTTTCCCCTGAGAAGGCCACCAATGAGGCAAATCTCACAAAAGCGGATACGCAAAGGGCCTCGATCAATAAATAGTTTTGTAAAGCCCGTCCATATAGTCTGTAAGCCATCTCTATTAGATGGTGATCAAGGGTGGGCCCACCACAACATTTATGGCCTCATAAACACGTCTATATGTCCGGGTATCGAGTTCCACCATCGTCCGCTGGCCGAAAGTCGTAGGATAAAATTGTTAATATACGAGAGCCTATCACGTGGAAGTCTCCGAGCTTTTCTTTTTTTTTTCTTTTTTTCTTTTTTTTTTTGGGTACAAACAGTGATTTATGTCAACCTAACATAAATACTATCCTCAGCATCACTAGAAAGAAAGCTATATAAAGATGAGGGGACAGAGTCAAACTCAATCCAAAGAATCTCTCACGAATTATTGGCAGCAAAGAAGACGATCCAGTCTGCAGTCCTGCTCGGCTTCCGAAATACATGGGCAATCTGAATCAAACGACAGCCCGCCACTAACCTATGAATGTCCTTGAGAATAGAGTGGCCATCTCCCTGGTGCCCGACATTCCGAATCCACTCAGTCACCGTAGAGAAGTCTCCCTCCAGGATGAGGTAAGTCTTCCCACATACACCTCCTCGCATAGGTGACTTCTTTCCATGTTGCCCTGAGCTCGGCTCCAATGACCATCATATCATCAGTGCGTCGCCCGCCTGTCGCGACTAATCTGGAGGCATGATCTCGAATCACAATTCTTGATGCAGGACCATAATGAAACCCAACATGGAGCCTTGATTAAGTATTTTTTTTTTTGTTTTAGAATTCTGGTTTGGTTGAGTCTAATTGAGTGCTTGTTTAATCAAGTTGATTTCCAATTTAAGCTTGTTTAGCGTCTGAGTTAAGTTGAATTAGGAGTCTGTTTGATTAGGGTTGTGATTAGGGATTTAGGGTGAGTTGTGGTTATATATAAAGGTTGTAAAGGAGCGCTGCCTCCTTCTTCTTCATTTGTTTTTCCCGTGAAAAAAAAAACTCTGCAAAGCTCTGTTCTTGAGCCCAAAATTCCCCTATTTTCTCCTCTGTTTAGGTTATTGAATCAGCCGCAGGACAACAGGTTCTTCTCTCCCACGCTCACCACATCATTTGGTATCAGAGCGAGGTTCCCCTGGCTCGATGGCGGATGATAGTGTGGCAAGCTCTCATCCTGGTGATGGCGATCAAGGGATTCCGGCATTGTGGGCGGCCGTCCGCGGCTTGGAAGGAGCCATCCATGAAATCCAGCAAGCGCTCCGAGGCTTGCGGATCAACCACAACCAGGAACGTTTGCAGGCCCCTGAGGATCTCCCTCACGGTCCACCGATACCGGCATGGGATCCCCCCCACCGGCGTCGGCAACATGTTTTTCCGGAGTCGTCCGACGAGGAAGAAGAGGAAGCGGTCCACGAGGTGTTTGGTGGACCGCGACGACACCCAGGTGATTATGACTTCGATGAGGACGAACGGGCCAGAGGAGCCTTCGAGCAATGCTTTCCTGACGGAGGAGCGGCTGACGACGGCGGAGGTGCGGCCTTTGGTCGGCAAGTCCATGAGGGAGACGGGGTATACGAGGAAGCCAATGAATTCGGTGGACGGCGTCCATGGAGGAATCAAGACCGTGCGGGCCACTAGCTCCGTGGACTCGACCGAAGACCCCCTGTTGGAGATATGGCTTTTGACGGCTGGCCCCCTGATGAAGAGGTGGTCGTTGACGAAGCTTATGAGCCACGTCCACGGATGAACAGAGGGCATCCAGGGGGGAGGAATACTGGACCCATGGGAAATAGGTTCCCTTGGGGCATGCACGACAGGGGCTCTCCTGATTTCAGGCTGAAGGTGGACCTTCCTGCATTTAACGGTAATCTCCACATTGAAGGATTTTTGGATTGGTTGGCCGAAGTAGAAAATTTTTTTGATTACATGGATATCCCAGATCAGAAGAAGGTGAAGTTGGTCGTGTATAAATTGAAGGGTGGAGCATCAGCATGGTGGGATCAACTGCAACATAACCATCTACGGCAAGGAAAGATGCAGATCATCACCTGGCGCAAGATGAAGCAACATCTGCATGGCCGTTTCCTCCCGCCTGACTACGAACAGGCGCTCTACCATCAATACCAGAACTGCCGACAGGGCCCTCGGACGGTGACCGAATACACTAATGAATTCAACCGTCTCAATGCCCGCAACAACCTGTCGGAAACAGAAAATCAACAAGTGGTGAGGTATATCGGTGGATTGAAGCCGGCCATCCGAGATCAGGTGGATTTATATCCGGTGTGGAGCCTCTCGGAATCCATGAGTTTGGCCTTAAAACTTGTGTTGCCCAGTAGATACAACCCAAGAGGGGGGGTGAATTGGGTCTTTTAAAACTTTTGTACTACTTCTAAAACTTTTCAATTAATTATGCTAAGTTGTATAGATGCACAGTGGAATTTAAACTTAGCAACAGTTTGATTTATTGAATGAGACTTGATTAAGTAAATTAAATATGCTTGCAACTAAAGGATGCACGGATAAGAGTTAAGCAAGCAATTTATCTAAGTAAGTAGGTGAGCAAGTTAGACAATGACAAAAAGCATCACAAACACAACAAACATATAGTGGTTCGGTGCACCCCAGCACCTACATCCACTCCCCAAGACCTCTTGGGAATTTCACTATAATCCTCCAGATTACAGTCCGGTAGTTTTGCGAGTGCACTACCCAACTCGTTGTTTTACACCTGGCTAACAACGAACCCTACAATCCGGTAGTTTTTCGAGTGAACTACCCAACTCGTTGTTTTACCCCGGGCTAACAACGAACCCTACAATCCGCCAATTTTAACTTAGGCTTGGGACGCCTATCCCTTGTTCCAAGTCCCTTGACTGAAACAAGCTCAATATTCAAACGTTTTACAAAAGATTTGAAAGCTCTTAAGAAGCAAATATAACAATGAGAAACAATAAAATCGGAAGAACCCTTTTTGCCGTTGGAAGCGTGGATGATGGTGGTTCTTCTGATGTGGATCACGTTGGCTTGAATGCGAGCTTTGATTGCCAAGTGGGAGTGAGTAGATGAGCTCGAAATCAGATGGGAAAGCTTGAATGCACTTGATTTCTCCTCTTGAAAGCTCTAACTCCCTTGAACCTCTTTTTCTTTCTTCTCTCTTGAATGATCTTGTGTTGGGTTGGTGAGAAGTTGTTGAGAAGCACTTAAGAGGTCCCTTTTATAGCCCAAAAAAAAAATATAGCCGTTAGACACAAAGATATGACCGTTTGAAATTCAAATCTACCTGAAAAAGTTGTCAGTCGCGTCCCAGGCGCTCCGGGGACGTCTCCGCGCTTTATGGGGACATCTCCGCTTGTTTGCGCTTTTTGCATGGGGACGACTCCGCTGCTTCGGGGACGACTCCGCGCTCCGGGGACGTCTCCGCGCTTTACGGGGACGTCTCCGCTTGTTTGCGCTTTTTACATGGGGACGACTCCGCTGCTTCGGGGACGACTCCGCCGTTATATCTCCGAAAAACAAGTCTTCTGGAATTCTCTGAGAGAGTCGACTCCGCTTTTTCAGGGGACGTCTCCGGACGTGCCAGTTCTTCCTGTTTGTGCCAGAGACGTCTCTGAGACAACCCGGAGATGTCTCGGCTGTCCCTGATCTGTTTTCTTCAGCTCAAAAATTCTTCAATAAATTCTTGAAAAATATGGAAACTTGCCTAGACATTTCTTAACAATACTCTTAATTAACCAACTAAAATCCTCAAATAACTTGTTAAGATAAAGGGAATTATGCTCTAGTATTTTGTATTCATCAAAATCCATTAGAGGGTCAACAATCTCCCCCTTTTTGATGATGACAAAACTTGGAGTATGTGCAATATAAAATATATTGTGTTCTAGGACTAATGCATAGCTAAGTTGCATGAATTAGAAAACATATATATTTAAAACATACTTCATGATAATGCTTTCGATTTAACCAGCTTAACACAATCAACATATTTCAATTAACACAATCAACATATTTCAATTTAAGCTGATTTGTATTCAATTCAAAACATACAGCATTATGAGCATATACTTAGATATTTCTCCCCCTTTTTGACAACATCAAAAAGGTTGCAAGATAATGAAACATTAAGCACAAAGATAAGAATACTCAAATATTTCTTTTTCTTTTTGTACTCTGATTTGCATGTCAAATTATTGCAAGAATATGAATCATATAACTCAAGGCAATAATATTAGAAAAAGATTAATGAGCATAGATCAGAGCCAATTATAATGAGAACACATCGAATGTGGTTCCAAAGATAGTTTTCAAATCAAGTGTAGGTGGAATCTTTCTCAAGTTAATTCAAGAAGTACCAAGAATGATATTCAAGGAAAGCACGAATGGAAATTTAACTTTTCTTCAATAATAAGTATGAAAGCTTGTTCATTTAAGATCTTTTGCCCAATATATTAAGTATTTTAGCAACATGAGAGCAATTGAACTAATTTTCAAAATATAAGAACAAAAATATTGTGGCATACATATCAAAATATGAATTCATGAAATTTATGATATATCTTAGAGCATTCATAAAATGCAAGGCTTTGAAAGTTCTTTTAGAGTTCTTTTAAAGACTTTCTTTTATTCCTTAAAAAATAAGCACAATTTAATATATAAGAATATGAATTGGCACTAAATTGAAGTTCTAAAGAGCAAGCCAATTAGGACTCATTAGTGAATTCCAAAATAGATTTTCTGAGAGACACTCAAGAAAATTCAACACATTATTCTTCCCCTATTTCATTGAACTAGAGGCTCTTAAGATCAACTGTTTGAATTGTAATTTGGTTCATGATTGATGCATAAGATATACTAACCAAATAACAAGCCTCAAGGTGTATCATAAAGATTTTTAGATTTAAATTTCAAATGATACATATTGGAGAGTATTAGGATCACTTCTCATTTAGTATTCTTTCTCTCTCCTTTAGTTATAGATTTATGCGATTAAGTTCCATAAGATCTCTCCTTCTGAAATTTTCTTTCTCCCCCTCAATTGATCATTCCATTTAAGAGTTTAGAATTTGAAGATAATGTTCAATAAAATTGTCAATCTCAAAAATATATTTTCTATAAGTTTCAGCTTATTTTCATAAGACTCAAGGTTTGAGATAAGACAACCTTTATAGAACTCATCTCAAGGTATAAACTTATTATATAATTAAAGCAAGTCTTGCAATATAAGGAGGTTCATCAAAATCAATCCATAAAAATCAAGGTATGCTTCAAATTAAAGTAACTTTAGGATAGGATACTGAATATCTAAAGCTCCCCCTCAAAAGATGCATTCTTCTTTAATCATTCTTTTCTATTGTTGAATTTCAGATTTTAATGATAAACGTGAATAAAACTGAAATTCTATGATATCGAGAATGTAGAGTAATCTAGCATTATTCAAAATTTGTAGCAATTACTCTTTCTAATCCTTCAAGAACAAGTTATGCTTTCTCTTAATCTTAGAGAAAATGTATAGAAATATTAATCAGAAAATGATTCATTTGAAGCTCAGTTTCTTTCAAAAGCATTTACATTTTCTTTCTTTTAAGAATCATTTGAGTGAGCTGAAATATTTCTAGCTTTAAGATCATTCACTCTATATATATAATTCTGATGGAAGTCTTTAAGAATGTAGGAGAGAAAAACATATAGATGATCATTGAGGTATATATATTTATAGAACTCAATTTCTTAATCATAGTTTTTCAGCAATGTATACATGAAACACAATAAATCTTTTTAATATCTAAATAAAATCATATATTTAGAAACATTTGTTCGCAATCAAGATCGTTGAAAAATACATCACTTAAACTAGTTTTAGTACATTTTAAAGATAAGAAATGATATGTTTCGGATGCGTATCGGAGCAATCAACCAAGGCATCAAAATTAATTCTATTTTTCTTATGTTAAAGTTTTCATTTAGAAGTCATATTGAGTTATTCTCCTAAATAACACGATCATTGAAGCATATGACTAAGGTTACAAAGATGTAACGATATAAGCATTTTTAAGTTAAGTTTAAGCTTTTATACAAAATCAGATTCTGAATTTTCATAAGAATTTCCAAGAAGGATCTCAAAATTATAATTTGAGACATGTATCTTCTACATTGTAGCTCATCTTAAATTACCAAGTTTGAAAACACATATTTCAATAACATTAGATCACTTTCAGAGTCTTTGTATTTAATATTGAGTTTCGATACAAAATGGAGGATATTTTAACAAGTATTAGGATATTATATATCAAAGTTAGGCAAGTTGAGAGATAGATCAAGATCAATTCATTTTGCCTAAATAGAGATATCTTTCTCTTCTTCTTTTTACAGATTTATTCAACTTTCAGATTTTAAAGATGATTGTGACCGACAAATCTGAAATTTCTTTTCAATAATACCAAAAAAAAATTTATGCAGTATTTCAAACATTCAATCAAATTATCCAACCATGAAGCATTACAAAATATTGAGAACCCATAATTCAAAACATCATGCCACATGCATAATATATTATGTGTTAAGTCATGCATTAAAATATTAAGAAAAAGAATGTCAAGGATCAAAATCAATTCTTTTCAAATAAACTCCCCCTATATAATTTTGCACTGATTTCATCCTTAAAGTGTGTTTTCAAGTGATTAAAAATTTGACTTGATTCTTCTTATATACTTTCATTTACTTTGTCTTTCATTTTTAACTTTCTTATGCTCTATACTCTATTTGCTCCCTATCCGGTGGAGTTGGGAAGGGGCACGAGGTACTACCACTAGCCTCCCTCTTGTGCCGTCCCTAATATGCCCTACACCGAATAGTTGGGTCAAATAGTGCCGGGTACTACCACTAGCCTCCCCATTGGCACCATCCCTATGATGAGCAATATAGAAATGTTAAAATGTTTACTTCAAACTCTTCCTGTTTAGGTGTAATTAATTACGAATTTTATCCCTTCCAAAAGAATGCTCACACAAGTCTCACAAATGTGCCGAATATATTATGCTTGTTTTGCTTTTCCTTAAGATTGGAGTAATTGCCTTTACTTAGATTTTACTTCTCTTGAATAATATCCATTTTCTTTTCTTTATCTCTCTCTCTTTTTGTTATTCTCAAGTAATTTGCATGAAAGAGCAGAATAAGGAAATAATCTTATGTATCATATAGATGTATATCATGCAAACAACATTTTCATTGTGCTCAAGGATTCATAACTTCTCACAAGTTATTTTAAATCAAAATTTTAAGCATTTACTTGTGTATTTCATGGTTATGATATAGGCAATGAAATATTTTAGTTTGAGCAAACCATGAAACAATTGTCTAAAAGCATAAGTCAATTAATGCATATATAGACATGATGTCTAGAAATTAATATTTAAAGATTTTAATCATGCCACAATAAGATTTAAGTTATTGACTTTGCTTAGCTAATTTATGAGAGAGGTATCTAAAATTACCGATTCATTCTGCATTCTTCAAGTCAAATACCTACTAGATTTCTTATGTATGAACTTTTGGCTGAAGAAGGTCCTCTCTCTTGTTTGCATGTGAATGTTTATTATATCTTATGTGGAGGTGTCCTTCAAGTTGAAATCTCTCATTTTCTTACTCAAGGATCCTGCATTATTAACAAATTTCTTTTCTTTCTTGAAAGAAAGTCTTTAGTTTCTTTAAGATACAAACCATTCATCCAACATATTTTTAACTAGATGAGTCAATATAAGATATGACAATAGTTGAATATTGAGTCACTTTACTCAAGAGATTGCCTAAATATAAGCAAGCACATATCACTTGAACTAAAGAGATAGTTTCATTAACCAAGATGGTTCAAGGACAAGCACGTGAAGCAATAGGAAGATTTATCAAGGTCAAATCAATTTCTTATTTTCAAAATCGATTTAGTTTAGATTTTATTTGCTTAAGATAATTATCAATAAAACACGCTAGCTAAGTTTTAATCAACTTATCTTAAACAGTTGTTTCTATCAAAATTCAGATTATGATTTATTTGTTATCAATAAAATATGATTCATTAAAGTTAGATTGAAGTCTTGCACAAGGTCACATAATGAGCATATAATCTGGTCTACTAGCTGTATGATAAAATAATTATTCTATCATGCTTCAATACAGCTTTAAAATAATAGATCTACTTTGCTCATCCTTTTCAAATTCTATAAGATGGGGTCATAGACATACCTTCTTTATGCCAATCTTCTATAAGAGTTTTCTTGTGGACTAACTTTGGTCAATGGAGATCCCCTTTCTTGTTTGTCTTAATTTGGAGTTTGAGAGAAGATATTAATTCATTCATCATACATATTTCAAACTCACCTTACATGAGCTAAGTAAAATCTTCATATAACTCTTCATTAGTAGAACCAAAAATGATGTCATCAATGCATACTTTGAGCAAATAAGATATCACAAATTCTTCTTTTTGATGTATAGATTTATCATTATTACTTTCTATCAAAAAGGTTACTTAAGCTTTTATATCATGCTTTTGATGCTTGTTCCAAATTATATATTGCTTTAACATATTTGTAATGAGTGTTTTCAAATATGGTGGTTATTTAACATAGATCTCCTTTTTAATGAAATAACCACATAGGAGTGCATTCTACACATTCATTTGACAGAATATAAAGCTCATGAAGCAAGCAAATGATAATGGTGATCTTTACTTCTAATCATGCAAGGATTTCATCAAGATTTAATTCATCTTTTCTTGATTGAATCTTTTAGTAGTCACCAATTTTTCTTCATTAAGTGCATTTCTGAAAACTCAATTTGGTTCTAATTATTAACAAGTTTTCCGATTTTATCGGCAAGATTTCAAATTCTCTCTCTTTTAAAAAATATTTAGTTTAACTTGACCAATTATAATCTTGCTCATTCTTCTTAAGGTGTTTTAGTTTTAGATTGTTATATGCAAGCAAAAAGATTAACATATACACATATAATCTGATTTTAGTGACTTGATGAAAGATCATTAGTCTCATAAAGAATAAAATGAATTGATATTTCTACAACTAGGATCTTTTCATTGAATATTCTATATGCATTGCTTGATGAATGATATCCAAAGATAGAAGTATCTTTGTCAGATTTGGCATTATTTTCAAAAGAACATATCAAGCATAACGTGTATGACTGAAAAATATGAAAGATATGCAATGGTTCATTTTCCATTTTTCAGAAGATCAAAAGGAGTTTTCATAAGAAAATAGATCTAATAGAAATCATATGTATGACAAGCAGTGATGATAGCTTTTAAAAATTATTTAAGTAGATGACTATCATACACAATTGTCTTTTTCATTTCTTCAAGAATTCTATTAACCCTATTTTACTTAAGGTGTCCTTGGTGCTGAAATAATTAATTTCTGTATAAACTTTATCAGGATTTTGGTTTTCAACACTGTGCCATGATATCTTCACAGTTTGGAAACCTTTATCATTTGAAACACTTTTACAAGATTTAGCAAATACAGAAAATATTTCAATTTTATTTGCCAAGAACAAATCCAATGTAAGCTTTTGAAAACTTAGTGATGGAAACAACATCTTTAGATTTAGAAATTGATTCTTGTTTGTTTCCTTAGTTAACATGCATAGCAAACTTTGACCTTTCAGAAGATAATCTAAGTAAGGCAATGGTAAGGTCTTTTGAGATTAAGTACATACTAGCATGAGTTGATTTTATATGCCAAAGATGGTTTCTTTAATCTTGGTATTCATAGTGCATATATTCAAAAGCATACCAAGTACACATTATCATATCTATGATCAATAAACAATAATGCCATGGATAAAAACTCTCAATCAAGCATATAGAGAATTCATAGAGTTATTCTTAATAAATTGATTAATCATTTAGCAACTTATCCAATAGTGAGTAAAGCATACTATAAAATGAAGTGATTTGATTATATTTCCAAAAGTATTTTTTATATCACAAAATTGATCAATACTTGCAATTCAGATTTTAATCAAATACTAAAGCAAAATAATGATGAGATGCAAGGATTACTGATTTCATTATTATTATTTTTTTTATTTAAAATTACTTTTCATAAGTATATTTTAAGTTTCATTTTTGACGTGTGTCTAGAGCACCCATTTGTATGAAAGTTCTATTTGTTCCATGGGTATCTTGGTACACCTATGTCTACATCCTCATAATTTCATTTTGGATACCCAAGCTTGCTTGGGTCCTTGAGAGTTAGGACATATGGTTCCTTTTGGAACCCAAATCTGTTTAATAGTAATAACTTTACCATTTGATTTAATTGTGTTAGAACGATGGAAAAAGTTGTTATGCCCATTCTTTTCATGTTTGAAATAAGTTATCTTATTTAATGGTTTGCTTGTTGCATTGATAACCTTTTTCTCTAGAGATTTATTGTTAAGTAAAGGAGTCAAGCCAAGTTTTGATTTATCATAAGCAACATATTGGCTTTCAAACATCAATTTTAATCGTTCTGAACTTACAGTGAATTTGTTAATAAGAGATTTTGATTGGTTAATTTCTTCACTTAAGTTTTGATTTTCTTTAATTAAATTCTGATTTTTCTGAATCAATTGTTCTGAATTTAACCTTAAGCTTTCATTTTCAGAATTCAGTTTGTCATATATTTTTGATGACCCAAAGATTGATTCATAGATTGATTTTGATGATCACAAAACCTTGAAGTATAGATACTAATGTTTATGTTGCAAGGAGAAAGATATTTATTTTGCAAGGAACATAGCAAGTTGGAAGAACACAAGAAGGCCTCCAAAAGCTCTCAAGAAAAGTTAGAAGAAAGCTACAATTCATTGGCCCAAGTTTAAAGTTCAAAAGGTTCAAATTGGAGGAGTAAAATCAAAGGAAAAATTCGAAAGAATAGTCTTCGAGTCGACTCCTGAGGAATTCGAGTCGACTCCAGAGAAGTATGAGTCGACTCCGGAGAAGTATGAGTCGACTCCTAGGAGTCACAGGCAGAAAAGTCAGAGAGCAGTTTTCGGGTCTGAGATTCGAGTCGACTCCAGTGGAACGCGAGTCGACTCCGATGGTTGGTAGGTCGACTCCGAAGAAAGCAAGAGTCGACTCTCAGCGGAACACAAGGAAAAAGTCAGAGAGCATTTTTGGGACTCTGAGATTCGAGTCGACTCCCGCATTGCACGAGTCGACTCCGAGACTCCGCGACCATCAACAGACAGAAAACCAAGTTACTGCCTCTGAGATTCGAGTCGACTCCCAGACAGCTCGAGTCGACTCCAAGGCAGCGCTACACCAAGATGGCAGAAGGCTGTGTTTCGCAAACTGAGAGCCGAGTCGACTCTAAGGAAGTTCGAGTCGACTCCAAGACTGGACGAGCCAAAAGACAGAGGATCGGGAGTTCGGGCTCTGAGATTCGAGTCGACTCCCAGGACAGTCGAGTCGACTCGAGAGGACAAAATTCAAAATTGGATCCACGGACTTCAGTGGATGAGCCGACTCCGAAATTGCCAAGTCAGCTCCAGAAGTTGGCGAGTCGACTCCAGGTTAAGACGAGTCGACTCCCAGTCGAGGCAAGCACATTAATTCAAATTTGGAACAGTGGCCGAGTCGTCTCCGGTAAAACACGAGCCGACTCCTGCAACAGGCGAGCCGACTCCTGATCGCGCGAGTCGACTCCGATCCCAACGGTCATATTGTCAGGAGGTGCAGACTGGTTCCAACGGCTCTATTTTTGTCTCTAACGGCTATATTCTTGTTTCCACGTTATCAAAAGCTATAAAAACAAGAAGAGAGCTAGGAGAGAACTTATGGAAGTGGGAGAGATCATCTAGGAAAGAGATCTCAAAGAGATTACAAAGGAAATCTCCCACAAGCACAAAAGGGCCATCCAAAACGAAATAGAGAGAAGAAGAGCATCCAAGTGAATCCGAAAGCTTCCTCTCCATCCGCGTGCTGCCTCGGGGATCCTCTACTTCATGCCAAATCAGAGGAGGATCAAGTAAAGAAGAAGCCGAGCTCCTCCATCTTCAAAACTCGTTTGAGGGCTTCTCTTTACTCTATTTGTTTATATTGTCATATCTGCTTGTTTAAGAAGCTTTGATTTGTTTTTATTCTTTGTTTTAATATCTTGTAACTTGATTCAATCAAGGGATTGAATCAAGGGGTTAAAGGTTTGTTGGTGAGCCAAAGGGAAAACCAACGGTGTAAGGTTTGTTGGTGAGCCAAAGGGAAAACCAACGGAGATAGGTTTGTTGGTGAGCCAAAGGGGAAAACCAACGGAGATAGGTTTGTTGGTGAGCCGAGGGTAAAACCAACGTGTAAGGGTTTGATTGTGAGCCCGGGAAAACAATCGGGGTTGGTTCTAGTCGGTGAGCCTGGGAAAACCGACCGAGTTCGTTGTGCGCTCGTAAAACAACAAGTTGGGTTGTGAGCTTGTAAAACAACCGGCTGTAATCGGTAGGATTATAGTGAAATTCCCAAGAGGTCTTGGGGAGTGGATGTAGGTGCTGGGGTGCACCGAACCACTATATGTCCTTTGTGTTTGTAATGCCTCTAGTTATTGTCTAACTAACACACTTACTTACTTAGATAAATTGCTTGCTTAATTCTTATCCGCACATCCTTTAGTTGCAAGCATATTTAATCAAGTCGAAGTCTATACATCAAACCCTTGCTAAGTTTAACTTTCACTGTGCATCTATACAACTTAGCATAGTTACTCATAAAGTTTTAGAAGTAGCATAAAAGTTTTAAAAGACCCAATTCACCCCCCCTCTTGGGTTGTATCTACTGGGCAACAAGTGGTATCAGAGCAGGTGCTCAAATATTATTTGTAGTCTTAACCGACTAGAGCCAAAGATCATGACAACTCAAATAGATAGTTTTCTAGGAGAAGGACAATCAATTGATACACCACCACTATTTAATGGCATAAACTATACACATTGGAAAATACGCATGCGCATCTTTATTCAATCACAAAACTATTATTTATGGAAAATCATAATAAATGATCTTCACACACTCTCTCAAACTTTTAATGAAAAGGATTTAGCACAATTGAATGCTGATGCCATGAACCTTTTATATTGTGCATTAGATAGGAATGAGTTTAATTGCATATCTTCTTGCATGACTGCTAAAGAAATATGGAATATGCTTGAAGACAAATATGAATGCACTAACAAATCTGAAACATCATGTGTAGAAGGAGAGCAGTATCATATTGAAAATCCATGCTTGGTGGCACAAGAGGTACATGCTGAAACTGAAAGCAATTTTACATTTGATGAACTCCATGATGCCTTTTCTGATTTGTATTTAGAATATAAGAAACTTATTTGTAAAAACAAAAACTTGAAGATTGAAAATCAAATTCTAATAGATGAAAAACTGAAACTAACCAGTAAAACTGAAATCTTAATTAAAGAAAATCAAGAACTAAATCAAAGAGATCAACTTCTCACTGAAAGTCATGATAAACTTAAGAAAAACAATGAGTTACTTTCAGAAGATAACAAAAGATTAACTAAAGAAGTTGACAGATTAAAACCTGTTGTTGAAAGATTTACCCTCAGCTCTGAAAAATTGAACCTAATGATAAATAATCAAGGAGCTGAATTTGATAAAGTTACATTAGGATATCAACCTTGGTACACCCAAAAACCTTTTAAGAATATGTTTGTTAAAACAGTTTTTAATTACTCTAAAACAGATTCTTATAAACAAAAGCTAAGTAAAATCTCTTCTGTTGTTCCTAAATCTATACATTACAAATTTGATGAACCAAAAAGGGAGAAACAGAAAATTAAAAGTTTTCCTACTACTCATGTTCGATCTAAGTTTGTTAAATTCAACAAGAGGATACAGAAATACATCCCTTGTAATCCTAAAATCTGTAAATTCATGGACAAAATAGCTATTAAGAGAATATGGGTTCCAAAAGGAATAATTATAGCTAACCTACAAGGACCCAAAAGAGCTTGGGTTCCTAAGTTGAAAATATGATTATTCTTTCAGCAAGCATGTCTAGCTATCCAAGGTTCTAATGAAAGATGTTATCTAAACAATGGGTGCTCTAGACATGTGTTAAAGAATTGAATTTAAAATGTAATTAAAAAGAATGATTTAAATGAAAGAAAGGATGAAATAAGTAATTCTTACATCTTCTCGTATTGAAATTACTTTATTAGTTGATTAAAACATAACTTGAAAGTATTAATCATTTTTATAAGTGATATTTGTCTTTTTGGGTATGAAAAGAAAATATATTCAAATCACTTCATTTTTTTTATGCTCCACTCACTATTGGATAAGTTGCTAAATGATTAATTAATTCATTAAAAATAACTCTATGAACCCTCTATATGCTTGATTAAGAATTTTTATCCATGGCATTATTTTTATTGATCATCAATATGATAATGTGTACTTGGTATGCTTTTGAATATATGCACTATGAATACCAAGATTAAAGAAACCATCCTTGGCACATAGAATCAACTCATGCTAGTATGTACTTAATCTCAAAAGACCTTGCCATAGGCTTGCTTAGATTATCTACTTAAAGGTCAAAGTTTTGCTATGCATGCTAACTAAGGAAACAAACAAAAATCATTTCTAAATCTAAAGATGTTGTTTCCATCTCTAAGTCTTCAAAAGCTTACATTGGACTTGTTCTTGGAGAATAAAACTGAAGTATTTTTCTGTATTTACTAAATCTTGTAGAAGCGTTTCAAATGAAAAAGGTTTCCAAACTGTGAAGATCATGGCACAGTGTTGAAAACCAAAATCCAGATTAAAGTTATACAGAAAATAGTATTAAATTCAATTATTTCAGCTCCATGGACATCATAAGTAAAAAGGGGTTAATAGAATTCTTGAAGAAATGAAAAAGACAATTATGTATGATAGTCATCTACTTAAATAATTTTTAAAAGACTATCATCACTGCTTGTCATACATATGATTTCTATTAGATCTATTTCTGATGAAAATTTTGATCTTCTGAAAAAATGAAAAATGAACCATTGCATATCTTTCATATTTTTCAGTCGTACATGTTATGCTTGATATGCTCTTATGAAAATAATGCCAAATCTGATAGAGATATGTCTATCCTTGGATATCATTCATCAAGCAATGCATATAGAGTATTCAATGAAAAGTTTTTAGTTGCAAAAATATCAAGGTATTTTATTCTTTATGAGACTAATGATTTATTATCAAGATACTAAAATTAAATTATGTATGTATATGGTTAATCTTTTACATATAACAATCTGAAAAACTTGTTAATAATTAGAACCAACTTGGATTTTTCAGATATGCTCTTAATGAAGAAAAATTGATAACTACTAAAAGACTAAATCAAGAAAAGATAGATCTTGATAAGATTTTTGCATGATTAGAAGTAAAGATCACCATTATTATTTGTTTGCTTCATGAGCTTTATAATCTGTCAAATGAATGTGTAGAATTCACTCCTATGTGGTTATTTCATTAAAAAAAAAAAGGTAGATCTATGTTAAATAACCACCATATTTGAAAACACTCATTACAAATATGATAAAGCAATATATGGTTTGATACAAGCATCAAGAGCATGATATAAAAGCTTAAATAACCTTTTTGATAGAAGGTAATAGTGATAATTCTTTGCATCAAAAAATGTGTGACACCTCACTTGCTCAAAGTATACATTAATGACATCATTTCTGGTTCTACTAATGAAGAGTTATATTGCAAGGTGAGTTTGAAATATGTATGATGAATGAATTAACATCTTCTCTCAAACTCCAAATTAAGACAAACAGGAAAGGGAATCTTCATTGACCAATGCTAGTCCACAAGAAAACTCTCATAGAAGATTGGCATGAAGAAGGTATGTCTATGACCCCATCTTGTAGAATTTGAAAAGAATGAGCAAAATAGATCTATTGTTTAAAGCTGTATTGAAGCATGATAGAATAATTATTTTATCATACAGCTAGTAGACCAGGTTGTATGCTCATTATGTGACCTTGTGCAAGACATCAATCTAACTTTAATGAATCATATTTTATTGATAAACAAATAAATCATAATCTGAATTGTGATAGAAACAACTGTTTAAGATAAGTTGATTAAAACTTAGCTAGCGTGCCTTATTGAATAAAATCTAAACTAAATTGATTTTGAAAATAAGAAATTGATTTGACCTTGATAAATCTACCTATTGCCTCACATGCTTGTCCTTGAACCATCTGATTTAATGAAACTATCTCTTTAGTTCAAGTGATATGTGCTTGCTTATATTTAGGGAATCTCTTGAGTAAAGTGACTCAACATGCAACTATTGTCATATCTTATATTGAGTCATCTAGTTAAAAAATATATATGTTGGATGAATGCTTTATATCTTAAAGAAACTAATAACCTTCCTTCAAGAAAGAAAAATGAGAAATTTCAACTTGAAGGATATCTTCATGTAAGATACACTAAACATTCACATGCAAACAAGAGAGAGGATCTTCTTCAGCCAAAAGTTCACACATAAGAAATCTAGTTTGGCTTGAAGAACATACAATGAATAGGTAACTTTAGATACCTTTCTCACAAATTAATTGAGCTAAGTCAATAACTTAAATCCTATTATGGCATGATTAAATTCTTTAATTATTAATTTTTGATATCATGTCTATATGTGTATTGACTGACTTATACTTTTAGAAATTGTTTCATGGTTTGCCCAAACTAAAATATATCTTTGTCTGTGTCATAACCATGAAATACACAAGTATATGCTTAAAATTTTGATGTAAAATAACTTGTGAGAAGTTATGAATCCTTGAGCACAATGAAAATGTTGTTTGCATATTCTTTATTCTGCTCTTTCATGTAAATTACTTGAGAATAACAAAAAGAGAGAGAGATAAAGAAAAGAAAATGGATGTTATTCAAGAGAAGTAAAATCTAAGTAAAGGCAAATACTTCAATCTTAAGGAAAAGCAAAACGAACATAATATATTCGGCACATTTGTGAGACTTGTGTGAGCATTCTTTTGGAAGGGATAAAATCCATAATTAATTACACTTAAACAGGGAGAGTTTGAAGTGAACATTTTAACCTTTCTATATTGCTCATCATAGGGATGGTGCCAATGGGGAGGCTAGTGGTAGTACCCGGCACTATTTGACCCAACTATTCGGTGTAGGGCATATTAGGGACGGCACAAGAGGGAGGCTAGTGGTAGTACCTCGTGCCCCTTCCCAACTCCACCGGATAGGGAGCAAATAGAGTATAAAGCATAAGAAAGTAAAAATGAATGACAAAGTAAATGAAAGTATATAAGAAGAATCAAGTCAAGTTTTAATCACTTGGAAACACACCTTAAGGATGAAATTAGTGGAAGATTATATTTAAATAGGGGGAGTTAATTCGAAAAGAATTGATTTCGATCCTTGACATGCTTGTTCTTAATATTTTAATGTATGACTTAACACACACTATATTTTGCATATAGCATGATATTTTAAATTATGGGTTCTCAATATTTTTTGTAGTTCCCCATACTTGGACAACTTGATTGAATGAAATACTACATAACATCTTTGTTTAGTTTTATTGAAAAGAAATTTCAGATTTGTCATTCACAATCATTGTTAAAATCTGAAAGCTAAATAAAATTGTAGAAAGGAGAAGAGAAGAATATCTCTATTTAGGGAAAATAAATTGATTTTGATCTATCTTTCTACTTGCCTAACTTTGATACATAATGTCCTAATACTTGTTAAAATATCCTTTATTGTGTATCGAAACTCAAAATTAAACACAAAGATTCTGAAAGTGCTTTAATGTTATTGAAATATGTATTTTTCAATCGTAACAATTTAAGATGAGCTACATTGTGAAAGATACATATCTCATATTATGACTTAGAAAGCTTTTATTGAAAATCCTATGTAATTCAGAATCTGATTTTGTATAAAAGCTTAAACTAAATGTAATTTTAAAATAAAGTCTTACTTTAAGAAAAACAGAATTAATTTTGATGCCTTTGGTGATTGCTCCGATACGCATCCGAAACATATCATTTCTTATCTTCAAAGTATACTAATATTGGTTCAAATGATGTGTCTTTCGATGATCTTGATTGCAAACAAAAATTTCTAAATATATGATTTTATTTTGATATTAAAAAGATTTATTGTGATTCATGTATACATCGCTGAAAAACTATCATTAAGAAATTGAGTTCTATAAATATATATACCTCAATGATCATCTATATGTTTTTCTCTCCTACATTCTTAAAGATTTCCATCAGAATATATATAGAGTGAATGATCTAAAAGCTAGAAATATTTCACCTCACTCAAATGACTCTAAAAGAAAGAAAATGTAAATGCTGTTGAAAGAAACTGAGCGTCAAATGAATCATTTTCTGATTAATATTTCAGTACATTTTCTCAAAGATTAAGAGGAAGCATAACTTGTTCTTGATAGATTAAAAAGGATGATTGCTATAAATTTTGAATAATTCTTGATCACTCTCCATTCTCGATATCATAGAATTTCAGTTCTATTCACGTTTGTCATTAAAATCTGAAATTCAACAATTAAGAATGATTAAAGAAGTACGCATCTTTTGAGGGGGAGCTTTAGATATTCAGTATCTTATCCTAAAGTTACTTCAATTTGATGTATACCTTAAATTTTATGGATTGATTTTGATGAACCTCCTTATATTACAAGACACGCTTTAATTACCTTGAGATGAGTTCTATAAAGGTTGTCTTATCTCAAACCTTGAGTCTTGTGAAAATAAGCTGAAACTTATAGAAAATATAGTTTTGAGATTGACAATTTTATTGAACATTATTTTCAAATTCTAAACTCTTAAATGGAATGATCAATAGAGGGGGAGAAAGAAAATTTCAGAAGGAGAGGTCTCACGGAACTTAATCACGTATATCTATAACTAAAGGAGAGAGGAAGAATACAAAATGAAAAATGATCCTAATACTCTCCAATATGTATCATCTGAAATTTAATCTGAAAATCTTTATGATACACCTTGAGGCGTGTTATTTGGTTAGTATATCTTATGCATAAATCATGAACCAAATTGCAAGTTGAGCTTAAAGAGCCTCTAACTTAATGAAAAAGGGGGAGAATAACGTGTAAAATTTTCTTGAGTATCTTTTAGAAAATCTATTTTGATATTCACTAATGAGTCCTAATTGACTTGATCTTTAAAACTTAAATTGTGTGCCAATTCATATTTTTATGTATCAAATTTTTTTTAGGAATAAAAGAATAAAGTCTTTAAAAGAGCTTTAAAAGAACCTTCAAAGCCTTGAACTGTATGTATACTCTAAGATATATTATAAATTGCATGAATTCATATTTTGGTATTTATGCCACAATATTTTTACACCATAAAAGCACTTTGCAATCATACTTAATATATTGCTCTTATACTCAGAAAATTAGTTAAATTGCTCTCATGTTGATAAAATACTTAATAGATTGGGCACAAGATCTTAAATGAACAAGCTTTCACACTTATTATTGAAGAGAGGTTAGATTTCCACTTCTTGAATTAACCTAAGGAAGATTCCACCTACACTTGATTAGAAAACTATCTGTGGTATCAACTTAGAAAACTTCTTGAAAACTATCTTAATTGGCTCTGATCTGTGCTCACTAATCTGATTCCAATATTATTGCCTTAAGTTATATGATTCATATCCTTGCAATAATTTAACATTCAAATCAGAGTACAATAAGGGAAAGAAATATTTGAATGTTCTTATCTTTGTGCTTAATGTTTTCCTATCTTTTTGATGTTGTCAAAAAGGGGGAGAAATATCTAAGTATATGCAAATATCTAAGTATATGCTCATAATGCCTTTATGCTTTGAATTGAATACAAATCAGCTTAAATTGAAATATGTTGATTGTGTTAAGCTGATTAAATCTAAAGCATTATCATGAAGTATGTTTTAAAAATATATGTTTTCTACTTCATGCAACTTTGCTATGTATTACTTCTAGAAAACAATATCTTTTATATTGCATATACTCCAAGTTTTGTCATCATCAAAAAGGGGGAGATTGATGACCCAAAGATTGATTCATAGATTGATTTTGATGATCACAAAACCTTGAAGTATAGATACTAATGTTTATGTTGCAAGGAGAAAGATATTTATTTTGCAAGGAACATAGCAAGTTGGAAGAACACAAGAAGGCCTCCAAAAGCTCTCAAGAAAAGTTAGAAGAAAGCTACAATTCATTGGCCCAAGTTTAAAGTTCAAAAGGTTCAAATTGGAGGAGTAAAATCAAAGGAAAAATTCGAAAGAATAGTCTTCGAGTCGACTCCTGAGGAATTCGAGTCGACTCCAGAGAAGTATGAGTCGACTCCGGAGAAGTATGAGTCGACTCCTAGGAGTCACAGGCAGAAAAGTCAGAGAGCAGTTTTCGGGTCTGAGATTCGAGTCGACTCCAGTGGAACGCGAGTCGACTCCGATGGTTGGTAGGTCGACTCCGAAGAAAGCAAGAGTCGACTCTCAGCGGAACACAAGGAAAAAGTCAGAGAGCATTTTTGGGACTCTGAGATTCGAGTCGACTCCCGCATTGCACGAGTCGACTCCGAGACTCCGCGACCATCAACAGACAGAAAACCAAGTTACTGCCTCTGAGATTCGAGTCGACTCCCAGACAGCTCGAGTCGACTCCAAGGCAGCGCTACACCAAGATGGCAGAAGGCTGTGTTTCGCAAACTGAGAGCCGAGTCGACTCTAAGGAAGTTCGAGTCGACTCCAAGACTGGACGAGCCAAAAGACAGAGGATCGGGAGTTCGGGCTCTGAGATTCGAGTCGACTCCCAGGACAGTCGAGTCGACTCGAGAGGACAAAATTCAAAATTGGATCCACGGACTTCAGTGGATGAGCCGACTCCGAAATTGCCAAGTCAGCTCCAGAAGTTGGCGAGTCGACTCCAGGTTAAGACGAGTCGACTCCCAGTCGAGGCAAGCACATTAATTCAAATTTGGAACAGTGGCCGAGTCGTCTCCGGTAAAACACGAGCCGACTCCTGCAACAGGCGAGCCGACTCCTGATCGCGCGAGTCGACTCCGATCCCAACGGTCATATTGTCAGGAGGTGCAGACTGGTTCCAACGGCTCTATTTTTGTCTCTAACGGCTATATTCTTGTTTCCACGTTATCAAAAGCTATAAAAACAAGAAGAGAGCTAGGAGAGAACTTATGGAAGTGGGAGAGATCATCTAGGAAAGAGATCTCAAAGAGATTACAAAGGAAATCTCCCACAAGCACAAAAGGGCCATCCAAAACGAAATAGAGAGAAGAAGAGCATCCAAGTGAATCCGAAAGCTTCCTCTCCATCCGCGTGCTGCCTCGGGGATCCTCTACTTCATGCCAAATCAGAGGAGGATCAAGTAAAGAAGAAGCCGAGCTCCTCCATCTTCAAAACTCGTTTGAGGGCTTCTCTTTACTCTATTTGTTTATATTGTCATATCTGCTTGTTTAAGAAGCTTTGATTTGTTTTTATTCTTTGTTTTAATATCTTGTAACTTGATTCAATCAAGGGATTGAATCAAGGGGTTAAAGGTTTGTTGGTGAGCCAAAGGGAAAACCAACGGTGTAAGGTTTGTTGGTGAGCCAAAGGGAAAACCAACGGAGATAGGTTTGTTGGTGAGCCAAAGGGGAAAACCAACGGAGATAGGTTTGTTGGTGAGCCGAGGGTAAAACCAACGTGTAAGGGTTTGATTGTGAGCCCGGGAAAACAATCGGGGTTGGTTCTAGTCGGTGAGCCTGGGAAAACCGACCGAGTTCGTTGTGCGCTCGTAAAACAACAAGTTGGGTTGTGAGCTTGTAAAACAACCGGCTGTAATCGGTAGGATTATAGTGAAATTCCCAAGAGGTCTTGGGGAGTGGATGTAGGTGCTGGGGTGCACCGAACCACTATATGTCCTTTGTGTTTGTAATGCCTCTAGTTATTGTCTAACTAACACACTTACTTACTTAGATAAATTGCTTGCTTAATTCTTATCCGCACATCCTTTAGTTGCAAGCATATTTAATCAAGTCGAAGTCTATACATCAAACCCTTGCTAAGTTTAACTTTCACTGTGCATCTATACAACTTAGCATAGTTACTCATAAAGTTTTAGAAGTAGCATAAAAGTTTTAAAAGACCCAATTCACCCCCCCTCTTGGGTTGTATCTACTGGGCAACAATTTTAGCAATAGAATTTCTTTCTTTTGAGATTTCCAGATTTAGCTTTTTAAGATTTTTATTTTTGATAGCTAATTTTCTACATTCATCATACAAATCATGAAGAGCATTTAATAGTTCATCATAAGAATATTCTTCATAAAATTTATTTGGTGTAAAATTAGATTCAGATTCTACTTTATCTTCTAATGCCATAAAACATAAGTTAGTTACCTCTTGTAGTTCATTGTTGCTTCTAGCTTTCAATTTTTTGCTTGACTCTTCCTTGGTCAAGGCTTTCTTGCTTTTTATCTCTTTCTTCCTTTCTTCTTGCTTCCTCTTCTTCTTTGTCTTTAGGAAGCTTTTGAATCTTTTGGTGTTCGGAAATGGATCCTTGTTTCCATCACCGTACTCTTTATTTTTTGAACTAATCTGCCTCTGAGTCGACTCGGGCCTTGTTGAAGTCGACTCGGCTATTGTGGAGGATTCTGCAATCTCATTGTTAGTACGCAATTGAAGCACATGTGAGCTAATTTGAGATTTGTCATAAATAATTGTTAAAGTATCCCAGATTTCTTTAGCAGATAAGCATGCAGAAATCTTATGAAATATGGATTCATGGATAGCACAATATAGAAAGTTCATAGCATTAGCATTCAATTGTGCTAAGTCTTTTTCATTGACATTTTGAGAAAGTGTGTGAGGTCCATTTATAATAATATTCCACATTTTATAGTTTTGTGATTGAACAAAAATTTTCATTCTAGCTTTCCATTGAATATAGTAAGTTCCATCAAACAGTGGAGGTCTGTTTATGGAAAGTCCCTCGGCAAATAATATGTTATGTGGGGTTGTCATAATCTTTAGCTCTAGTCGGTTAAGACTATAATCAATAGAAGAGCACCTGCTCTGATACCACTTGTTGCCCAGTAGATACAACCCAAGAGGGGGGGTGAATTGGGTCTTTTAAAACTTTTGTACTACTTCTAAAACTTTTCAATTAATTATGCTAAGTTGTATAGATGCACAGTGGAATTTAAACTTAGTAACAGTTTGATTTATTGAATGAGACTTGATTAAGTAAATTAAATATGCTTGCAACTAAAGGATGCACGGATAAGAGTTAAGCAAGCAATTTATCTAAGTAAGTAGGTGAGCAAGTTAGACAATGACAAAAAGCATCACAAACACAACAAACATATAGTGGTTCGGTGCACCCCAGCACCTACATCCACTCCCCAAGACCTCTTGGGAATTTCACTATAATCCTCCAGATTACAGTCCGGTAGTTTTGCGAGTGCACTATCCAACTCGTTGTTTTACACCTGGCTAACAACGAACCCTACAATCCGGTAGTTTTTCGAGTGAACTACCCAACTCGTTGTTTTACCCCGGGCTAACAACGAACCCTACAATCCGCCAATTTTAACTTAGGCTTGGGACGCCTATCCCTTGTTCCAAGTCCCTTGACTGAAACAAGCTCAATATTCAAACGTTTTACAAAAGATTTGAAAGCTCTTAAGAAGCAAATATAACAATGAGAAACAATAAAATCGGAAGAACCCTTTTTGCCGTTGGAAGCGTGGATGATGGTGGTTCTTCTGATGTGGATCACGTTGGCTTGAATGCGAGCTTTGATTGCCAAGTGGGAGTGAGTAGATGAGCTCGAAATCAGATGGGAAAGCTTGAATGCACTTGATTTCTCCTCTTGAAAGCTCTAACTCCCTTGAACCTCTTTTTCTTTCTTCTCTCTTGAATGATCTTGTGTTGGGTTGGTGAGAAGTTGTTGAGAAGCACTTAAGAGGTCCCTTTTATAGCCCAAAAAGCAAATATAGCCGTTAGACACAAAGATATGACCGTTTGAAATTCAAATCTACCTGAAAAAGTTGTCAGTCGCGTCCCAGGCGCTCCGGGGACGTCTCCGCGCTTTACGGGGACGTCTCCGCTTGTTTGCGCTTTTTGCATGGGGACGACTCCGCTGCTTCGGAGACGACTCCGCGCTCCGGGGACGTCTCCGCGCTTTACGGGGACGTCTCCGCTTGTTTGCGCTTTTTGCATGGGGACGACTCCGCTGCTTCGGGGACGACTCCGCCGTTATATTTCCGAAAAACAAGTCTTCTGGAATTCTCTGAGAGAGTCGACTCCGCTTTTTCAGGGGACGTCTCCGGACGTGCCAATTCTTCCTGTTTGTGCCAGAGACGTCTCTGAGACAACCCGGAGACGTCTTGGCTGTCCCTGATCTGTTTTCTTCAGCTCAAAAATTCTTCAATAAATTCTTGAAAAATATGGGAACTTGCCTAGACATTTCTTAACAATACTCTTAATTAACCAACTAAAATCCTCAAATAACTTGTTAAGATAAAGGGAATTATGCTCTAGTGTTTTGTATTCATCAAAATCCATTAGAGGGTCAACAACTTGAGGCCCAAGCGACACGGAAGGCACACCAATTTCAACCCATGAATCGTGCATCGTCCTCGCGCCCCACCATAGCAAAGCAGAAGACTGTTGAAGGGGCGGCCACGACAAGTCAACCACCACCGACGTCCACGTCAAGAGGAGCCGGAAATTTCAACAAGCAACAGGCGGCTCCAAAAGGTAGTGGCAACCCCTATGAGAGACCAATGCCTATAAAATGTTACTGGTGTCGGAGGTTGGGCATCGGTCTAACGAGTGTCCAAAGCGGTGGCCAGTCAATGTAATCGAAGCTGAAGATGAAGAAGAAATGCCGCATGAGGAGGAGGAGCATGAAGAGGGGCAGACTGACGATGAAGTCATCGAGGTGACGGCACCGGATCAGGGAGTTCCGGCCTCCTTCGTAGTTCAGCGAATTTTAGTTGCCCCGAGTAATGAAGAGGAATCACAACGCCACAGCATCTTCAAAACTTACTGCACTATCAACAAAACTGTGTGCAATGTGATTATTGACAGCGGCAGCAGCAAAAATATTGTTTCTTCCGTGTTGGTTCGTGCGATGGGATTGAAGACAGAAAGACACCCATCTCCTTATAAGATTGGATGGATTAAGAAAGGTGCTGAAACGAGAGTAGAAAATGTATGCAGGGTGCCATTGTCCATCGAGAGGTACTACAAGGATGAAGTGGTGTGTGATGTAGTGGATGTGGATGCATGTCATGTTTTACTCGGGCGTCCATGGCAGCATGACACGGATGTTACATTTAGGGGCCGAGACAACACATACTTAGGCCCTGTTTGGGGGAGCTGTTGGCAGTAGAGCTGTTAGAAGTAGAGCTGTTGGAAGTAGAGCTGTCTGAAGTAGAGCTATTATAAAAAGCTGTTTGCTGTTTGGTAACTACATTCGTAAAGTGCTGTGGTACTTTATTTTGTGTTTGGTAAACAAACTGAGAAAGTACTTTTATATGACAAAATTACCATAAAGGACATTGCATAGTATTATACAACAGAACATAATAAAACATAACATAAATTAATACATAAATATACGATATAGTATAATATTATTGTAATATAAAATAATATTATGTTAATATAGCATAATAGTAATATAATTATTAGAGTAAATTAATATTTGGTAATATAACATAATATTAAATTATTTAACATAACATATTAATGTATGATGATATAATATAATATATATTATATTTATAGTATAATACAATAATAAAAGTATAAAATATTATAATTATTAGTATAAATTAATTTCTCATAATATAACATAATATTAAATTATTTAAAATAACATATTAATGTATTATAATGTAATGTAATATAATACAATATTTATAGTATAATACAATAATAAAGGTATAAAATATTATAATTATTATTATAAATTAATTTTCCATAATATAACATAATATTAAATTATTTAAAATAACATATTAATGTATTATAATGTAATGTACATAATATAATATTTATAGTATAATACAATAATAAAGTTATAAAATATTATAATTATTAGTATAAATTAATTTTCCATAATATAACATAATATTAAATTATTTAACATAACATATTAATGTATTATGATATAATATAATATGATATTATATTTATAGTATAATACAAAAATAAAGGTATAAAATATTATAATTATTAGTATAAATTAATTTTGCATATATAACATAATATTAAATTATTTAACATAACATATTAATGTATTATGATATAATATAATATGATATTATATTTATAGTATAACACAAAAATAAAGATATAAAATATTATAATTATTAGTATAAAATAATTTTTCATAATTTTTCATAAAATAATTTTCCGCGGTCCAGGGGCTCTTCTTCGTGGTCCACGCTCGAGGAGGACCTCAGCGTGGGCCGCGAGGTTGATGATAAAAAAAAAACAATAGATTGATTTTGGAAGGTATGGAAAATGATTAAAATTTTTTTCTTCTAAAATGTGGTTCAAGAGATGCATACAAAATTGAAAAGAAAAATACCTTTTCTTATGGAAGGGAGTCTGACGGCTAGGGTTCTTGGCTCCAGCAGATTTTTAAGTTTATAAAGGGACAAACTATGTAATTATGTTATTTTAATATGGGCATTTTTGTCAAAAATACAGCTTTCCGAAAAAGCTGAAACAGCTTCCTCCCAAAAGCTCCAAATTGGAGCTTCCTCCCAAAAGCTGTTTTCAGCTTCCCGCAAAAGCTGAAACAGCTTTTTGAAAAATTTACCAAACACAGTTTTTCATCTAAAAGTACTTTTGGAGGGCCAGAAAGTGCTTTCTGGCCCTCCAAAAGCTCCCCCAAACAGGGCCTTATTCCAATAGCAGGGTAGAAAAATTCTGTTGGTGCCTATGAAAGAGAAGCCTAACCCCAAAACTTCTCAAGTGGAGGGGAAGTCTTTCCTTGCGGTTTCTGGTGCACAGTTCATGGCAGAACTCAAGGGGGCTGAAGAGGTTATGGTGTTGGTTGTTATGGGGTCGGAGATGCCTATCATGCGGCAGGTGCCCGAGGAGTTTAAAGAATTGCTGACCGAGTTTCAAGACATCACCCCTGCAGAATTACCGAATGGATTGCCTCCCATGCGAGATATTCAACACCATATTGATTTGGTGCCTGGTGCAAGTCTTCCCAATCTGCCTCATTACCGCCTGAGTCCTAAGGAGAGCCAGATTTTGCAGCAGCAAGTTGAAGATCTGATGATGAAAGGGCTGATTCGGGAGAGCATGAGCCCATGCGCAATGCCAGCCTTGTTGACACCGAAGAAGGATGGAAGTTGGCGCATGTGTGTGGACAGCCGTGCAATCAACCAGATAATGGTAAAGTATCGATTTTCCATACCCGCTTGACTGACATGCTGGACATGCTGGAAGGAGCAAAGATCTTCTCCAAACTTGATCTTCGGAGCGGCTACCATCAGACTCGAATTCGGTCCGGTGATGAATGGAAGATGACATTCAAGACGAAGGATAGACTTTACGAGTGGATGGTCATGCCTTTTGGCCTGTCCAACGCACCGAGCACCTTCATGAGGATAATGAACCAGGTATTAAAATCATTTATTCTGATCTATAGTCGCAATGAAATTGAGCATAAGGAGCACTTGAGAGCAGCTTTGCTTGCTTTACGGGAGAATCAGTTGTTTGTTAATCTTAAGAAGTATCATTTTGTTACAAAACGCTTGGTGTTCCTGGGATTTGTTGTTGGGGCTGATGGCATACATGTTGATGAAGAGAAGGTAAAGGCAATACGGGAGTGGCCGACTCCTACAAATGTTAGCCAAGTCCGCAGCTTTCATGGGTTAGCGACATTCTATCGGCGTTTCATCCGGAACTTCAGCACCATCGTCGCCCCCATCACCGAATGCATGAAGAAGGGCCGATTTCAATGGAGGGAGCAGCAACAAGCAAGTTTTGAGTTAATAAAAGAAAAGCTAACCTCTGCACCGGTACTAGCATTACCGAGTTTTGAGAAGTTATTTGAAGTGGAATGTGATGCTTCTGTGGTCGGCATAGGGGCTATTTTGATTCAAGAGGGATTGCCCGTGGAGTACTTCAGTGAAAAACTTAGTGAAGCACGACAAAAGTGGACAACCTACGAGCTAGAGTTCTATGCCATCATCCGTGCGTTGAAGCATTGGGAGCATGACCTTATTCAAAAAAAAATTTGTTCTGTACAGTGACCATCAAGCCTTGAAGTACATCAATAATCAGAACAATTTGAACCGAATGCATGTCCGATGGGTGAGCTTCTTGCAGAAATTTTCCTTTGTGTTGAAGCATCGGTCTGGGCAACAAAATCGGGTGGCAGATGCTCTGAGCCGACGCAATGCTTTATTGACTACCATGCAGGCAGAGGTCGTGGGGTTTGAATATTTGAAAGAGTTGTATACCGAGGATGAGGATTTCAAAGATGTATAGGCAAAGTGTACAAGTCATCAAGCAACTGGAGACTTCAACATTCAGGATGGCTATCTATTTCGGGGTAATTCCTTATATATTCCCAGATCCTCATTGCGAGAGAAGCTGATTAGAGACCTTCATAGTGGCGGTCTTAGTGGACATATGGGTCGGGACAAGACCCTTGCCAGTCTCACGGAAAGGTATCATTGGTCGCAGCTGAGAAGAGATGTTGGAAAATTTATTCAAAGGTGCTATACTTACCAAACAGCGAAAGGGCAATCGCAAAACGCTAGACTATATATGCCTCTACCTGTGCCAAATGCTATTTGGGAGGATTTGTCAATGGATTTTGTGCTGGGTCTTCCCCGAACACAAAGAGGTGTAAACTCAGTCTTCGTGGTGGTGGACAGGTTCTCCAAGATGGCGCATTTCATCCCTTGCAAGAAGACATCAGATGCATCCCACATTGCAAGGTTGTTCTTTCGAGAGATTGTTCGATTGCATGGAGTACCACCATCTATAACATCATATCGGGATTCCAAATTTTTGAGTCACTTCTGGCTTACTCTATGGAGGACGTTTGACACTTCATTAAATTTCAACAGCATTGCGCATCCTCAGACTGATGGACAGACGGAAGTGGTTAATAGGACACTGGGTAATTTGATTCGTTGTATTTGTGGGAGCACCCCGAAACATTGGGATTATGCCTTGGCCCAAGCAGAGTTTGCTTACAACAATGCTGCCCATAGTGGAACCGGAAGGTCGCCTTTCTCCATTGTTTATTCAAAGGCACCAAAGCATGCATTGGATTTGGCGCGCCTACCGAAAATTTTTGGAAAGAGTGTGGCAGCAGAACATTTGGCAGAGGAGGTTCAAGCTATACAGTTGGAGGTGAAGAAGCGCCTAGAGGACACAAATGCTAAGTACAAATCAACGGCAGATAGACATCGAAGGCACAAAGAATTTGAAGAAGGCGACATGGTGATGGTTTTCTTGCGCAAAGAAAGATTTCCCGTGGGAACTTACAGCAAATGGAAGCCAAGAAAGTACGACCCATGCAGAATTTTGCAAAGGATCAATAACAATGCTTACGTTATGGACCTACCAGATGATATGGGAATTTCAAAGACTTTTAATGTCGCTGATATCTATGAATACCATAACCCTGAGGAGCAGTTATACCCAGATGAGAACTCGAGGACGAGTTGTGTTCAAGTGGAGGGGACTGGTGCAGGACCATAATGAAACCCAGCATGGAGCCTTGATTAAGTGTTTTTTTGTTTTAGAATTCTGGTTTGGTTGAGTCTAATTGAGTCCTTGTTTAATCAAGTTGATTTCTAATTTAAGCTTGTTTAGGATCTGAGTTAAGTTGAATTAGGAGTCTGTTTGATTAGGGTTGTGATTAGGGATTTAGGGTGAGTTGTGGTTATATATAAAGGTTGTAAAGGAGCGCCGCCTCCTTCTTCATTTGTTTTTTCCGTGAAAAAAAAACACTCTGCAAAGCTCTGTTCTTGAGCCCAAAATTCCCCTGTTTTCTCCTCTGTTTAGGTTGTTGAATCAGCCGCAGGACAACAGGTTCTTCTCTCCCACGCTCACCGCACCATTTCTGTCCGAGCTTTGAAGCAGCTGGGCTAGCATGACAAAAGCTCTTCTTAGGATAATATTAGGGCCAGCAAGGAATTTGAAATCAAAGAGGGGGATGGAAAGAGGTTTCCACCGTACAATAATGCACTTGGAAAACTTGGATTTGAGAGAAGGAAGCTTCCTTCTTATGTGCGTCGACATTGGAAATCATCCACCGCACTGCCTGAGAACTGGTTGGCCCAGGAGGCAAATGGTCAATTCCCTCTTTTGAAATCAGCTCAGACAATGCGTCAAGGCACTCAAAAAGTTTGGGATCTCTCTCTCTGTCTCTCTTATTGGTATGGTTGATGGAGATCTATTTCTTCCGGCCTATCAAAGTGAAACAACATGATTAGACGAAATAATTCTCCAGCCGTTTCATAATGTAGTCGCATACTATGATGTCTAAAAGAAATTTTTCATTGGACTCTATAAACATGTGGCTTGCATGAACCCTATCCCGATATACAAGGTACGCCATATCGATCCAAACCAGACCGTATAGAGCATACCATACTGTATCGGTTCGGTATCAGTATTCGGTATAGATGACGTATTGTATAGTACCGACATGATACTAGTATGGTACCAACACGGAGTCCGGGTTCCGGCTAGCGAAGATATGCTATATTATACTTATTTATGGTCTGAATTTCTGTACCTTTAGGATCTCTTTATCATGTATCTTGGCATTTGGTCAAAGAATTAGGCCATACAGCAGTCTTGTGCACGGGGCAAGCTATGGGTGTCGGCATCCACTCTTGATTTAACTCCAATTAACGGTTGGAATTTTTGAAGCCGAGGGAAGTAGAAGAAATCGGGAGATGCACTGCAGCAGAGTTTTCTAAGACATTAGGGTTTTCGAGACACATTTATAAGCTCTTGTACGTACATATATAACAACCATACCGATGAATCGACTTCATCGACGCTAATACTTTCTTGTGCTGATAAAATAACTCTCACTCTCTTGAATCTTCCGAAACACAGACCAACGAACAATGACATGTTTGGTTCGAACGATAGCCCACTCCATTTTCGAGTCGAAGCCCAATGGCGTTGGATTAGTGGGAAAAGAATGTAGGTTTCAGAAGGCAGTGTTGATGAGATAGCCCGCATAGTTGGTGAGGTGGAGGTAGCGTTGTGCGTATAAAGGATTGGATGGGGCTGGGGTGGGGAGGGGAAAGTAAAGGGAAGGGGGTGGAGATAGTAGGCTGCAGAGGTGGGGATCGAGCGAGGGTGACGGGGGTGGGCAGGAGTGAGAGTAATGGGGGAAGGGGTGATGGCGGAGAGGACTGGAGGAGGTGGAGATGGCTGGCCCCTTGGCATGAAATTGATTCGTATCGGTTGGAAGACATGAAGGACCTAGACCTTATCCATCCCATTTTTAACTCATATTTATTCAGGTGCATGCACTGAGTTGCTGGGTTTTAACACTTGGATTTCAAACCGTTGCCTTTACGGGTGTTCACCTTTGCAGCATATGTATATAATTATTATGTAGAAGTGTGGACATGGGCGCACGCCAAGCATGCGGATGCATGCTAACATACATATATGCATATAGCATAACTAACTCAAAACCAATTGCCTTTTGAATTTATCAGTGTCTTGGCCATGGCTCGGCAGTGAAGGGAGCAGAATAAGGTGCCGATGGTCTAAATTTTTTGGCCTTGTCATCGAAAGCGGCTTCCAATTGCTCGGAAATTCTCAGCTATATGGGAGACTGGGATGGTGAGCAAAAACAATTGATCAAGAAGTTGGTAAACTTTCACATGATCGATGGTAAAAGGACGGGAGTTAGGATCCAGAGTCCCTTCCCTTATCTGACGACGCAAGACTATTTGAACGAAGCGGAAATACGAATGGAATCAACAACGCCATCATTTGGCAAACAATGTAATAGCTTCGTTGTTTAGTGGTCCTCGCTCATCTTTCGGAGCAGGCTCTGTATTCCACTTTCGATGCTCATGTTGCCGGCTCTATCGGCCTTTGCAATAGTTTTTATTGAAAGGGAGGGTTTGGGCAGGGTGCCACTGGACAATTAGGTTCTGTTAGCCATGCTGAGCATGGATTATGCCTGAGTAAAGCATTTTTGGTGGCCATGGCTATGCGTTTATGAGAAGATATTGTGGAGTTCATGCACGTTACGCATTCGATAAGGAGTTTTTGATGCATAGATGTGATCCAATCAACTGTTTAAACATTTTCACAAAACATTTCCCTTGGTTTTTTATTCATCCGAATTATGAGGTATATCATACACCTCCATTTCTGATTGATAAGCTTCCATCTTTTGTTACTAGCAGTAATTCATCGGCATTCACTGACTACTCGCGGTGGAGGGGTCTGAAAAGCAGCCTAGTAGTTTTCCTTGAACACCAGGCAAAGGCTAGCGCTGGCCCGACTTAGAGTAGGTTCTTTAGTTTTTGGGCCTGTGGCCTTCAAAGAAGGGAATGTTCTGAACTTGTAAAATAGGGCTGTGATGCAAGTTGGGTAGTGGTGAAAATGGATATTTCAATTGTTTGGATCCGTTGCTTCATATAAAACTCAACTACGGTAAGTTATAGAATGCGTACAATGGATCCTACTGCTTTCTTGATCTACTAGAAATCTATGCTCTCTCCTCATACACACAAAGTTATCGTTTTGCTATCCATAAATTAAGCAGCTAATGCAATCAAGTAAATAATGAGGTTTGGCGAAGTATTACTGAAATAGTCAGTGCAATAGTTCTTGATTTCAAGATCGGGGTATGATAGTCTTTGCTGACGAATGGATAAAGATATTGTCAAGATATTGTCTTGATTACAGTGCATAACTTTTATGGGGAAGGCATGGCTGACGATAAATGAGTTGTATAAACTCGCCAAAGTCTCCATCCTTCCTGTTGAAAGATTTTATTTTTGTTGTATAATGAGCAATAAATCCATGCTGTTGCTGGTTCATGCTGAAATTTTAGGTGCAAGTAGAAACCGCAGGGGTCATTTGCAGGGCTCGGGAGCTGGGACCCTAATGCTGTTTATGCACTTGATTCATTGTGTTTACATGAAACAGATACGATAGCATAATTAACTTTGTTGGATGACTTAAAATCATAGATAAAAGAGATACGAAAGCCTTTTTGCTATCATTTCAACAATCTGGATACATAATTTCATGCTGGAAATTATATCTGATTTTTCTTAGGTGATACAATATGGAGAGTTAGACTCTTCTGCTCCTTCAAAGCCCGGTCTGTGCAGCAAGGCGAAGGGGTCAAAGTATCAAAAAACCTCCCTCGTGCTGTAACTGCTCCCACTGGATTTTGTAGATGGCTAGTAAACGATACCAATGTTCTTACCATGTTCAATATGATCAATATTTCATTTATAAGTTGTAAAGAGCTAAATTACTGTAGTATAGCTCAGACCTGGCAGTGCCGCAACTCATGCATGGTGATAAAAAAACGAGAGAATAATGAAACTGCCCTTATAAACCCGTACAAGCTAATTTATATTAAAGCGACCTGAACAAAAATACATCATTTCTCTCAAAAGAACTACATATTCTGTTTGATAGCATTCAATTTATCAGAAACGGAATGCTAATGGCTTACAGGAGGTAGCTTCAGTGGTGGTTTGTTTGATAATATTCTTCACTTTGTTGTATCACATAATTTAACTAGAAAGATCCAGAGATCCTATAACACGAACAATCAGTCTATATTTATTGGAGAGCTGGTCGATAAAGCTCTTCATTCATGCAGGTCAGTAATTGCCAACTATTTAGTCTCTAAGATTGTGGAAAGAATTTCTTGGCATCAAAAGGCTGATTTCGGGAATCTGGATCTTGTGAGCCAAAACCATTTGCCATGTTCATGGGAGCAAATGCTGCATAGTAGAGGAAAGGTGTCAGATACCATCTGTAACATATGCAAAGGATATGTATGAAATCAAGTTTTGACACTTGAATATTATAATGAAAGCTTTGCAAAAGTTTGTAAATATTTATAAAAGACGAGAGAAATATCAGATACAGATATGATATATAATGCACTTATATATTCTGATGCCTGACTGAAGAAGCTTAGCTCCCAATATCTCTAGTGCTTCTTTTCCATATTGGAATGTAATAATCCTTTGATCATATTAAAACAATATAAACTCCAATTCAACCAGAGAGACATTGATTGAGATCACCAGTCTTTCATCCAATTAATCATTCCAAAAAGAATTCACGGCAGTCAAGTTGGCTTGAGCCCAACATGAATAATTTTTGGTATGTTAATGAGGTCCATTTTACAACTGTAAACTAGTTCATATGTAGTAGAATAGCATAAAAAGAGACATATAATACCTGAGAAAGGAACTCTAAAGTTTTTGTGAAAGCAAAGAGAAAAGATCTCATCATAATTTCCAAAGATTTAGTTAACTTTTTGTTTAACTTATAATCAGTTGACCCATAGCTGATGATCTTTACTAGTAACCTGTACCATTTACCTGACAAAAAAACTAGGTCTTCTTGGATGCAAGAAAAGGATAGGATGAGGTCTCGTGATAATTATTTAAGGCATACTATGTAGCTAGGAAAGCAGTTTAATCCTGACTGCCCCATGCAGTCACCACATTTGCTTTACATCCATGTGCACAAATTATGCCATCTGCCATTGTCATTAAAATCGTATGATCCACGATGCAGATCTCATCAATGGATACAGATAAGTTATTATCATAAGATTTAGATTTACAATGAATCATCCAATCTCTTGAATTGTAATCACCAAATTGATCATGTTATTTGCATATCAAATCATGCAGAGATACATTTATATAACTTATTAAGTAGATTTCTTTTAGAATTACTTATTCATCTCTAATAGGTCAAGATTGTAAAGGTGGCAAATTTGTTCCAGTTATTAACTTCTAAAAATTAAAACTAAACAAAAATTTGGGGTTCATGGAATTAGGATCAAGCAGTTTTTAATATTTTTACAACCATTTGTTAAAATCTGATCCTTTATTCCCTAAAATTATTCTACTTAAAAGATAACTGAATTGATAGGTGATGTATAAAAGATCTATATAACTAGGCATGATACATGTCCCAAGAGACACACTTATATATATGGCCTTTTATTATTCATTCATCTACTTTGTAGTTGAATCATTCTTCAAAGTCTAACAGTTTCTTCTATTTCAAAATTTTTCAACAAATAAAAAAATTTCTTACAATCCACGATTTGATCCAATATAATACCCTCTATGATTTACAACTTGATCCGATTTTATCAACGTCTGCTCATTGGACCAGCAATCTGTTTGAACAAGGTGAAAATTTCAAGTACCTATCTTAAGCTTATCAAAAGGGCACCTACACAACCAAAAAGAGGGAAACGTAACTGCAGAACAACATGAGCTTCTGGATATCAAGATCTTTGATTGATCACTAAGAATCATTGTTACCGAGACACTTCAAAATTTAGGTCTTTCATGTCCATACTCCAGACACTTGGACACCTTATGATGCTCCTTGACGCATCATATTAACAAAGAAAGATATCATCAAATTTATATATCAATTTCTGGCACTCATATCTAGAAGCTTTCTAGTATAATCTAACATAACATTGAGAAAAGATTTTGTCAATTCTATTGGATTAAAAGCAACTGGTCCAGCAAATCATTCATTGTAAACCTATATTTGTACATATTTACAAATAAATATTTACAATATGGATGGGTACCTATATCCAATTTTTTGAAGGTTCTTTTGTCCAACTCTATTGGACATTTACCTTCATGTCAGGTGTCCAGGTAACATTTCTAAGAAGCTTCTTTTACACAAATCTTAAAACTTACATAAATATTTAGATTTTTGGGCGTGTCTATTCATGCTCTGGTATCTTATATATGTAATTTTATAATATCTGATTCATGGTGCAAAAAAAGAGGTGGCAAGTACAAAGTGAATCAATGACTCACAAAAAGAAAGAGGTAAGAGAAACTTAATAGTAGCTATAACCTTCCCATTCCTTCCCTTTTGTGTAGACTCTTTCCATTATCAAGAGTTGGTTCCCAACATCATGAGCCTAAACCTGTGTGACCAATAAGAATGGTTGCCCTTAATAGTAAGATTGCAAGTCCCCACCCTCTCTCGAACTCTTTCCCTACGAATTCCTCAATAATGTATCCAGTTTTAAAATCAGGTTAAAAATGATTGTAGAAAATTCTAAAACTTTAAGAGATCATGTTTTGATCCATAAGGCCAGCAGAATAAAGATAAGGTGTAGTTAGCAAGGATATTTTTCTCATTAATTGGAACTTCCTTTTACTTCTATTTTTCAAGTGCCTACAACTAATAACAACTACCGGCTAGGTGTCATGATCTGTACCAAATATATTGCCATCACGCCATTTCTTACAAAATATAGAGGAATAAGCAACATACAAATTTGTATTGCTATGAAGGAAGATGTTCTTAGTACAAACACCATCCTCAAACCCCACCTCCAGCAACTAGGCCATGCAGACACTGAAAAAGGGATGAATACCTCTAGGATCAGTGGGAGCTTCGGAGCATTTGAGCATAGTATAATCAGCCCTAATCAGCCGAAACATGCAACTCTCAATGATGGTCCATGTCAGCCCTTACAGAGGTACAACAAACAACAGGAGGCACAGGGAAGACAATAGACAGAAAGTGATATGCATGAACCAGCAAGCTTACATGCACTTGCCACATTATGGAAACTTAGTCAAGGTTCATGTTCATATGATGTAACTATAGTTTTATACTAATCGTCAACCTGCCGCAATCCTCCTCTTTTATATGGGTTTGAGACCAGCTATATACAAAACATAGGAGTTTACCATATTGGTGAAACCTTCAACAAAATATGGACCTATAACCAAAGTTCACCGTACCGCCTCGAATCGCCCGAATCGGGGTGTACTTAACTATACCAAGAGTGAATTGGCATAGTTCCACCCCTTGATTCGAAAAAATCAGGCAAGGGAGCGGAAGAGGGAGAAGGAAAGAGAGAAAAACAAAGAGAGAGAGAGAGGGGGGGGGAGGGAGAGAAAGGGAGGAAGGAAGGGAGAGAGGAGAGGGTGGGGGAGAGAGGCTGAGAGAGATGGAGGGAGGCTAGAAGCGAGGGAGGCCGACAAGGGCTCCCCTGTTTTGTTAGGGAAAGGGAGAGGAGGCGAGGAGGGGAAGGACAGAGAAGGAGAGGGAGAGAGAAAGGCCAAGAGAGAGCAAAAGAGAGGGAGGCCGACTAGGACTCCAGTGTTTCGAAACGAAATAGTTGAGCATTTTTTTAATTTGCCGGCTTCGAACTGAAATTTGGTGATAAAGGACAAGACTGTTGGAAAGAAAAGCACTCAAAAATGGCCATGCAGCAATGTCTAGATTGGGAGCTCCTACCTAATAGAGTGGGTATCTTCGTATTTGACTACCAGCATGAGAGGGAGAGTGAACAATCAAGATGGAGAGATTTCTGCTTGGGATACAGCACAAATATACGAGGAGATAGATGTTTGTGTCTTGTTCTGGGGTGCTGCTGCCAATGTGGACTGAGGAGTTCAGTTGAGGATGGCCACTATGGGTCACAAGGAAGAGACAGCAGACCAATGGTGGAGCTCAAAACTAGTGGATTTTAGATGGATCACAACATGCATAATCCTAGCAGCAGGACTTGGGCAGGCCTAAGAGAAGAAAAGGACACAGAAAAGAAAGGTTTTGTATTCCCTCTAGGTAGGTTTCAAATAGTATGCTTCATTTATTGAAAACAACATCCAGCCTGTCAAATAATTATGTCTACTTCACATTTTCAACTATGACGTCAGGGGGTGTGCCTCCCAATGCGTGTCATGAGTTCGACATGGAACAGCCTCTCTGCATGTGGGCGTAAGGCGGCATACATTTACCCACCCCAGATCCCTCAGTGGCAAGAGCCTCATTCACCGGACCACCATTTTTTTAACTATTAGATCACAGTTTTTTTTTCAATCATATAAAGTTTTTCTAACCAATATGCTTTGTCCATTTTAGTGCATAAGACAAGGAGATCAAAGAGCATTTAATGAATGTTTAACAATTCTGTTTCCACCAGGTCAAATGGCCTCAATATTATGATGACCACAAAAATACTATCTTGAACTCTCATTTTCACTCTGATATCATGATAATTTCTAACTTTGGAATGCAAAGCATAGTCTAATTGGGGCATCAGCCATATGCAATTAGAAGTATATATAAATTACAATTACAAACATGGTGAGACACTGCAAGAGAAAGAAATGGTGAAGATTACTTATGAAGATACAAAAAGTGTACATGTGATGATGTAAGTATAACATCTACAGGAAATGCCTGAGACTGCATGAGAAACATGTCTATGAAAAGGTAAACTTAGAACATTTCAAACTTAATTTGTAGGATGAAAATTGCAATAAGCAAGAGACTTATGTGCCAATGGCAATCGAATATGGACATAAGAGCAAATGGACAACCAGTAAGGAAATTGTGACACCTTATCCAATTATCTATTTGACTGTTATACATTATTGTGTCCACTTTCTCATACTTATATTGCTTTCCTCTTACAAAAGTAGCATTTAATTATACATATTTACGTAAAAGGAGAACATATCACATGTTGCATGCTGAAGAATAACACATTATTGAAAAGAAAAATATATCTAATACAAGTTTTACGCATAGAAGACATGAGAATTGGAAAACAAGTTACTACACAAACGCCACTTATAAGCTCCACATTAGCTATTATGATGAAGATAACTCCGTGTACATATAACATTCTGCAAGTTGCTCAAGTATTTACAATCACTAGACAAATTAAACAACAACCAATATAGATATATGAGCACACAAGGAATAACAATTTTAATATTATATGCATCTTTTATAACAAAAATTAAAGGAGAAGAGATCATAGAACCTACCTTTCTCTCTCATTCTTCTCTCTCTATCATATTCAAACTTGTCGCGAATTTGTGTAATCCTTTCCCAAGTATTGCCTTGTTTATTTCCTCCAAAGCCCTGGTCCTGTAATCACAACCCCTCATATAATTTTTGTGTTCAAGGAAATTATACAAGGACAATTCATGTCATATGATCAGAGTAAGCATGTAAGCTCTTAGCACAGCCCTCTTCAATTCAAAGAATTCCATAGTTCAAACAGAAAACTGGGGGTCACAAAAGAAAAGAAACAAAACAATTGAAAAAGTCTTATTGGAACTTTTATGATCTACAAATACCATGAGAGACAGATGACTTTAATTCAAGCAAAACTGCTAAAGAAACATGGAAGGCATATTTAGATGCAGACACAAGAATAATATAAAATGGAAATCTTGTGAAGATAATTCAGTAAATGAGGTTAAGAGGACCAATGTACATCTACTGGCTTGTGTGCGTGAGCAGGTCATAAGCGTGCAGCTCAAGTCAGCATGACTATGTGGCATGGGAGTGTATAAAAGGACATGCATACATGAACACATGCACACGTGCATCTGAAGCACAGACAAATTTTCAGCCTAGCAAAACCAAAAGAAAAATAACCACTTTCCACATAAATCCCAATAAGCAAAACATAGCTACAAAAATCCCTTTTTCTTTGATAAAAGCGTGCTTATATAGCACATGTCTACAGGGAGCCTGCAGAGTCCATAAGAACCAAATCTTGTAGTTCCCTCATCAATGGTCCTTCCAAAACCACACAATTGCTGCTGCTGGCTCCATAATCAGCCATCCAATCTGCAGGTTGGGTGCCTACTCTGAAGCTATGAGTGGCTGAGAACTGCTGCAACTGTAATGAGATCTTCCAGATGTCAAGAAGGAAGGGACAGTAGTCCTTGTTCAGGCTGGGTAGTTATTAATCCAGTCTGACAGAACATTAGTCCCCCTCCATCCAAACTGAGTCAGAAAGGAGCACTTTAACTACAAGCATTTCATTTCTTTATAGTGAACATTTGACCAGTAGGTGTTTCCAAGAAAATGAACTATCTTTAAGGGTGTAAAAAAGAAAAGGGCAGACCTTAACCTCCAGCTACACCAAAGATAAACCTTAAAAGGAATACATAGCAAATAACGATTCATAACACTAATCCCAGATAGATGAGACAATACATGATGAACTTTTTTATGGTTTTAATGTTTGAATATCTGCAGCACTTCTATATAGTATATCCTCTGTTTCAGAAACAATAAAAGTCTACATCCATACCTTGTTTTGTTGCATAAGTTTTATATAAAGAAGTTTAATTTCTTTTCTTATCAGAAGAAGGAAGATCTTTACCAATACAGCAATGGTAACATGCAATCTTTCCCATTAGAAGGTGGTGCCTCAACTAATGAAAACTAAAGAGAAATCAGATTTCTATATAAATAAATAAATAAATAAAAACTTCTTCCCCTTTGTTGATCTGACAGAAACACATGCATCAACCATTCATTCGTACATAGCCAAGGCACACCATGCAAAAAAGCTACAGGAATGTGCCAATAATTAATTTGTATAGTTCTAATATATAACATTCTTGCGGAAGAAACATAATAAAAATAACTTAAGTAAAATTGTAAATATTGACAGAAATACCTTATTTGCTTCTGCATGAGATCGCCTTCTCCTGCATTAGAGGATGAAAAATTTAAGAAATACTTATTTCATCTAAATTCCCAGACAATAGTCCTTCTTATAGGGAAAGCTATTGACTACTATAAAATTGTAAGTTCATTGCCCACTTCATGTGAAAAAACGGAACAGAGGGCAAGTCTGAAATGGAGCCATTTTTGAAGAACACGAGCTCTTCTCACTGTGTACATTGATAAATGATAGAATTTTTTGCATGTATACCCTCCTAAATATGTAAAATTGCATGAATACCCTCGTAAAATTACCATTAGCATGTATATCTTTCTTTTTTTTCTTTTTTGTATATGTACTCATACCATCTAACGTTGTTAAAAAAATAAACGATTTAAAGCTAAAATGACTGAAATACACTTATGGATAGATATGCAAAAAAAGTTATAAGGGTATACATGCAAATAGCAACTTTACAGAAGTATTCATGCAATTTCTCATATTTAGAAGGGTATACATTCAAAAAGTCTATTAAAAAAAGAATCAAAACTCGGCTGAAACTTACTAAGTCTTTTATGATTCAGTTGGATCGACAAGCCACAAAAAGATTGAGCCACATTATCTTTTTTTTTTTTTAAGATCATGACTCAGTCAAGTTGGAAAATTAGGTGATCATTTTGGTAATGCTATTCTCCATTTGATTTTGATATAATTATCATTATTAAATTTATGACATCTATATGTTCATTATTTTTTAAATGATTATAGCATATCAAACTTAAATTAATTATAGATGCTTAGATTAGTAAAATACTTTTTACTGATTTGTAAATGTTGGGTTATTGCTTGTTTTTTAGGCAAGAATTTCATAAAAGCAACATGATTCATTCTGTAAGAGTTGATATTAACATGAGATCATATGACACAATAATATTAATTTTTTTTGCCATCTTTTTTTATTAAAAACAACTGAAGTATCTTTACTAAATTTTGATCAATTTTTATTGAATTTTTTAAAGTGTATACCCTCCTAAATATGCGTAATTGTATGAATACCCTTACAAAGTTATTATTTGCATGAGTATTCTTATAAAGCTTTCTTTTTACGCATCTACCTAGGTATTTTAGTCAATTCAAATTTAAATTGTTTATTTTTTAACAGCATTAGATAGTATAGGTACGTATATAAAAAAGAAAGAAAAAAAAGGGTATACATGCAAAATAAGTATTTTATGAGGGTATATATGCAAATAGCAATTTTATGAGGGTATTCATACAATTTTGTATATTTTGGAAGGCATACATGCAAAAAAACCCTAAATAATATATAAGCGAAGGCCAAAGTTTTTTAACAAAGAGAATATTACTATTCTCCTTGCTTGAGGGCACTGCAAGAATAAATTTTGGACTTGGCTTGATTATCATTTCTTAAGTCTCATTATTAAAAGTACATGATTGGTCATTTAACATGGCTAGAAGAAAAACTATTAGAGCCCAATTAATATCTGAAATCTAAACTCAAAATGTTGTACTGCAAACTAATTCTTTTTGAGAGTACATTAAAATGTGGATAAGAAAGTAAATAATCAACTAGTGAAGAGATATTTTACCTGAATGGTGAAAAATCTGAATCATCATCTTCAGCAGAATCATAGTTGGCATGATCTTGGGCAATTTTTTTTGAATAACCTTCATCCCAGTACAGCCTTTCCCAGTTCTCCCTAAGTTCCTGATACAGTTCCATATACCGTTTACACCAAGACTCATGTTCCTGTCAGTTTATTTAGCACAAAAAATTCAAATTAAAATTATTTTCGAAAATATTATATTAATTTTGATGACAGGGTTATGACTTAACAATAATTCAGTAGAAAGTCCACAAAGTAGTGAAGAAAAAAAATCAATAAGATAAACTAGTACATCGGCTAAACAGATAGCCAAACTAGAGGAATAAAACTGACTAACAAATGCCATACGTTTGGACATTTGAAGGCAACAGTAAAGTCAAGAAAAAAGATGCATAGAAAGCAATTTTCTGATATATTAACCAACATGACAAAATATGAATAAGAGATTGAGTAGCCAAAAAACCAAATAAAAAAAATCAGCTATAGCTAAGCTTTTCTGACTTTGTTTCCTTTTGAGAATTTCATCTTTTTCTGATTGATCCGAAGATACGAGTGGTAATATGATCTTACTCTATGTTTGGTTAGGATCATGAGAAGGGGGATGCATGGGATTGGAAGGATAGATGGCCCCCATCTGCTATTTAGTTCAAAAAATATTAGGAAGGTTATGAGAAGAAGGGATTGCCCATCCATCCTGGCCCACCAATTTGCAACCTCCCAAATTGGAAGGATACAAGGATGGATGGATGGAGCATGTGATAGGGTTAAAGTTGCTTATACAATTTGACCTGCCAACCTTTTGAACCTAATATTACATGACATTATAGACATCCAGCCCATGTCCCTTTACATTCTAATTTTACAAAACCAGACTTAACTATATTCTCAATTTTTTAAACTGAAAAAGCATTACATGGTGATGTTTCAAATATACATTGAACAGCCAGCATTTGCAATTCAATCATTACTTAAAACATAGGCATATTCAGATTGTTCTTCAGCCAATAATACCTTCTATTAAATATAATAAAACTATTTTTATCAGCTAAAATTCATGAATTTTTTCTTCAAAATTGGTTATAAGCAACTTCTCTCACAAGGTTTGGAAATACACGCTAGTTTGATCCTCTGACTGCATGCTTTACTTTTCTTCCAGTAGGAGTGAACGCTAAAAGGAAACCATTCCAGTAATATTTTTGCATGTGTGAAAATTCAAATGCATATCTTTAAAAAATATTACAATTGTGGCACAAGACATGCTGCAACTTGCCAAGCATTCACTTATAGGGGAGTTGAATTCTCAATCAAGGAAGAAAGTTTTTGACGATGGCTATACCCCAAGGAGGTCCTAAGTACATCCGTTTCACTCCATATGTACACAACTTTTCCACATCTGGATACACCTTTTTATGAACTATGCTGGAACATAATACAGAAAATATGACACATTGTAGCCCAGTTATGACACTTAACCAAATAAAATAGAAAGCAACCTAACGCCTATTGGTAAACACTTGCATAATGTGATCTAGCTATTTCTGTGGTCATGATTCTAATCTTGGAGGCCTATAGCGTAACTTACAGCAGACCCCTAACTCAGCCAAGATTCTGATAGGCGCACCCGTCCACAGCGGGTCCGAAGACCCAATCCCCGATATCTGGGGGCCTTCATCACCCACGATGGAAGCAGAGGGAAGAAGAGCTCGGCATCTGCGAGAGCAACGGAGGAAGTGGGAGACGCTCGGAATGTGGGAAGTGGGAAGGCAGGCATGCAAGCTCGGCTCGACGTGGGAGATGCGGAACGAGGCGAAGAGACGAGCCCCGAAGCCACGCGTGTGGGGTACGACGAGGTGGACGTGGGACGAGGTAAGGGGGAGTTGAGCTCCGAAGCTCAGGGCGTGGGGTACGGGAGTGGATGAGTGATGGTAAGGAATGATGAGTGATGGTCCGAGTTTCATGGGAAAAGGGAGGAAGTATTTAATGTGGTGTATGCTTTGGGATATGGGACGTGAATTGAGTGATACTTGTATGGGTCTTCTCTCACTCAAAGGAGAGTGTGTTATTTTCATTGCACTAGTCTAGCTCTCACCATAAGACGAGCTGAAAAATATATCATTCCGTTTCTCCCTTTTGTTCCCACTTGGCTCGACTTCATCATTCTCTCTTGTTCACCTTTCCTACTTCTGATCGGGACCTATCAATTGGTATCAGAGCTGGCTATGTCTAACAAGGAAAGAATAGAGCGGTTGGAAGCTGAGACGAGTACCATGTGGGAGGAACTGCATGGCTTGGAGGCGCGGGTTGATGGACGACTCGCGGAGATCTTGGAGGCTATTCGACACCTTCAGATCACTGCTCAGTCGCCGACACCGTTCGAGCAACCTATATCCCCTCCTCAGTCACCAAGGGGGGGTGGTTACGGACGGACGGAGGAACTCGCGATGGTCCAATGACACCCACGGATGGACTTCCCGCGGTTCACTGGAGATGATCCGATTGTTTGGTTGGATCGGGCCGAGCAGTATTTCGACGGCCAAGAAGTCCCTGTCAACCGACGGGTAGCAACCGCCTCGTTCTACTTAGACGAGGAAGCTAACCACTAGTGGCAGTGGTTACGACGAGCATACCAAGATGAAGGGGCCACCATTACTTGGAGGGTTTTCGAACGGGAGTTGTTGGCTCGGTTTGGACCCAACGAGTATGTGAATTTTAATGAGAAGCTCTCCCGAGTTCAGCAACAAGGCTCGGTACGAGAATATCAACAGGAATTTGAGAAGCTGGCTAACCGAGTCCGGGGTTGGCCACAGGACGCGCTCATCGGAACCTTCATCGGAGGGCTCAAGGAGGAGATCGCGAAAAGGTTCGCATGAGGCAGCCGCACTCACTCCGGAAAGCAATCACGGTTGCTCGCATGAGGGAGGAAAGGTTGGAACAAAAGAAGAAGGCCACTCGAGGCGTTCAACCACGACTGACTGGTATCCCACGGATGCCCAACCCGAGTCTCCCTGCACCGCGGCTACTGGCGCCGACGCTGATCCGGCGCATCACATGGGAGGAGATGCAACAACGGCGGGAGCGAGGTCTTTGCTTCAAGTGCAATGACAAATTCACTCTAGGGCACCGGTGCAAAACTCCCCAGGTTCACTTAATCGAAGCGGACCGAGAGGACGCGGACGGAGATGGCGATGGGGAACCTGACCTTCATGGCGAGGGCTAGACCAGGGAAGAAGTGCAACCAGTAATCTCACTACACGCACTCTCTGGATGGACTGGACCGAAGACAATGCGGGTGATAGCACGAATACAAGGGCAACCACTGACGGTCCTCATTGACAGTGGATCCACTCACAACTTTGTGAGTGACCGCATAGCCAAGAAACTGCGACTCCCCATTGACTCCACTGTACCGTTCGAAGTCCGAGTTGCGAACGGAGACATCCTTCAGTGCCAGGAGATGTTCCGAGCAATGGAGGTTGAGCTGCAAGGGAAGAAATTCCTGGTGAACTTCTACACCCTGCCGCTTGTAGGGTTGGACGCTGTCCTTGGCATCCAATGGCTAGAAAAGCTGGGACCCGTGCTCTGCAACTGGAAGCAAATGACTATGAAGTTTTGGTGGGATGGACGGTAGTGTGAGCTCTCCGGACAACCGGCACGTCCCGCCCGAGCCCTGGGTTTCCCAGGGATTCAGCGAGAACTAAAAGGGGGGACTCAACTTTTTGCTGTCATGATCAGAGGCTCCGAGGTGCAACCCTGCGGGTCTGACACGAGAGAATGCCCCAGAGATCTACAGAAGCTGCTTCAAGAGTTCTCCCCTCTCTTTGAAAAACCCCGAGGGCTTCCGCCGGAGCGAGCTTTTGTCCACCGGATTCCACTCTATGACGGAACCTCAGCCGTCAACGTCCGGCCATATCGGTATGCTTACTACCAAAAGAATGAGATCGAGCGACAAGTCACCGAGATGCTGGACACCGGGATTATCCGGGAGAGTCAGAGCCCCTTTTCTTCTCCCGTCTTACTCGTAAAGAAAAAGGACGGCGGCTGGAGGTTCTGTACGGACTACCAGGCGTTGAATGCTGTTACTGTAAAAGACCGATTTTCGATCCCTACCGTTGACGACATGCTGGATGAGCTGCACGGAGCCAGCTTCTTCACCAAGCTGGACCTTCGAGCAGGATATCACCAGATCAGAGGTCACCCCGACGACATCCACAAGACAGCTTTTCGCACGCACAACGGCCACTTTGAGTACCTGGTGATGCCCTTCGGGTTATGTAACGCTCCATCAACGTTTCAAGCCATCATGAATTCCGTTTTCAGAAGGTTCTTACGCAAGTTCATCCTGGTTTTCTTTGACGACATCCTGGTGTCTAGCGCTACGTGGGAGCTCCATTTGTCTCACCTCCATACTACGCTCCAGATCCTCACAGATCATTGCTTTTATCTACAACCATCTAAGTGCTTGTTTGGGCAACATCAAGTTGAATATCTGGGCCATATCATCTCGGCTGCAGGAGTACAGGTGGATGCCAACAAAATACAAGAGATGAAAGAGTGGAGGCAGCCAACCACCGTAACGGAACTTAGGGGATTCCTAGGACTTACTGGGTATTACCCGAAGTTCGTCAAGAATTACAGGATCATCGCCGCCCCTTTAACGGCCCTGTTAAAGAAAGGGAAGTTTCAATGGAGTCCACCAGCCAAGCAAGCGTTCAACCTCCTCAAAGAAGCCATGACTACCACCCCGGTACTAGCCACGCCCAACTTTTCAGAGGTTTTCATAATTGAAACTGATGCTTACATGAGCAAAGCGTTGGGTGTGAGGAAGAAAGGATGGTCCACGTATGCCAAAGAAATGCTGGCGATCATGGAGGCCGTGCGGATGTGGCGACCTTACCTGTTAGGAAGAAGATTTCAAATCCGCACCGACCAGAAAAGCCTTCGACACTTCTTAGAACAGCGTGTGAGTACACCAGAACAACAGAAGTGGGTCGCAAAACTCTTAGGATACGAGTATGAAATTGTCTACAAGCCCGGGAAGGACAACACAGCCGCGGATGCCTTGTCTCGCCAACCTGAAGCAGCCCTGCTCCATGCCATTAGTCGACCGCTCTTTGACATTTGGAAGGAGATCCGGGCTGCCACCCGAGAGGACTCCTATCTGCAAAATAAGATCCAGCAGCTAGACTCCGAAACCGAGTGCATGAAGGATTACGAACTCAAGGGAGGAGTCCTGTATTATAAGGAGCGGGTCCTGATTCCTCCGAGGTCACCCCTGTGCAACAAACTGATGTAGGAATTTCACAACACCAAGGTCGGAGGGCATTCCGGAGTCTTGAGAACTTACAAACGAGTCTCTCAAGCCTTCTACTGGGAAGCAATGAAGCGGGATATCCGAAGGTTTGTGGTAGAATGTGTGGTCTGCCAGCAACAAAAATATGAAGCTCAAGCTCCGGCTGGATTACTGCAACCCCTTCCGACGCCTACGCAAGTCTGGGAAGACATCTCCCTAGACTTCATCGAAGGACTACCGCGGTCCAGAGGTAAAGATGTAATACTAGTTATCGTCGATCTCGCTGACCAAATACGCCCACTTCTTGCCTCTATCTCACCCGTATACTGCTAAAGGAGTAGCAGAGCTTTTTGTGCACCAAGTGGCCCGCTTACATGGGATGCCAAGGTCGATTGTTAGTGATCGGGATCCTGTGTTTGTGAGCACCTTCTGGCGAGAATTCTTCAAACTACAAGGGACCTCCCTCAACATAAGTTCGGCTTATCATCCGCGGTCTGATGGCCAAACTGAGGTGGTTAATAGGTGCGTGGAGCAATACCTCCGATGCATGTGCAGTCAGTACCCAAGGACTTGGGAGCACAACTTAGCTTGGGCGGAATACTGGTACAATACCACTTTCCACTCCACTGCCGGGATGACACCGTTTCAAGCACTATATGGGAGACTTCCGCCAACAATTATTCGATATATGGACGGTGTTTCAGTGGTAGATGAGGTCGACAAAAACTTGGTCGACCGCGATCAGTTGCTGAAAGAGTTGAAAGGTAATCTGGAGAAGGCGAAGAACAACATGAAGCAACAGGCAGACAAAAGACGGAGGAAAGTTACGTTTGAAGAAGGCGACTGGGTGTTCTTAAAACTTCCTCCGTACCGGCAGCAAACAGTCTTCCGCCGAGCTCACCAGAAGCTAGCACAAAAGTACTTCGGGCCTTATCGCATCACTGAGCGTATAGGGCCAGTTGCTTACCGGCTGGCGTTGCCGGAGACTGCCAAGGTCCATCCGGTGTTCCATGTATCACTTCTCAAAAGACGACTGGGAGAAGGACAAGCCACCTGCACTGCGCCACCACTGATACGGGAGGATGGCAACCTCGTGCTAGAGCCCGAACTTGTCAAGGACTACCGATGGGTTAACAAAGGAGGAAAGCTAACAGAAGAAATCTTGGTGCAGTGGCGTTCGCTTCCGGAAGAGGACGCAACCTGGGAGGACTATGGGCAGCTAAAGGAACTATATCCTAAGACAAACCTTGAGGACAAGGTTTCACCTGAAGAGGGGAGGGATGATAGGCGCACCCGTCCACAGCGGGTCCGAAGACCCAATCCCCGATATCTGGGGGCCTTCATCACCCACGATGGAAGCAGAGGGAAGAAGAGCTCGGCGTCTGCGAGAGCAACGGAGGAAGTGGGAGACGCTTGGAACGTGGGAAGTGGGAAGGCAGGCATGCAAGCTCGGCTCGACGTGGGAGATGCGGAACGAGGCGAAGAGACGAGCCCCGAAGCCACGCGTGTGGGGTACGACGAGGTGGACGTGGGACGAGGTAAGGGGGAGTTGAGCTCCGAAGCTCAGGGCATGGGGTACGGGAGTGGATGAGTGATGGTGAGGAATGATGAGTGATGGTCCGGGTTTCATGGGAAAAGGGAGGAAGTATTTAATGTGGTGTATGCTTTGGGATATGGGACGTGAATTGAGTGATACTTGTATGGGTCTTCTCTCACCCAAAGGAGAGTGTGTTATTTTCATTGCACTGGTCTAGCTCTCACCATAAGATGAGCTGAAAAATATATCATTCCGTTTCTCCCTTTTGTTCCCACTTGGCTCGACTTCATCCTTCTCTCTTGTTCACCTTTCCTGCTTCTGATCGGGACCTATCAGATTCCTGCCCACTTAATCCATGCATCTGTGTGCATCAGATTGTCACTAACCATCAGTAAAAGATACCAAATCTTTTGAGTAAATAAAAGTTAAGATACCAATCCATTATCTAATACAGAATCTTGACTAAAAAAATGAAACAACACCATCCAGAGTTTCTATTTATTTCTTTTAATATTTCTGAGTAAATGTGAGAAGGTTTCTCAGCAAGAATAATCTGTTATATTGCTTTTAAGTATGAAAAGGATAATATCAATCCAATGGGAAAGAAAAAGGAGAACAGAAACAAATGAACGTTGGAGCTTGAGGACTATCTAAGTATGTGCAGTAAGATTGGAAAATGGAGGAAGTGTCTGCCATTAGTACAACGAAAACTTGATGGAATTCCATGAATGTACTAATGTTACAAGGCTTAAATGGATGCTGATATTATTGGATGAAAAGCGCACGAATCATTGAGAAAGGAAAAAAACCATGACAAGCAAATGTTCAGAAATGTTGCTTGATGGAGAAATGGCGAAAGAAACATCACAGCACTAATCATATAAAGAGGAGGTTATAGTGAAATTTGTAGCTACATATAAGGATGAAATTGTGATATAGCAAGAGAAGGCTTCTAGTGAAATCATAGCTACATTTAAATCCATCCAACCCAAAGATATAAAGTTATTTATGTATGTTTTTGATCGAAGCATAAAAGTAACCATGTTCATGACAAAAATCACATTCTCTTTGTAATCAATGGAAAACACCTAAATAAAAGCACAAGCAATAAAAATATAAAAAAAAACTTTATACCACCAAAGCAAGCTGTTAGAGAGAATCTAGGGTTTGAATATGGAATTGCATAGCAAGGAATCTTCGTGATTGCCATAAGTGATTGGCTTCATCAAGATTGGACCATTTGTGACAGGACTTGAATGAAACAAGAATGACTAAAATGCAAGGAATACCATAAATCCCACTGAAAAATCTTATTCCGACCACTTTTCCATCAATATATAAGGGAACAAATATTCTCTTGAGTTCTTGAGATAACTCTGGACAAGGAATAGCAGGGGGAGCGCGTACCGAGTCCTTGAGGATGATGCGAGTGCGACGCATGAACTGCTCGCGGAGCTGCTTGCGGCGCTTGTTGGGTAGGTTGTCCCTGGGGATGACGAACCGTTCCCGGTGCGGGACGTGCTCCCCAATCTCGTGCATCTCCCCGTCCACCACCCACCACTCCGACTTCCCCTCCCCCTTCGCCGCCGCCGCCGCCGCCGCCGCCCGGTGGCCCCGCGACGACGGCCCCGTCCGCGCCCACCGCTGCTGCTGCTGCTGCTGGAGCTGGAAGAAGGCAGGTGACTGCCGCCTAACGAGACCTAGCCGCATGGAGGAACAGGCGGCAGAGAACGCTTCGCCTCTTGCCGTCGAGCCCCGCTTCCACGCATCAATTAGGGCGACGAAATGAAATGGATGAGAAATGCCACCTGTTTCTGTTTTAGCAACCCATTAACGGCAGTTGGTGCTTATGGCCCTCGCGCGATTTTCGCTGGGTCTGTGAAAGAGAGCCGCTTCGAGATAAAGGAAGCTGTAAGGCTGTAGTTTCTAAAAGTACTTTTAAATAAAATAAAAATTTTTAATAATAATTTTAAAAAGTTATTTTAGGACAGTTTTTTTGGGAGAAATTATATTTTGAAGTTTTCAAAAAAAAATTATTTTTAGACTCAATCGAAAAACTAATTTTTTGACCAAAATACCAATAATAAAATATAATAATTACACAAAATATGCCTTTACTAATTATTTAATCAATTTTATCACCTAATTAGAAAATTTTTTATATTATGAAAAATTAATTTCTGCTAATAATTATATTATTTATAACTTTACTATTGTATTATACTATAAATATAATATTTTATTACATTATAACATAATACATTGATATGTTATGTTAAATAATTTAATATTATATTAAATTATTATGCTATAGTATACAATATTATATTATGATATTATAATAATATTGTTACGGGGGAACTAAGCCGCCATGCCCCACGTGACCGGCACGCGCGCCCAGGAAGACTACGGCTGCCCTTTGATCCAGCAATCCGACCCCGAGTCGGACGTCCTCGGCTCCGCAGCCCGACCCCGAGTCGGCTGCCCTTTGATCCAGCAATCCGACCCCGAGTCGGACGTCCTCGGCTCCGCAGCCCGACCCCGAGTCGGCTGCCCTTTGATCCCGCAATCCGACCCCGAGTCGGACGTCCTCGGCTCCGCAGCCCGACCTCGAGTCGGCTGCCCTTTGATCCAGCGCTCCGACCCCGAGTCGGACGTCCTCGGCTCCGCAGCCCGACCCCGAGTCGGCTGCCCTTTGATCCAGCGCTCCGACCCCGAGTCGGAGATCTCTTGATAACGACAGGCTATTCCCCAGAGGCACGCCGCGGCCTCCTGCTCCACTACTCCCTGCAACGGCTGTATCCGATGCTGCTCCACGATCTCCTGCATCAGCCGTACAAAGCGGAGCCCCACTATGCCCTGACGTGGCCGTACCCGGTGCTGCTCCACGACGCCCTGTAACGGCCATGTCAGTGGCCACACCATCGTGCCCCACGATAACGAACCCCCCTGAGAGACCCCCCAGCCAGGTATATATGCGGCTGGGGGGAGAAAGGGGGGAGGTGAGGAATATCTCCCAGAGCACTCTCTTACTTGCGATTATCACCTCTCCTCCTCCTCCAATCTCCTCTGACTTGACCGTCGGAGGGCCATCACCACCCTGGTGGTGGTGCAAGGCTTGTTTGCAGGTTTCTTGGCGGAAGGTGGAGCGCAACCAACACCAACCAAGACAACTCAGACGGAACCCCGTTCACACCGCAGTGCCAATCGTTCTCGGTTTGGACCACCAGCAACAGTTATGTTGTGGGGGGGGAGGGGGCCTTGAATTTAGTCCCACATCGGCTAGAGCGGAAAGGTTCCGTGCCTTATAATGAGGAGGGCGAAGCCTTTTCCTCACGAGGGCCCTTTTGTGGGACAAAACCGTGAGGGCAATCCCCCCGTCAGCGCTGGACGCGCGGGCCGGAAACGTCTCCCTCCGTCAGCGCTGGACGCGCGGACCAGAGCGCCCAAAGCGGACAATACCTCGTGGGGGACGCGGTCTCTTTCTGCTTGGCTCGGTTGGGACTAAGGCTGTTGCCGGGGTGAAAATCCCGCAACAGTTGGCGCTAGAAGGAGGGCACCGAATCTTAGAACAATCGTAATGGCACGGCGAGGTGGTCGTGGAGCTTCCAATGCTTCCGGTCGCGGAGCCTCTAGCGCCTCCGGCCGAGAGGCTGCTGCGTCCCCAACGCACTCTCAGCAGCACTCCACCGCCCCTTCTCCCATTCAGACGGTCGAAGCTGCTCAGTTCGACCAGCTAGCCCAGCAGGTTCGCACCCTCGCGGAGGCAGTGCAGAATCTGCAGGGTGTGATCTCTCGGGTGCCGCAACGGGCTCAGGAGCCGCTGCCCCCCGAGCACTCGCCTCTTCCTCACAACCCGCGCTCCTTCCTCTCCCATGGAGAGGAGCGCCGGCGCGAGGAGGATTCTCGAGTGCGGTCCATTCTGCCAGGACCTTCTCATCGGAGCTGTGCGGGGTACGAGAGGCGGACCCGGGCGCGTTCTCAGACACCCCAGTCCTCGAGGGGCCCGCACTCCAGTCGGTCCCCCTCGCGCCGCTCCTTGTCCCCCACCCACCGGTCGCGCTCCCTGGACCGGCGGGTGGATGATCTCCACAGACAACTCCAGGTCCTGAAGGGCCACTCCAAAGATCCCTTCGCTGACTTGGAGATCTCCTCCCAGCCGGCGCTTGCCTCGAGGATCCTGCGGACCCCGAACCCGCCGGGGTTCAAAATGCCGGCGATCGAACCCTACGACGGGGCGGCGGACCCGCGGGACCACGTGGAGAGTTTCAGGACTCTTATGCTCCTCCATGGAGCATCGGATCCGCTCCTCTGCAAGGCCTTCCCGGCGACCCTCCATGGCCCGGCAAGGGCATGGTTCGCCGGCCTGGAGGCTAACTCCATCCAGTCCTTCGACCAGTTCACCCGCTTCTTCATCAGCCATTTCGCCGTCAGTAGCAGGCGGCGACTGGTCTCCGACTCCCTCTTTGATGTCCGGCAAAACGAGGGAGAAAGCCTGCGGGATTATCTCACCCGCTTCAACAAGGCTACACTGGAGGTCCGGAACCTGAGCCAGGAAGTGGCTCTCTCAGCCCTGAAGCGTGGCTTCCGGAAGGGCAGACTCACCTTCTCCCTGGACAAACGCCTGCCGCGGAGCTTCCCGGAGCTGTTATCTCGGGCAAACCAGTATGCAGACGCCGAGGAGGCAGCATCCCACCGGAACAAGGAGGCCGCCGAGGCCCCTCTAAAGCCCGGGAAGAAAAGGCGAAAAGAGGCACCCCAGAGGAGGAGCCCGACGCCTCAACGCCGGCGCAGAAGCCCGTCACCAGCAAGGAACCACGGCGCCACACGCCCTCGTTCTCCGCACCGACGCTTCAACCGGTACACCCCACTCCTGGCCCCCCGGACCCAGATCCTCATGGAGGTCAAGGGGCGGGAGGACCTCCCGGTCCCGAGGCAGATGAAGAAGATCCCTGGGAAGAGGCCTTCTCGGGCGTACTGTGAGTACCACCGAGACCACGGCCACGATACCGAAGACTGCTTCCAGCTTCGGGACGAGATCGAGGCTCTCATTCGCCGAGGGCGTCTCGGTCGATATGTAAACGACCGACGTCCCCCGGCAGACCCGCGTCCGGTCGACCCGGCCCCTCAGGAGCCTCGGGAGCAGAATCGACCCGTTGCGGGAGTGATCCACACCATCACTGGGGGCTGCTCTCGGCCCGTGAGGAACGCGGGGGGCTCGGCGGAAGCATCAGGAGTGGCCGTCGCGAAGAGGCAGCGGGTCGGAAATGTAATCACTTTTTGTGATGAAGATGTAAAGGGGGTTCAGACTCCCCACGATGACGCCATGGTGATCTCTCTCACTATGGCGAACTATGATGTAAGGCGTGTTCTTGTGGATAGTGGAAGCTCAGCTGATATTTTGTATTACGAGGCCTTCCAAAAGATGAGCTTGTCCCGACAATGGTTGCACAAAACATCCACCCCCCTCATAGGATTCACTGGAGACGCTATCTCGGCCGAAGGTGTCATTGAGCTGCCTGTGACTGCGGGCGTTGCACCCGCAGAAGCCACAGTGCGACTCGGGTTCTTGGTCGTCCGTGTCCCCTCGGCCTACAACGCTATCCTCGGACGACCCGGACTGAACGCCCTTCGCGCGGTGGTTTCTACCTACCATTTGCTCATGCGGTTCCCCACGGCGGCCGGGATTGGAGAGGTCCGAGGTGACCAACCAACCGCACGGCAGTGTTTCCTAGCAACTCTCAAAGGGAAGAAGCCCATGGAGGCCCTAAGCGTCGAGTCCCTTGACGCCAGAGACGAAGTGGCCTTGCGGCACGGGGAGCCGGCCGAGGGCGTAATCGAAGTTCCCCTCGAAGAAGGCCGCCCGGACCGCACGGTCCGGGTCGGTGCCAACCTCGACTTGGAAGCTCGGCTCCGGTTAGTGGAATTCCTCCGAGCCAATGCTGATGTGTTTGCCTGGTCGGCGGCCGATGTACCTGGGATCGACCCGGAGGTCATTTCTCATGCCCTCAACGTCGACCCGACCCACCGACCAGTAAAGCAAAAGAAGAGACACTGTGCCCCGGATCGGATCCGGGTGGTCGACCAGGAGGTAGACAAACTCTTGGAGGCAGGTTTCATAAGGGAAGTGAACTACCCCGAGTGGCTGGCAAACGTCGTACTTGTCCGGAAGGCGAGCGGGAAGTGGAGGATGTGCGTCGACTACACCGACCTGAACAAGGCGTGCCCCAAGGATAGCTTTCCGCTTCCGCGAATAGACCAACTGGTCGACGCGACTTCCGGATATCAGCTGCTGTCTTTCATGGACGCCTTCTCCGGCTACAACCAAATAATGATGGCTCCACAGGACGAGGAGAAAACGGCCTTCATAACAGACAGGGGGCTGTACTGTTACAAGGTAATGCCTTTCGGTCTGAAGAACGCTGGCGCTACTTACCAGCGCCTCGTCAATAAAATCTTCAAGGAGCAGATCGGCCGGAACATGGAGGTGTACGTGGACGATATGCTGGTAAAGAGCCGCCATGCGGATCAGCACATTGCGGATCTGGAGGAGACCTTCGCCACCTTGCGGAAGTTTCGTATGAAGCTAAACCCAGCGAAGTGCGCCTTTGGTGCTTCGGCCGGGAGGTTCCTCGGCTTCATTGTCAACCAGCGGGGGATCGAGGCCAACCCGGACAAAATCAAGGCCATCCAAGATATGTCCCCTCCGACCAAAGTGAAGGAGGTTCAGGAGCTCGCTGGGAGGGTCGCCGCGCTCGGACGATTTGTGGCAAAATCGGCCGAACGCTGCCAACCGTTCTTCAAGGTGTTGAAACGCCCGAAAGACTTCCTCTGGACGGCTGAATGTCAAGTGGCGTTCGACCAGCTCAAGGAGTACATGGCGTCTCCTCCCCTACTGTCCAAGCCGCAAGAGGGGGAGATGCTCTACCTTTACCTGGCGGTCTCCCCAACCGCAGTCAGCGCAGTACTGGTTCGGGAAGAGGCAAAACTTCAGAAGCCCGTGTACTACACCAGCCGAGTCCTCCGGGATGCCGAGACGCGGTACACGAAGGCTGAAAAGATCGCCTTCGCGCTGCTGACTGCGACCAGGAGGCTTCGCCCCTATTTCCAGGCTCATTCTGTCACCCTTTTGACCGATCAACCACTGCGGCAGATCCTCAGCAATCCTGAGAATGCGGGACGGCTGGTGAAGTGGGCAGTAGAACTTGGTGAGTTCGACATCCGCTACCAGCCCCGGCCCGCCATCAAGGCCCAGGTGCTCGCGGACTTTCTCGCTGAGTGCACTGTGCAGAAGACGGAACCTAGGCCGCCGGAAACACCCAGCCTCGATCTCCCGATCTGGACGCTCCACATTGACGGGTCGTCGAACCCTGAAGGTGGAGGGGCTGGGCTGGTCCTTACCAATCTCGATGGAGTGATAGCCGAGTATGCCTTGAGGTTCGGATTTCCAGTGACCAACAATGAGGCGGAGTACGAGGCCCTAGTCACGGGACTCAAACTCGCCAAGGAGCTCGGCATCCGGCGTCTGAAGGTCTTCACCGACTCCCAGCTGGTGGTCGGGCAGGTTCGAGGGGAGTTCGAGGCACGGAGCCCGACCATGCAGAGCTACGTCCGGAAGGTGCAAGCACTCATTCCCGACCTCGGCAGTATTGACATTCAGCAGGTCCCAAGGAGCGAAAATGCTAGGGCCGACAGGTTGTCCCGCTTGGTGGGCGCTGAGGCACACAACTTGTCAAGGGCGATATACCTGAAGACCCTAGATGCCCCGAGCATCGGCGAGGCTGAAGCGGTAATGGCAATTGATCCGGAACCATCTTGGATGGACCCGCTTGTAGCTTACCTCGCCGAAGGGATCCTCCCCGAAGATGAAGATCAAGCTCGGCGACTTGTTATGAAGTCCACCCACTACGTACTCTACGAAGGAAGGCTGTATCGGACCTCGTTCACCCCCCCCCCTCTTAAGGTGCCTCCGCCCTTCGGAAGCGGCTTACGCCCTCAGCGAAGTCCACGAAGGCATCTGCGGATCGCACCTGGGGGCTAGGTCCCTGGCACATAAGATCATGAGGCAAGGCTACTATTGGCCGACCTTATTGGAAGACTCAAAGGATCACGTACGGAAATGCGACGCCTGCCAGCGCCACGCCAACATCCAGAGAGTCCCCTCTGTTCCCTTGGCGCCAATCACCGCCCCCTGGCCCTTTGCACAGTGGGGAATGGATATCCTCGGACCATTCCCCATCGCTTCGGCCCAGCGGAAATTTTTGATTGTCGCCATCGACTACTTCACCAAGTGGGTGGAGGCAGAGCCACTGGCCACCATCACGGAGGTGCAAGTCCGGAAGTTCGTAAAGAAGAACATCATTGTCCGATTTGGGGTACCTCGGGTCCTCATCTCGGATAACGGTCGACAGTTTGATAACAAGCATTTCCGAGACTTCTGCGAGGAGTTCGGGATCGAACATCGGTTCACGTCCGTGTCGCATCCCCAAACCAACGGCGAGGCCGAGGTCACAAATCGGACAATCCTCCAAGGTATCAAAGCGCGGATCGGACGGACGGGGCAAGCTTGGGTCGAGGAACTCGAGAATGTCCTTTGGGCGTATCGGACCACGCATCGGACTCCTACCGGAGAGACGCCTTTCAGCCTAACCTATGGCACGGAAGCCGTTGTCCCCGTAGAGCTCGGACTTCCCTCACCTCGGGTAGCCGCACACCGACCCGAGGCCAACTCGGAGCAACTCCGAGGGAACCTGGATCTCTTGGAAGAAGCAAGGGAGATGGCGCAGGTTCGGATGGCAATGTATCAGCGGAGGGTGGCCCGATATTACAACTCCAAAGTCCGACCGAAGCTTTTCAGAATTGGAGATCTGGTGCTGAGGCGAGCTAAGGCATCTCAACCTACGGAAGGTGGGAAGCTAGCGCCGAATTGGGAAGGCCCGTATAAAGTTCGTTGGGTAAACCGACCTGGCTCCTACCAGTTGGAAGCCCTAGATGGCCGAGAAATTCCAAGGGGCTGGAATTCCGCTAACCTGCGGATGTATTACCAGTAGAACAACAAGGCCAGAAAGACAATTTGAAAAGGTGCAACACTTTTCATTTCAATAATTTCTGGTTACAATGGCGTGCTCGTGTGATTACAAGGAATTCCCAGAGGGGAATTAGGGAGTAAAGAAAGCAAAGAAGAGGTGGAGAATCCGTGGAGCTGAGGACCGAGGATCCCAAACCCTCAATCCAAAGCAGCTGCAATCCCACCGGAAATGGGTGCTTCTAACCGGAGGCGCCATCCAGCACCTCACCAAAAAGACGAGGAGCCGCCGCAGAAGAAGCTCCCGCTGCCCCCAGGGGAACGCCGCCTCCAAAGGATATTCCCATCCTCCCCAGTGGTAGGAAAGAGAAGGAATACGAGGGGGAAGAGCATATGGAGGCACGGCCCGGACTGAGCGTCTGGTGCAGAGCTCGATCGGGAGGCTGAACTTCAAGGAGGGGAGATGTGATCCCGGATGAAACGCCTAGAGCGGAGCTCCGCCGGGAAGACCCTCCTTGTTGATCCCAGATGAAACGGCTAGTTGGCTGAAGTCGCAAGGGGAGCGTCTCCCCTTTCCTTCAACAGGAGTCTCTCAGTCATATGCCAAGGAGGAGGTCCGCGATCCATGGCAACCTGAACAGCTCCGGCTTGGCAAACTCCATCGTACCTGCACCTGTATTTATAGCCAAACTGCGGCCCCCTAGTCGTTCCGATGCGGGTGGCTCCAATAAATGCAGGCGCATTGAAACTGGAGCCGTTCCGGCTCCCGAGGCGTATCTCCCCGCGATTTTCTAAGCGTCATTCTCCTTAAACCGCATTCTTTGTGCAGGACAATCCGGGTGTCATGTACCCCTAGGTCCACATATCTCCGCTCGCGCCCAGGCCGTATCCTCCTCGAAGAACCCGCGTATCGCGGCCGCTCAACTAACACTCCTCGCAAGCAGCAGCTGGCGATCCGATTTTCCAGGTAACGCATTAATTAGCGTTTAATGCCCTTCTCGTGTTCCCCCAGGCAACGCTTAGAGAAAAGGAGAAACATGATCGCGGCTGGCCACGGAGAAACCCCGTCGGGCAGCGAGCGACAAGCGCACGACCAGCGAGCGGAATTTCCCGAGGCTCGGCCCTCGGATGCCTGGCTAGCCCGATGATCATCCCGGGAGCAGACTAGCCGGAAGCCCCGACCGGTCGCCTCGGCTTGCGCCAGCCTTGGCCGACCAACGAGTGGAAGGTCCCGAGGCTCGGCCCTCGGATGCCTGGCTAGCCCGATGATCATCCCGGGAGCAGACTAGCCGGAAGCCCCGACCGGTCGCCTCGGCTTGCGCCAGCCTTGGCCGACCAACGAGTGGAATGTCCCGAGGCTCGGCCCTCGGATGCCAGGCTAACCCGATGATCATCCCGGGAGCAGACTAGCCTGAAGCCCCGACCGGTCGCCTCGGCTTGCGCCAGCCTTGGCCGACCAACGAGCGGAATGTCCTGAGGCTTGACAACCCTCGGATGCCAGGCTAACCCGACGATCATCCCGGGAGCAGACTAGCCTGAAGCCCCGACCGGTCGCCTCGGCTTGCGCCAGCCTTGGCCGACCAACGAGCGGAATTTCCTGAGGCTTGACAACCCTCGGATGCCAGGCTAACCCGACGATCATCCCGGGAGCAGACTAGCCTGAAGCCCCGACCGGTCGCCTCGGCTTGCGCCAGCCTTGGCCGACCAACGAGTGGAAGGTCCCGAGGCTCGGCCCTCGGATGCCAGGCTAACCCGATGACCATCCCGGGAGCAGACTAGCCTGAAGCCCCGACCAGTTGCCTCGGCATGCGCCAGCCTTGGTCGACCAACGAGTGGAATTTCTCGAGGCTCGGCCCTCGGATGCCAGGCTAACCCGATGACCATCCCGGGAGCAGACTAGCCTGAAGCCCCGACCAGTTGCCTCGGCATGCGCCAGCCTTGGTCGACCAACGAGTGGAATTTCCTGAGGCCTAACCCTCGGATGCCTGGCTTGGCGCCGGAAGAATTTCCTGAGGCCTAACCCTCGGATGCCTGGCTTAGCGCCGGAAGAATTTCCCGAGGCCTAACCCTCGGATGCCTGGCTTAGCGCCGGAAGAATTTCCTGAGGCCCAACCCTCGGATGCCTGGCTTAGCGCCGGAAGAGTTTCCTGAGGCCTAACCCTCGGATGCCTGGCTTAGCGCCGGAAGAATTTCCTGAGGCCTAACCCTCGGATGCCTGGCTTAGCGCCGGAAGAGTTTCCTGAGGCCTAACCCTCGGATGCCTGGCTTAGCGCCGGAAGAATTTCCTGAGGCCTAACCCTCGGATGCCTGGCTTAGCGCCGGAAGAGTTTCCTGAGGTCTAACCCTCGGATGCCTGGCTTAGCGCCGGAAGAATTTCCCGAGGCCTAACCCTCGGATGCCTGGCTTAGCGCCGGAAGAATTTCCCGAGGCCCAACCCTCGGATGCCTGGCTTAGCGCCGGAAGAGTTTCCTAAGGCCTAACCCTCGGATGCCTGGCCTAGCGCCGGAAGAATTTCGGGAGCCAGGAGTCAGCAAGACGCTACCGAGAGTTAAAAGAAAAAGAAGGACGAAGGCGAGATGAAGAAACATTCAACTTGCATTAATTTTCATTGTTTCAAGGCCGAGGCCCATACAATTTGGCAAAACCCCGGTATACAAAAAAAAAGAGAAGACAACGAAAGGTACAAGAGGTCAGCTTGGAGGAACTCCCGGGCCGGGAACGTCGGGCTCGTCCGCAGGAGGTAGGGAAGCAGCAGGAGAACCAGCAGGCAATGGCGCCGGAGAGGAGTCGAGAAGGGAAATCTCGCTCAGGTCAACTTCGGGGTACTTAGCCGACACCCTTGCCAGGCCCTCCTCGAAGCCTAAGATAAAGGCTTCGGCCCCCGCGTCCGACGCGTCACGGACAAACTCGTCGGACTGACGATAGGTCTGTACTGCCTCCGACATATCATGAGCGAACTCGGCGGACTGGCGATAAGCCTCTACCGCCTGACGCCCGATTTCCGCACTCCTCTCGGCCAGCGCCGCCTCTGCCCGCTCCATAATCTGGGCTTTCGCCTCCAAGACCTTCGCCACAATCCGGCCTTCCGCCTCGGTGGAGACCCTCAGCAGCTCAGCCCGAGCCTCCTTGTGCTTCGCTTCGGCAGCAATGCGAGCAGCCTCAGCCTCCGTCAGGCGCGAATGAAGCTCCTGATCGCTCGCACGGGACTTCTCCAAGGCCGACTCCAATTCGCCCAGCTTAGCTTCAAGAGACCGGATTCGGTTGCGGGCGTTGTCGGCTGACCGCTGGGCCTTCTCCCACCTCTTCCGGTAGTCGGCAGCCTTCCGGGACTGCTTCTCGGCCCGCTCATCCGCCTTCTTGACCTCGCCCTCGAGACCCGAGGCAACCTTGAGCTGCTCCTGAGCCTCCAACAGTTGCTTCTCGAGGGCAGCAAAGCCGAGTGCCCGCTCTTCGGCCTCCCGGAGCCTCGCCTCGAAGTCTCCGGTCGTCCTGCCTGCCACAGCCTGGCCTCCCTTTTCCACTGCTTTCAGCCGGTCCTCGGCCTTCGCCAGAAGCCCCGCCTGTTCCTTGTAGCACTCCTCCAGACGGATCATGTACTGGGCGAGCTAAGAAATAGGAAAAATAAGGGAGTCAGGCGGAGAACAACAGAGCCAATAAATGGTGAAAAGCGGCCAGAAGAACACTCACCGACATGAGACATACACAGCTGGCAGCCCCAACGTCAGAGACCTCCAACTCCCGGACCCGCCGACGGTCCTTCTCCAGTAGCACTATTTCGATGAGATTTCGGGCGCCATCGGTAGTAAAGGCAAACCCCGATTTCTCCCCAGAGCCGGACGGTGGTTCTGCAGCCTTACCCCTATCCATCGCCTGGGGAAGAGTCCGGCCGATCGCGCTCGGGGCGGGGGTCACCCCAGGAATTGATAGGGTCCCGCTCGGTCGGGGCCTCGGCGCGTCCCTCCTCGAGTCATCAGGAGCCGACCGAGTCGGAGGCCGGGTCGGGGACCGATCACGTCCGACCCGTCCGTCTCGGGCAGGCTCGGATGATACCTCCGGAGTAGCGGCAATCTTACCACCGGAGGGCCGATACAGCGTCAGCTGCCGGTCCGTGCCCACGACGTCTCCCTGATCGGTGGGCCCGGACTCGTCGGTCGGCGTCGGAGGCACCTCCTTACGGGACTTCTTCGCCGGTAGGGCCCCGCTCGGAAGAGCTCGTTTCCTCCTCTGGGCTGCTTCCAGCAGGGACGCCCTACCAACAGCCTTTGTCTTCACCGACCGCATGACGTCGTCGATCTCTGCAAAAAGGACGGGATAGTCGGAGACGGAGAAACCAAAGGAAAGAACGGGACGAAAGAAGGAAAAAAGTCAAGAAAGAATCGGTGGCGGACTCACGGTCGGTGGGGACCGAGCTCAGACCGACATTCACCAAAGTATCCTCGGAAATAAGGCGGGCCACCGGGGGGAGCTGGCCCTCGGCAACCAACCCCTTCAAGGCGGCCAAGCCATCGGACTCCTCCCTTGACAGTCTCGATAGGCCGATCGGAGACTTCATCGGGGTCTCCCAGGTCGCCCTGATTTCCCAAGAGGGATCTGCATCAACAAAAAAGAAGCGCTCCTTCCATTTGTGAATGGAGGTAGGAGCCTCCTTGACAAGGCCGCATCCTCGCCGCGCTGCGAAGCACCACCACCCTTTGTCCTGGGGGTGGCCGCTCAGGCTGTAGAACTCCCAAAAAACATTCAGGGTGGCGGGGATCTCGTGCATACGGCAGAGAACCTGGAAGACCGTCAGGGCCCGCCACGAGTTCGGCACCAGTTGCGTCGGTGCCACTCTTAAACCCCGTAGCACCTGCATGACCAAGTCCGAAGGGGGAAAGCGGAACCCGGCCTGGAGAATGCCCTCATTGATGGCGATCTTCCCTGGAGGAGGATGGGACATCCTCTCCTCAGGCCCCGGGAGCGTGGCGTTGCAGGCCTCGGGAAGGTGGTACCGAGCCACGAGTCTGTCTAAGTCTGTGGCGACCAGCTCCGACTTAATTTGGTCTGCTCTCACTTCGCCCATTCCTAATGGCCAATAAACCTACGGTCAGGACGGGGACAGGAAGGGGGGAAAGACCGGAGCGACTGGAGTACACTAGTATAAGAGGGGAAAGTATGGAGAGCCCTAAATAGAAGAATGGGGAAAACTCACCGGAAAAGAGGTAAGAACGGCTCCGAGAGCGCCAAAGGAGAAACAAGTGAACAGTCCGACGGCAGCAACAGCAGCGCAAAGGGGAAACTTGAAAATATCAGTAAAGAAGAAGACGGACGGGGAAAGGCCCCCGATTAAATAGGCGGAAAGGCAAGTGACGCCTCGATGACGCCAGAGGACGCCTGGCTGCCGAAGGGTCGCTCGCGCCCCAAAGGCGAATCGACACCATTAGGGAAGGATGTCCGCCGAAATCCTCAGACTGCCAGGTCAGCAATAACCGCCATACGCCATAAAAAGGGCGGGGAGCTCGAAGCGCGCGCGCCTCTCCGAGGAACGGCGGCAATCCCGAAACATCACTCCCTTCACCTGTTCCCCTTCTGGTTCCAGGCTCGGAAGTGGGGGGCTACTGTTACGGGGGAACTAAGCCGCCATGCCCCACGTGACCGGCACGCGCGCCCAGGAAGACTACGGCTGCCCTTTGATCCAGCAATCCGACCCCGAGTCGGACGTCCTCGGCTCCGCAGCCCGACCTCGAGTCGGCTGCCCTTTGATCCAGCAATCCGACCCCGAGTCGGACGTCCTCGGCTCCGCAGCCCGACCCCGAGTCGGCTGCCCTTTGATCCCGCAATCCGACCCCGAGTCGGACGTCCTCGGCTCCGCAGCCCGACCCCGAGTCGGCTGCCCTTTGATCCAGCGCTCCGACCCCGAGTCGGACGTCCTCGGCTCCGCAGCCCGACCCCGAGTCGGCTGCCCTTTGATCCAGCGCTCCGACCCCGAGTCGGAGATCTCTTGATAACGACAGGCTATTCCCCAGAGGCACGCCGCGGCCTCCTGCTCCACTACTCCCTGCAACGGCTGTATCCGATGCTGCTCCACGATCTCCTGCATCAGCCGTACAAAGCGGAGCCCCACTATGCCCTGACGTGGCCGTACCCGGTGCTGCTCCACGACGCCCTGTAACGGCCATGTCAGTGGCCACACCATCGTGCCCCACGATAACGAACCCCCCTGAGAGACCCCCCAGCCAGGTATATATGCGGCTGGGGGGAGAAAGGGGGGAGGTGAGGAATATCTCCCAGAGCACTCTCTTACTTGCGATTATCACCTCTCCTCCTTCTCCAATCTCCTCTGACTTGACCGTCGGAGGGCCATCACCACCCTGGTGGTGGTGCAAGGCTTGTTTGCAGGTTTCTTGGCGGAAGGTGGAGCGCAACCAACACCAACCAAGACAACTCAGACGGAACCCCGTTCACACCGCAGTGCCAATCGTTCTCGGTTTGGACCACCAGCAACAAATATTATATTACATTATAGTAAAATTATATTATACTATAAGTTTATGTATTAATATATATTATATTTTATTATGCTCTTTTGTATAATGCTATATAATATTTTTTATAGTCATTTTATCATAGCAAAAGTACTTTCTCAGTTTGTTTATCAAACACATATTAAAATGGCACAGCACTTTAAAAATGTAATTATCAAACAGCAAACAGTTTTTTATAAAAGTTCTACTTCAGAAAGCTCTACTGCCAACGGCTCTTCCAAAAGCCTCATTTAGCAAAGTAGAGCTTTTTTGATAAAGAGCTTTTTGAAATAAAATTTTATAAGAAGCTATTTACTATTTGGTAATTATATTTCTAAAGTACTGTAAAACTTTAATATATATTTCATAAACAAAATAACAAAATGACCATAAAGAATATTGCATAGTATTATACAATAGAACATAACAAAATATAATATATATTAATATATAAATATATAATATAGTATAATATTACTATAATGTAATATAATATTATTATAATATAGTAATATAATATTGTATACTATAGCATAATAATATAACATAATTTGATATTATATAACATAACATATCATTGTCTTATGATATAATATTATATTATATTATATTTGTAGTATAATATAATAATAAAGTATAAAATATTATCACTATTATCATTATATTTATATTTTATTAATATAATGTTTTTATATATTATAAACAGATATTTTTTGTAATTGTAATATTTTGTCATGGGTATTTTTGTTCAAAAAAAATTAAACTCAAAACAGCTTTCCGACGTATGCTAAAAGTGCTTTTTCGAAAAAGCTCTATTTTGGAACTTCTCCCAAAAAGCTATTTTAGCTTTCTAGCTAAACTAAAACAGCTTTCCAATTTTTTTTACCAAACACTCCTATTCCATCTAAAAGTACTTTTGAAGGGCAATAAAGTTCTTTTTAGCCCACCTAAAGCTTTGCCAAACAGGGCCTAAGAGTCTTAAGCATAAGATTCTTATCGTATGGGGCTATGGGCCGTCTAGCCCATCTAGCCTATCTAGGCAAAAGCCGCAAAATAGAGAATGGGGGGATATGGTCTGGGCTAGAGCTCTGGGCCATACCATAAGCACCCAGTTTCAGGCTTCCAGCTGATTTGTTTGGTTTGTACCTCCGCAACCCGCGGGCCCAAATAATTTTACATATTCGGAACGGATCGAGTCGGGGTTGGTCGTAGGATTAAAAATCTAAAATTATCCAAATTTCAAATGGGTCGGATCAGCTCTGAATTCAATAAACCCAGACCCGACTAGAAAAATAGAATGAATCCTATTTTAGAACCCAACCCGACCCCATAGGTCCTCCAATTCGGGTTGGGTCCGTCGGGTCAGGTCATGTCACGGGTCAACCTGGCCCATTTATAGCTTTACACGCTTCATAGTTTTTTAAGAAAAATTAATTTCTCACCCTTCCAATTACTTTGGTATAACAGAAAGTCCCTGTTGGCTGGAACATCCATTTTCAGTTCAGAAATTACGCTAATCTTAATTCCTGGTCCCTAATAGTGATTTTCATTTTTTAAAATTTCGAAGATGCCTCCACGACCCCACGAAAATGGTTGGAATGCGGAAAGTAATTCCCTATAGCGATCACGGGTCAACCTGACCCATTTGTAGCTTTACACACTTCATAGTTTTTTAAGAAAAATTAATTTCCCACCCTTCCGATTACTTTGGTATAATAGAAAGTCCCTATTGACTAGAGCAGCCATTTTCGGCTCAAAAATTATGCTAATCTTAATTCCCGGTCCCTAATAGTGATTTTCATTTTTTTTTAAATTTCGAAGATGCCTCCACGACCCCACGAAAATGGTCGAAATGCGGAAAGTAATTCGCTATAGAAATTTCCATTTTTTTAAAAAATGGTTGGAATGTGATTCACGAGATCTTGATATCCCCTGATCGATTGCGATTCAAAGAAAAGCCTATTTTAGTTTCCATTTGTTTCTCTTTTTCTCTGTTTGCCATTGTCGAGATCCTGATATCCTATGTTCTCTTCTTCTCTGTTTGCCATTGCCGAGATCCTGGTACCTTGGCTGATTGCGATTCAAAGAATTTCTAGTCAATATAAATTTCTTATGGATACTTATTTCAACAATTGAAGGACTGCAATTTTTTTCTTCTTTGTTTGCCATTGCCAAGATCCTAATATTCTAGCTGATTGTGATTTAGAGATTTTTTGGTTAATAGAGATTTCTTATGGATTCTTATTTCGACAATTGAAGGACTGCAATTCTTTTCTTCTCTGTTTGCCATTGCCGATATCATGATATCTTGGATTCTCTTCTTCTCTGTTTGCTATTGCCGATATCCTGATATCTTAAATTCTCTTCTTCTCTGTTTGCCATTGCCGAGATTCTGATATCCTGGTGGATTGCGATTCAAAGAATTTATGATCAGTAGAGATTTCTTATGGATTCTTATTTTGACAATTGAAGGATTGCAATTCTCTTCTTCTCTATTTGCCATTGCTAAGATCCTGATATCCTAACTGATTGCGATTTAGAGAATTTCTAGTCAACAAAGATTTTTTATGGATTTTTGTTTTGACAATTGAAGAACTGCAATTCTCTTCTTCTTTGTTTGCCAAATCTCTTCTTGCCTATTTGGTTCTATCTCGCTATAAAATATGAACTAAAAATAGTCCCCGTGGCATCACTCCCTTCACTTCATTGTTGAAATAGCATTCTAAAGTATCTCTTTATCCCTCCCTCCTTTTTTTGTTATCATAGCTTCAAAGAACACGGTAGGCCGATTTTCATGGCTACTTGTTGTTATGGTAGCGGAGCCCTTATCATTTCCATCTTTGAGGACACAAATCTCAATCAAATTTACAAAACAATAGTGAAAAGGTGGAGACATCTATCTGCTACAATAGTAGAACTTAATTGAATGTTTCAAACAAGTCTAGAATGCTTGTTACGCTAATGGGCGATAAGGATGATTAGAATATGCATCAAATACATGTTAACTTTAATGCGCCAGTGATCGAGATGGTTGTTAGTCATTCTCTATGCTTGACCGAAGCTACTGATGTGGTAATTGCTATGAGGTAATGCATAAGATATTTGCATCCCTTTCTGTTTTACTATTCTTAGTTTAAATTACTACTATATTGCATATTTAACTTCTTAGTTTGATTCCAGACGGAGAAGCAAAAAAGAAAATCGAGATATTAGTTTTCAGTGAGACTTATTAATGGTTACCCGCTTCAGAAATAAAAAGATACTTTCACTTAATTTTTAATTTAAATAAATATGATTTTGGCTAATTATTGCTATGTCAAACGTATTTATATAAAAATAGTGTTTTGTAAGGGCATACACGTAAATATCAATTTAGAAGGCATTCATGCAAATTCTAATATTTAGAAAGATATTTATGCAAAAATCTAAGAATTTTTTTTGCTAGTATATCCTCCTAAATATATAAAATTGAATGAATATACTCAAAAATTGCTATTTATACGTATACTCTTATTAATTTTTCTTTTTAGATGTGTACCCATTAATGGTATTTTTGTTATTTTAATTTTAAATTATTAACTTTTTAACTGATGGTATAGGTACATACAGAAAAAAAAATACATACAAAATAAATATTTGATGAGGATATATATATATATAAATATTAATTTTGAGAAAATATTTATATAAATTTTAATATTTAAAAAGGAGCGTGCCTGAAAAAAATATATTATAATTTGCATTTGACCGACAAACATACCACTTATATCTATTTGTCATCTGGACAAAAGATACTTAGTAATGGACAAAACACAGTGGTAGCTGGGGGAGGCGCGCGGAACGAATTAAGGGCGGGTTGGTGGCGACCACCCACCATGTGCTATTATATGAAGAAAAACCCAGCATCCACCTCTCATTGTGGCTGCCGTTCTGGCGACTTTAATCCGAGGAGAAAAGAGAGAGCTCTGTTCTTTGAGAGAAGAAGATGGATGGAGTAAATGGACTGGAGAAGAAGGAGATGAATTCGAAGAAGCTGAAGGTGCTCTGCCTTCATGGCTTCCGAACCGGTGGGAGCTTTTTGCGCAAACAAATCGGCAAATGGGATCCTTCCATCTTCCAAGATTTCCTCTTGGTCTCTCCTCTCTCTCTCTCTCTCTCCCCCTCCCTTCCCCCGGGGGTAAATTGGCTCACCTTATTGCTCTAACTGCAGGACTTCCCTGATGGGATTTTTCTGGCGGGAGGGAAGTCGGACATTGAGGACATATATCCGCCTCCATATTTTGAGTGGTTCCAGTTCAACAAGGTGAGTTCCAGACTATTAACACTTCGGCCAAATGGTCCGTTCTTTTGTGTTTATTTTTTCAAACCAAGGGCTTTTTAACTCCATATATGACCTCTCCGCTTGGCAATAAATTAAGCCTAGTGCTTCGAGGATGGATTTACTGCAGAAACCCAGCCTCTTGCCTAGAGTACCATGGAGTCGTACTACATCCTAACTAAAATTTGGTGGTGTTTCTTTCTTTCTTCTTTTTTTTTTTTGGTGGATTAGCCTCGATTGTATTATGGTTATGGTTGATGGACGTGTGAGATGGCTGTGGCAAAGGTCGGGGATCCATGTGGGAAGGCCAACAATCAAATTTTATTTTTTTCTACCAAAAAACATATTTCATGCCAGATGTTTGAACTGATTTTAATCAAACTCCTACCACCGATAAATTTGTTGTTAAAGGCAAGTTAGACACCGAGCTGTGGCGGAGGAGGTTATCCTCTGATTCGGGACGTTTGGGCGATGATGAAAGATGGAGTGGCCTTTCAGGCTAAACATGTAGAGGCCAATAATGCTGTGGACTTAGTGGAAGAGAGAGTTGTCTAGAATACTTCGTCACTTATTGTTTTCTAATTTTATTGGGAGCATCTGTTGTAATAGTTGTTACATGGTTCACAGGACTTCACGGAGTACACAAATTTGGAGGAGTGCATTTTGTACTTATGCGATTACATGACAAAGAACGGTCCTTTTGATGGAATGCTTGGCTTTTCTCAGGTACGGTGCATAACTGACGTTAGATTATTTAATACTTGGACAGCCTATTTAGGCCCTGCTGGAAACACTACTAAAGGCCTGTTTAGGAGAATTTTGCCAGATTCGGCGGGATCCGGCAGGATGGCCGGAGAGAGGAGAAAAGATGATAATTAGTGGAGAGGGAGGAAAGTATAGGGAGGCTATGGGTGACGATCCCCGCCGGAAGAAAAGAAAAGATCACCGGAGGTTCTTTATTCCTTCTTGTGAGGATTGAGCCCCACGTCCACCGGCATCACTCTCTCCCTTTCTGCACCATTGTCTCCTTCCTTTCTTTTTTGACCTATCCTGCTGGATCGTGCAAGATTAATTCAAACAGGTCCTATGTTCGTGCTCTTATTCTTTGCAATCTGTCCAATATAAAGAAAGTCTTAGGAACATGAGAGGTTGTGATTTGGCTCGAACTGCATATAACTCCTTGTTTTTATGTATTTTAAGTGGAAATGGGTGGTCTAAAAAGGAAGTGCAAATTATTATAATGGGACGATGCATATTAAGGGCTGGTTTGCTAGTTTATATATTGTTTTTAAAAAAATTATTTTAGTTTTTTTTATCTCCCTTGCTGAGTCAGAAGTTACAAGAAAGATAGAAGCTGAATTGAAAACAACCAAAGACTAGATAGCAAGTTTCGACCTAGAAACAACTCAATAGTGCATTGAATATATATATGATCGTGGATCACTTTTTTAGAACAGACTTGTGGCATCCAAAGAACTCAAGGTTGGGAATCTATGCCAACTCCTCATGCTTCTCTCTCTCTCTCCCCCTCCCTCCGTCCTTCCTTTTGTCCTACAGACTAATACAGGTAGGGAGTATCAAATTGATAGGGTGTTCGGGCTTCCAAAGAAGGTCTAGATCTCGAATGCTACGGTGTCTCACCAATTACTTAGCAAATGCACATGCTTGTTAAAAAAAATGTATGCTTTTGATTGAACTCAAACACATAGCTAGCAGTATCATCTTATGTGACGTTTTATTGCTTGAATCTTCATTGCTATTATGGTATGCTGTACCGTACCTACCAGACGGTACCGGACGTACTGTACCATATCGGTTCGGTACTGGTATTGGTATGAATGGTGTACCAACCCTCAGTATACCAAAAAAACTCCATACTGTACCATACCAATACTATGCTAGTGTGGTACTGGTACGAGATTTTGTATTAGTACAGCGAATCTTGATTGCTATAGAATTCATGTTACTCGGCGCAGCTAGCTAACTATATCTTCTCAATAAAATGGATATTCCTCTGTGTGCGTGCGCATGTTCCTATAATCCGTTTTATGCTTCCTGATTCAAATGATGGCTTGTGACTTCTCTTTCTTTTTCCAGGGTGCAACATTATCGGCTCTTTTGATTAGCTACCAAGCAAAGGTAACACATTTCATGGCAGTCCATACAACAAATAGGTTTTTCTCTTCATGTAACATCCAATAGATTGGCATTTATTAAAAACCACCTAATATTTACGGTATGTCTGAACTTGCAAAATTTGATGAGAGCATTCTTGTGCTACATTTATACTAGTATAATATATAAAGCAAACTATTAAACATCCACCGGACGTTCAAAATACCCTTACTTGTGATAGGAGGTGCTTGGGACTTAGGGAGGACATGATCTCTTGTTCTCCCAGGAACGAGGTCTTTTTATTCCCTTTCCACTACTTGAAGAAATCTCATACTTTTTTCAATTTCAAAGAGTCAGATCACATTCAAGAGTTTTGATGTGTTTCTAATTAATTATATTTGCTTGGAGAGGACTAAAGCCAAAAACCACTCTAACTGGACCAACACCATTAGACTCTGGCCAGCACTAGAACTTGACCTTAGAGCTCTCTTTTCTGTATAGACCTTGTGCCTAGTTAATTTCTTCCCCCTTATGAACTGATTGATATCTACCAACACAAATATGTATAGGGACAAGGCTAAATAGAAGAGGTACGATTGAGGTAGATTTATTTATATATTTTTATATTTTTTTACATGACATTCATAAACCAAATTCATATTTATAAATGTTTCATGTTAATGACCTGCAGGGGAAGATATTGAAGGACCATCCACCAATAAAATTTCTTGTCTCAATCTCAGGGTGCAAGTTCAGAGACCCAAAGATATGTGACATTGCCTACAAAGACCCCATTAAGGTGAAATCTGTGCATTTCATTGGAGACAAGGACTGGCTGAGACAGCCCTCCGAGGAGCTGACTGCTGCCTTTGATAGCCCATTGATTCTAAGGCACCCTCAAGGTCACACAGTCCCCAGGCTAGGTTGGTATACTATCTTTCACTTCTGCGTTAGCTGCATTCTCAAAAACTATTAGACTGCATTTTATAGGTGTATTTAACTCGGATTCAAGTTAGCTATCTTGATCTCAAGCTTAATTGGGTTGATTAAATTCAAGCCAAACTAAACTGGTGATGGCATGAGTACCCCCAGGATTTGCTTTTTCTGTCCCTTTTGTTTCCTAAGGAAAAGAAACCTGATGACTTTCATATGCACACTTACTTGTTTTGGATGCTTTATCACATCAAATGCATTAGTATTAAATAAGTAATTAAAATAATAAAATTTTACTTATAGATAATGACTAAGATGTTAATAATATATCAAGATATTTATGCATATTTCAAGCTTGATCAGGCTGAACAAAAGGGAGTCAGGTAAATCATAGGTTTGTCTTGTTTGTATTTCGAGTTCAGATGTCAAGCTTAGGTTCAATCCATGCTAGTTGGGAGCACCTTGACCATGACAAATTTTAAGTTTAGCTTGTAATGCTTATGAATGTTTAACTCATTTGAAACTCTGCTGCACATGATGTACTAAATTTCTGAATAAAACCAAATTGGGAAGGACTTGAGCCCGGAATTTGTTTCCGTGGTTAGGCTCATATAGACCGAAGTGTTACAATAACCTATATTTATGAATATTTAGTCATGTACATCATCTTGTACAATTCTTTGACTATGGCCCGAACTAGCGTAACATGCGTTTAGTCCAGTTTGGATTTTGGGTTAATCCTGTTGTTCGTTTGTTAACTTGTTTATTTGGGGAACTAGCTCCAAGAGCATGTAAGCCATATATGGACCAATTTTGCTGAACTGCACTAAGTATGCAGCAGATGCTAGTAAATATCATTGATGATGTCCAAGCTCCAACTAAATCACACTTAAGCATGTTAAAGCATGCAAGCATGGTTACTAACCAAATCATTTCCTGTTTATCGAAATACAAAAGGCATTACACATCTCATTTTGGTTAATTAGATGTCTTGCATGCATTTACATAATATTTGCCTTACAGAATTTACATCTGACTAGTTTTGGTGAAGGAGGGTTACAGGAAATATCTTCATCAAGGGTGTTTAATTAGTGGATACACTGACATAATAAGTTTTATGATAACAATGATATTGCTGCGTGTCATTTAACTTCACCATATTACAATATTTTGTTCTTCTCAGCATAGACTTTGAACAATTAACAATGGCAGATGAGATAAACGTGAAGAATCTTTCTGAATGGACCAGAAGTATACTCAAAAGTAGTATCACATATGATGCTCCTGGTGTGGAGACCTGGAAAACTGAGGCAAACAATGCCAATATAAAGCAAGCAGTTGTTGCTGATCCAAAGAGTATGGAAGCTACAGATTCAGAGCTGCCCATGAAAGGGATGTCACCCCCGAGGTAATTGAAATAATAAGGACTTGGAGGGCCTCCAGCATTCTGATCAGGTGAAGGAACTCGGAGTCGTGAAAGAAAGGATTTTCTCCCTTCTTAACAGCTGCATGAACTCTGCTACTTAATCATGAGTGTACTACTATAACTTTGCATATTGATGTTGCCGAATTTTTAACGCTATTGAGGAAGTTATTTAAGAAACATTGTCTGCTAATCCCATTAACCTTTTCAACCCAGAGCATGTTTGGACGCAGTCTGAAATTACCAAAGTTAGAGAACTTCAGAAACTGAGTGATTAAGCCGGCAACCGGGTTTAATCCAAACCTGACCTGGTTATCTTCGGGCTCCGGACACATCGGCTGACCTGGTTGAGCCAGGCCCACGTATTAAACCCAAGCGGTCATTCCAGCCAAGCATGATCATCCAGCTGCAGCATACTATGTTTGGGTTTGCATTTGTTCCAGATTGGTTTGAACTTATGTTTGGATCAAGTATTAATTTTGCCCTAGAGATCAGGATTTTCAAGTGACTAGCAATATCAACAATGTTTTATCCTTCCTATTCTTCTCATAACAACCCAACTCAATTCAACTAAGCCTTAACCCAAATTAGTGGGAATCCTTTTTCTCTATTCCACTCTGTTTAATATCAAGTCCTTCCTCACTACTCTATCTCATATGATTGTTGGCCCACCTTTACAACTATTTTCTTCTATATGTACCAAATCATTCTCCTTCATATGGGTGAATCCTACCTTAAGTCATCCTTCTCTCAATTTCTTCTCAATTGATGCTATCTCTACCTTTCTATAAATAACTTTATTTTTTTAATCTATTTTTTTTTTGTTATCATACATCCATCTCAATATTCTCATATTAGCCATACTCATTTTGTGCACATATTTTCTAATTGCCCAATATTTTGTAATATAAGGTATGGCTAGTCGTATGGCTAACTATAAATTTTTTTCTTTAACTTGACAAGCATCTTACGATCATACAATATCCCAGTTGCAATTCCTAATTGTACCTAACTAACTTTAATCCTATGGATAATATCCTCTTCAGCCTCCCCTTTCTTATAAATATTTGATCCTAGATATCAAAAGGGATCACTCTTGGAAACTTCATATGCCCAATATTTTGTAACGTAAGGTATAGCCAAATAATTTTATTCCAAATCTGATTTCACCATTATTTATTTAAAACATAAATATCTACATGTGAAAAATGTTTACTTGATCCATTGCATTTTGAAGGTTTTTTGAGAAACACCAAGAGTTTCCTTTTAGTGGTGGGAAAGGTTGATGCAACCCAACCCCATTTGGGCCTGATTTGTACAGTGATTATCAAGTTAAATGTCAATGTTTTTGACCTTGACTTTAAATAGGTTGTATATGGGCCTTAGTTTAATCTTTAGGTCAAGAGGTTAATGTTTATTTAGGCAAGACCGGTTTGGATCGAGCCATGTCACGCCCTTAGCGGTTGGCCGTTTTTAGTACTGATTAATTATTCAATTCTCCATGAAAGTGTTAAGTCAAGCTAGCTAAGTTGGGTCTGTTAGAGTTCAAGTCATGTGAAATAGACTAATTTATTGGTCAATCAAGCTGAATCAGGTCATGCTAGTCTAACCATATGGGTAGGTACAAACCCAAGTCTATTTAAACTATTGTCAACCAAATTTCTTCTTCGTGCATTTGCCCATCAATGACTTGGCAAGTATTTCTCTTATCCCGCCTGGTGATCTATTCATTTTAGCTGATAACAAAACCCTTTAGCCTCTTGTATGTTGCTACTTGGGGGGCATCTCATGCACTTTGGAGCAATTACACGCTACTTCTCTCTGGATCAAAATTAATTCATTAATGGGGATGATAAATTGGCTTCAAAGGCATTCAAATAGGGAACCTCCTCCTTATCCTTTTTCCAACAATCTTTGTCTTCTCCCTAATGGGATTCCTCATGTACAAATCTGCCATGTTTATGGAGAGGCTAATGCTCTTAAAATGAGCCTTTACCACAAAAACTCATGTTCACATAAATGGTTTCCTTAAGGAGTTATGATCTGATCCAATAGTTATTCATTGGCTAAATATCACAGACCGGTGATAACTACATAAACAACTGCTTAAAGGCCCTCCTTGCTGGTTTACTGTTAACTAGATGAACCAAAAAATTTCTGCCATAGTTGGCCAGTTAACTAGTTTCCTAACTGCTCCAATAGAAATGGTTAATAGGAAACAATGTTTCTATTTTGTCAATATTTCTCTCGCCAAAATATAAAATTTATATTCTCCAATAGCATAAACCATCCAAAACCTTCATACACTAATATGATGAAAGCAACAAGGAGTATTTGCCGAAGTTAGCTTATAATAACGATATTGCAACAATTGTCATGCACTATGTTAAAATGTAGCAAATGATTATGATATATAATGTGATATTGTTAAGGAGATGGAGACTATTTTTTTCTGAAAAGAAATACATACATTGTACGGAAATTTGAATTCAAAAATATTTTATGTCTTCAGGCTGCGAAAATTTTCAAATAGTGACGATTTCATAGATCTATATGCAAATGCTATGCAGATGAGGCCTCCTATCATTACATCAATGAAAGTTAAATTACATTGTTCTCAAAAGGAGACATGTTCAACTCTACCAAAGAGGCGCCATTGCTCCGTTTACCGTCCTTTTGTTTAGTATTAAGATGTTCAGATTTCCCAACTATTAGAAGATTTAAAGCAAAAGAGGGTAAAGCCGTGGAGTCACTCCTAGGTTGGAAGCAGACATTCTGCTTTGGATCAGCATCAAAAAAATACAAAACAAAAAATATATATGCTCAAGACCCCAAAACAAACTCAGCCAAACAAACCACAAGCCTCGAGACTAGCTACATAACTCCTCTCTCACAGCAGAGCAATTCCGGTCCTTCTGAGAGCACTTGGTTTCTTTCTAACCTTATTACCAAACATATAACAGCCTCATCGAAACAGAACTGGTCCAAATTTGACCGTTGCATTATATTAGTTGTTCTGGGAGAAAAATTACAGTTCAGCGAAACTAACCATGCTTCTTCAGGCATCAAAATTTGACCGTTGGCTACCGAAATCTTAAATTCGAATTAGAGATCGCGTGTCATGATACAGCTGCATCCGAAATCGTTGGAAACCCAGATTAATTAGGATTCACCAAAGCCCTCTCGGGATATAACATCAGAAAACAAGAAAGAAGAGAGTATTCGAGCAGTTCAGAAAGGAGAAACCAAGAAAGAGAGAGACGAGAAAGATAGAAGAGGGTCTCCAAGCAGTTCCGAGAGGAGAAAAGAAGAAAGGAGACAGAGAGAGATGTCGAAGGTTGAGACTCATCATCTTGGCGACACGGTCATCCAGCTTCAAGCCCATGGAGTCGTGCAAGCCCGACCCCAGGTGGTCGTCCATCTTCGTGTCACCGAGTTCGACGACGTGTACATCTCCCCGGAGGTGATCTCCTATCGCTTCTTTCTGGGCCGGTTCTCGCTGCCCCGAGCCGTGCCTGCGATCGTCTCATTCGTGGCATCCAACCTCGATGCCAAGATTCGGCAACTTTGCGAGCGTCGCCTTCTCCGCTTTGCTTCACAACCCGCGGTAGAGTTGGCGACTGGATCATCTCTCGTGCTGCTCATCGACATCGGCACGTTCTTGGCACCCGGCTGCGCCCAAGACTCTGAAGACATCGACGAGTGGATGCTTGATATGCCTCTGCAGGAGGAGGATATCCCCTTCGTGCACGATTACTATCTAGGCGAAGAAGGTGGATTTGGCGGCGTGCCGGCGAGGAAATCTTTCATCGAGAGTCTGGGGTGGTCGCCGTATGGTCGAGGAGAGGGCGTTCGGGAGGAGGAATGCGTGATATGCCTGGAGGACTTCGATGCCGGAGCAGAAGTGAGCATGACGCCGTGCTCCCACTCCTTCCACCGCCGGTGCATCACCCAGTGGCTGGAAAAGAGCCATCTCTGCCCCATCTGTAGATACCGCATGCCCGCCTCCCGCTCCCATCGATAGGACCAGCCCATGATGCAGTTTGTTTCTTTTGTATTTGATTTATTTTATCCTTCTAGCTAGGTAGTTGTTTATATGAACATTGTGTGCATAAGATTGACCTAGAAAACGATATGTATACAAATACAGTGATTTGATCTTGAATTATCAATGAAAGTCTCAGATTCTTTTTCATACGACTAATGTCTTTAATGTTTCAAATTGAGCACCACGTACTGCATATGGAGAGCTGCCCATGATTTAATTTATTTAATTCTTTTTCTTGTTTTAATTTGAGTATCAACTTATTTGTTGATCTGTTTAGGTGCCAGGTTCTTGTTTCTGAATTCAAGTTCTGGCAGCCAATGTATAAGTCATCTCCACCAAGATATTGGGATAATCATATCTGGTAGTTTGCTCAATTCTGAGTAAAGCTTGTGATAAGTAATATGCACAAATAAAATTTAGATTCCAGTAAAAGAAGGCTTCCAGATTGTGTTAACTTAATGTTCCATGTCACTAATTATGAAGTTCACTGGCTTGTTTAATCAACTCATGATGTGGATGGCTTAATTTCATTACCAATTGGGCCCATTCCATATTGGATCCATCCCAATTGAGCTAATCGGACGTGTCCCACAGTCTTTGACTTGTCCACCGCTTTTAGATCCGTCGTCTCCTGTATGATTTTCTTGCTTCCATGTCCGAGATCAGAGATTCAGAGCAGACCGCAGCCGCCTCAAAGGGCGTAGAGGCGGTAGGACGGCTGAGACCCGTATAATTTCTCCTCCTGCTTGGTGACCCAAGCGGGTGTCGAGAGATTGGCGTTGGCGGATGGAGTCGGCAAGCATTTGGAGGTAGGATGTTAATTTTCTTTTTCTCTTCCCCCATCAATATCTTCTTTCCTTTACCTCATTAGGCTGATTGCATCAAAATCCAAATTCCTGATCATTTTAATGTTATTAATGGAAATTTGTTCTTCAAGAAAGTCATAAATGGAAATATTTGGGGTTGTCAAAATCTGGCGATTCGAGCATCTCTGCAACCTACTTACAAGGAAATCCATTGTGATCTTTCAAAAATCCTGAGACTTATGCACATTGTATTTTGATAGTTCGCATGGTATTATTGGATTTACTAAGAATGCCAAGAACTTAAGTTTTTCTTTCCCCCTCTTCCACTGCCAAAACATAGTGATCTTAATCGCTTTTGTAGTCACAACAGCTTATCCTCTTTATATTGACATGTTGATGCAGCCGTAGATTACCTCTGCACAAAAAGCATGCTTGAATTGAAGGTCCTTCACAAGGAATATGAGTGTTTCAGGAGGAATTATGGCTGCTGTCCACAATTTTTTGCCAGCACTCAACCCTAAATAAAGTGCCAAAACCACTAGATCAGAGTTTTCTAGGGTCTTACAGCACGGTTGTAACAAAAAGAAAGATTCAGGTCTGTCAAGAAAATCCAGCAAGCATACTGAGAGAGCTAACTTGCAATCAAGTGGGAACAAGATAGCAAATCATTGAAAGAAAACTTCAAGAATGTACATGATTTAACCATTAAAATATTTATTTTAGTATTAAACCCAAACTCCCATCCTCCACTTCCACCCTCTGTATGTTGCTCTCCTTCATCTTGTCAGTGGTCATTCATGTCCGCATTGCTCCTGTCATCAATTAATCTACACCACCTGCTTCAATTCTTAATTTCAGTGAAAGAAATAAGAAAGGTGCATTTGCCTAATTAGAACTGCATTTGTCAAATCGCATGGAAAGAAGACTTTTAAGTCACTTGGGGAAATCACAACCAGCCATTCATACTATGTCTCACATTCATCACATGTGGCAAACTCTGGCCATATAAATCAACAAACAAGTAAAAGAAAGAAGTAACAATGTAACAGGGAAGAAAATAGGTTAGTCATAGTCTTTTCCTAACCTTGCCCTTTCTTTATTGGGAATAATGAAATCATTTTGGTATATATATGGTATACTTAAAATTTTGTCACAGGCTGGAAGAATGTTCATTGCGACAATCTCCGTGCGATTTAGACCTTTAAATTCAAGTGAGAAAAGAGGTTATGGAGACATTATATGCTTTCAGGCCTTAGATGCAAAGTCCTTTCTGTTCAAGGTGAGTTTCCTTTCTCTGAAATGTATCCTGCTCTTGTTAATATTGCTGGAAAAAAGAATATTATCTCGATAAAAGGTTTCATCTGTGGTAGGATGAGAAGGTGGATGATATTCTCTTTTGCTTTGATAAAGTCTTCTACCCAGATCGTGCACAAGCAGATGTCTATGAGTTCCTTGCTATGCCCATAATTGGAGGTCGGGACTGATTGCAGAAATAGGTACTTATATGGTTTGGTCTCTATATTTTATTTAGGATGCTCATAACAAATTTTTGAATTAACCATAGCAAAGTTATCTATATAGCTTTATGTCTGAAAAATATGTGCATTGTTTCTTAAAACAGATGCCTTGGATGGTATAAATGGAATGATCATGACTTATGGACAATTGAGCTGCAGTTTAACTAAAGCTACTCATAATAGATGTTTAAGTGTACTTACCATTGTTATCCTTCAATTTAATGTTTTTCTCATTTATATCCCTGCACAGGTTTCAGGTGCCTCATCATTTAATCACATATTTGTGTACATATAAATCCATAATTCCATTTATCTACTTTAGATAAAAACGAGTTTTGATACAGATATTCAAAAACATGCTTAGCAGAAAATCTGTGTGATGAGCAGAAGTTGTGAATAACAAGGTGTACTGTTGGCAGCTGTACTGATTTTTTGTTTTTGATCATAAATTCTAAAGTTGATATTATTAATTACTTTTATGAACTTTAATTTCCACTGGCACTGGCAGTACTCTCAAAACTTGATAGCTTTGTGTTGTTCTGAAGAATATCCTGATATTCAAATGGAAAATATAATTGTTCACCCTATGATGTGGTGTAAGTGTTGTTTTCTCTCTTTTAAATAATTGATTTACATGCCATGGCTTTTCCATCTTGTGCTTTTTGGGATTCACTGTTTCTCTTCCAAAAACCATTAAATTTATTGTCAATTTGTGTTGACATATGTTTGGGACACCCTGAAATCTAAAGAGAATCTGAAAGAGAATTAACTTGCATGCATGATAAAATTTTAAAATATGCTGGGAACTGGAATGACTCCAAGGCCACTTATGAAATGTAAACACATTTTATCTGAAAAAATATAAACACGAATATGTTATTCTTGCAAGATTCCAATTTGAAAGAAAAGGGTATATATTTCTTCATAAATCACTCCGAACACATAGCAATGATGAGCATGGAAATTTAAAATTTTATAGAAGATTCATTATATAAATCTGAGTTTTGATAATATGCAGATACATGAAATCAATCTTTTAATAATTCCAACATGTACTTCAGATCCCAATCGATTCCTTTTTTTCAGTAAGAAGTTACTAGAATAAGGAAAACAACTTACAAGTCTGCTTGAATTTTATCAAACAAGCTATTTCAGGAGAGAGAATTTTGATAAGGCGACTTATCTCTCCATTATTTGATATTTAAGTATTTGAGACACTCTCCTCTAACACTGCCTTTTCTAGTTAATTGATCATTCTTTTGGAGCCTACGTACGGGTTGCTCTGTCAGAGTTGGATGTGTTGAAGATTACTGTATAATATTCATTTTGCTATGGTTACATCAGATTCAAAGGGATTGGTCTCGTTATTGGAATAAATTTAGTAAACACATGAGACAAAATTTGTAGAGAAACTTAAGGTTTGAGGCTGGTAGTCGAACTACCAATCCGAATTTGACCATAATATCATTAATTTATTCGAGAAAGAACACACATTCCAATGAGGTAATGTCCAAGAAATTATTTATTCCAATTTGGATTTTCTTACATTCAACCCTGATGACTTTGTATGTCAATGTGATGTAAGGCCATTGATTTTGGAACGCATCTGATTTGAAATTTTAGTTTCAAAATCTCAAGCCCCTCTGTACTATTGCTACATGGTTGTGATGAGAACTCCTTAGATGAAATGTGCTCTACATAGCAAGTCTTGGGCCATATTAGATTAAGTGGCAATTGTAGATTTCATGACCTGAGACGTTAGCTCACTCAAATCTCGAGTTGCAACCATTATAGCTAGTCATATAGGTGCCAAGATAGCAATAATATAAAACCCTAAACAAATCAAATGATCGTACAGTGCCCAACTGAAACCTGTAATATAAACTAAAACTGTAAGACAAAACCCAATACAACTTTAGGATAAAATCGATTGTACAAAATTGTACCTGCAAGATCACATTTGGACAAAACTATGTTAATCTACTATAGAGTTGGTGCTGCCTCAACGATCACTAGATCCCTTAAAATGCAACTAATTTTTCTTGATCCTTCATTATTCACAATCTAGTCCACTCTCATCAATCACTTTGACAAAGTTTAATGATAAACAAATCATATACCTTACCATGACTCGAAGCTTACCCACATTCTTTGAGATGCACCAAGGTAGCCGTCAAAGAGTTCTTCGATTCACACTCACTGAATTGTCACTTTTCTTGAATACTGCTCTTTGGATTGCAGGGTGGGAATTCTAGAACTGCATTGCTGTGCTCTGCTCTCCAAGCCGTTCAAATGCTTCAGAAAGCCTGTCTACTCTTCGATTTGACACTAGGCATGTCTTGCAAACATTGCATGCGGATTCTGGGACGGAAAAACAAACAGATTGTCATTGATTGGTTATGTTGCAGAGAAATGCTTTAAAGAGAAAATTAATAGCCATTGGTAGGGAACAAAAAGACAATGATGAGCAGACTACCCAAAACAACTCATGTGAGAATGTTGCAAAAGGTCAGTGATGAAAAACTTGTAATCAGGAATTATACACATTTTGCTGGATCAGCAATACCTTTATGCATGTCAAAATGTGCGGTTGTGGGTATATTTGTCTGTGGAAGAAGGGGATTTGTTGGTGGAATTGTTCATATTGGAAGCATCCATTCTGATCCTCAGTCCCCTGAAGACATTGAATCAGTGTGTGATGTTGTCACCTTCCGGACAATTTCATCACTGAAGCAAGCTGTGAAAGATTTCAGATATTTTCTACAATTTTGCAGGTTCTTAAAACAACAAAGATTTCTAACATCTAAATCTTCTGATATTAAGTTAACAAGGGAGAACCGTGCATTGAAGGTGAAGAATAATGCACTGAAGTCTGAGCACGCTGCTTCTCAGATGGGTTTAAACCATGCAAGTGCTGAAGGAATTTTATCTTTTTTTTTTGGCATAATCATAATTAGCATGGTCATAGGCATTATTGTTTTTTGGTGTCTTTGTTTCTTCTCCTTATGATAAGAAGGTTAGGGAAGGACTCTTTTGGAAGCAGATTTAAATTTATTGAGAATGAGAGTATACCCCAATTAGCTGGCCCTGGAACATATTCGTTAACGCAATGTTTGGTTGGCCGAATGCTATCAGGATTCATGATTTTCATGTGTGTTTATTGTCACCATTTACATGGAGAAGACTATTTTAGGGGTTGAATTTAGCTGAATTCCTCTTGTTATTTCTGGGCTCTCTTTTGCTTTATCTTTCTTAGCTTTTTGCTAATTAGGCTGCACTTGACGGTGAGCCTTAGTGGTGTTGCGCCGTTATGGTTTGAAGATCGTGGGTTTGAAACACGGAAACAATCTCTTTGCATAAGGTAAGGTTGCATCTTCTAACACTTCGCAGATCCTACAATGGCAAGAGCCTCGTACACTGACCCATCTGGTTAAGCTATACTTGCATATAGCCAATAAATAAATAAAATAGAAAGAAAATTAAGAACACTTGCATTAATAAAATAATTAGAACATTTGCCGGTGACAATTGTGGGCTCATCACCAAAAGAAATTTCAGAAGTGTGGGTCAGAGTTGGACTTGCCCAAGAATTATAATGGTCTACAACTCTACATATGCATTCTTGTAAGAGCTTCTGTATGAATTAGTATAGCTCTTAATTTAGTATAACAAGAAACAAAATTCATGCATATTACGTTATGACTTTTAATAGTTTATTCAAGATTTAATTGAACTTTCAGAGCAGAAATAGTTAGACAGACAACATAATATCGATAATCTCTCATATGTATATTGTTGGGTTTTGACCCACATGACCACAACGTGGTCAGTTACAGAATGAATACCGTAACTGACTCCTAGAGAAGTGGAAAACTCCCTTATCCTTGATGGAAGGATAAAGCTTATGGGTCTCACCCTCTGCCGATTGATCGACAATAACCAGCCATCGTGGGTGTCATTAACGTAGGGCCAAGAGGGAGAAACAAACCAAGCTTGATCATTCATCAGATTACTCATGGATCCAGGTATGCTTCCCTTTTCATGATTGGTTCTATTATGATCCTATTTACAGATGGTTTTAACATGTGGTATCAGAGCCTGGTTCATCCTAGAACTAGATCACAGTAAAAGGATAGATCACAGGGACAAGGCAATGATCGTTTTGGCCAGCATAGAGGCGATCTGATCATCGCCATCTTGACCGGCCGTCACTGGGACGCCGGGATACTATGCCGAGAGTCGACCATTGCGTTGTCCCAGGATGGGTTTTTGATGATTCCAAACAACCCCAATGCCGGATCCATGGATTTGAGAAACAACCCCACCCGGGGTTTGACCCTGCTGACGCCGGATCTGGCCGGCATATGGCGCCGTGAGCCATCAGAGGATCCGGCGTAGCCGCCGGCCATGGTCTCCCTCCCACTCTTAAAAAAAAAAAGGGATGACAAACTTACCGGATGATCACCGTCGATCGGCGTATTCCTGCGGGTGACGCCATCGGACGGCGTTTCGTCCGGCGTCAGGCCCATCCCGGTGGCGCTGTCGGGCGGCACTTCGTCCGGCGGCATGATCGTCGCCCGCCGCTCCTAAGGGCCGACGGGTTGGGTTCGGCGGAACCCCAGCCCGCTGGCATTGCCCCTGCTGGCGTGCGACCGCCGGTGGCCTCGCCATCGGGCGGCGAGTCCACCGGAGGGAGGCGGCGCGCTCGTTGCTCGGCGACCGGAGGCAGGCGGGCTGGGTTCGGCGGAACCCTAGCCCGCCGCTAAAAGAGGAGGAAGACGGGTCCCGACCCGTCTTCAGTTCTTTTTTTTTTAAAAAAAAATATTATTTTATGCAACAACGGATGTCGGGTTTGGGTTTCGACCCGAACCCGGAATTGGTAACCCGTCTGCATTTAAAAGGGCATAACGGGCATAACAGGCATAACGGGTTTGGGTTTTTGGGTTTCGATCCGAAATCCGAATCCGTTTGGCCAATAAAAGAGGAATTTTCAGTTAAGCCCCTATGAAACATTTTATTTATGCATACAGCTCTTCCGGGATGTTAAAAAGAATGAAAATGTTTCTATTAAGTCCCTGTTAAATATTTTATTTATACTGAAATCCTTAGAGGGCTGTTAAAAGATGAAATTGTTTCTGTTAAGCCCCTGTAAAATATTTTATTTATGCTGACATCCTTCCAGGGCTATAAGAAACAAAATATTTTGATGTAGTCCCTGTAAAGCATATCATTTATGCAGAGGTCCTCAAAATATGGTAATTTAGTCCCTGTAAAACATATTATTTATGCAGAGGTCCTTGTAGGGTAATGTGATAAAAAATTTTGTCATTTATTTTACATTTTAGTATACTTGATAGCATGATATGACATATGTACTGATTGTGTAGATTAGTAAAATATTAAATACATGTTTATTTTAATTTGTCATATTATGAATTGTCAATTATGTGCAATGTCATTATTTTAATTTGATGTCTATATTAGAAAATAGTTTGGTAGTTGCCAAAGTAACCCAACTATAATGTTTAATAGACATCAAGTCATCAAATACTCTAATCCCAGGTATTAAGATAATGACTTTGCAAATTATGACTTACAGTTTTTCAATCATGAGATATTATGGATTGGCCCAAAGGTGCACCACTTTCAAATGATTGATTTACTAAGTTAGGATAATTAATGAGTATCCTTGATTTAATAGGTATTGGATGCTCAAAGGCAACAGACCTATTTGAATTTTGGACCTATATCATTAATTATTCCTAGGTGAATTGGAAATCACCATAATAGTAATTTAGTGTTTCATAATTACTACCCAAAGGTGTATTATGGTAATACTGTTTATGTTATTCATCATTATTGCTAACTCAAAGTGTTAATGTTGTAAGCATTTTCTTATTGTTAATTTTCTTATTGCAGTATCTATTCCTGTTTCGCTTCATTCGCAAGCTTCATCTGTTACGATCTTTAATGGAACTAATTTCTCAGAGTGGAATGAACAAGTCCAGTTTCACCTAGGTGTTCTGGATCTTGATTTAGCACTCCGATCTGAGAAACCGGCTGACATTACTGATTTGAGCAGCTCGGAAGAAAGATCTTTTTATAAGACTTGGGAAAGATCGAACAGATTGAGCATTATGTTTATGCGGATGAGTATAGCGAACAATATCAAGTCAACGCTTCCTGAATGTGACAGTGCTCAAGCATTATTGAAAACTGTGGAAGAACGTTTCCGATCTGCTGATAAGTCTCTGGCTGGGACATTAATGGCTAAACTTACCACCATGAAATTTGATGGTACTTGTGGGATGCATGAGCATATCCTTGAAATGACAAATATAGCTGCTAAGCTGAAGGCTCTTGGGATGGATGTGAATGAATCCTTTTTTGTTCAATTTATTTTGAACTCCTTGCCTCCTCAATTTGGATCATTTCAAATTCACTATAACACTATTAAGGATAAGTGGAATGTGAATGAATTGACCAGTATGCTTGTTCAAGAGGAGACCAGACTTAAGCAACAAGGATATCATTCTGTCAATCTTGTAAGTCATGGAGCCAAGAAGAAATGGAAGAAGCTAAGAAAGGGCATGAAGAGTGGACCATCCAAGGGTAAAGAGCCTCATCATGATACCGAGGTTCATAAGAAGAAACAAAACAAAGATAGATGCCATTTTTGCAAGAAATTGGGACACTATCAGAAGGACTGCCATAAACGCAAGGCATGGTTTGAAAAGAAAGGTAAGCCTTTGGCTTATGTATGTTTTGAATCAAACCTTACTGAAGTTCCTTCTAATACTTGGTGGTTTGACTCAGGTTCTAATGTTCATGTTTTAAATACGATGCAGGGATTCCTTACAACCCAGATGCAAGATCCAAATGAGAGTTTTATCATTTTGGGGAATGGGGTTAGAGTTCCTGTAACAGCTGTTGGAACCTATCGTTTGCTTTTAAATACTGGTTGTCATTTAGATTTGCTTCAGACTCTTTATGTTCCTTCTATTTCTAGAAATTTAATTTCTATTTCTAAACTTGATGTTGAAGGATATTTTTTTAAAATTGGGAATGGTAGTTTGCGTCTTTTCAAAGACAATGTCTTCCTTGGTTCTGGTGTTTTGTGTGATGGCTTATATAAAGTAAATCTTGATAATCATTTTGCTGAAACTCTTATGACCTTGCATTGTAATATTGGAATTAAACGAAACATGATAAATGAAAGATCTTCTAATTTGTGGCATAAAAGATTGGGTCATATATCCAAAGAAAGATTAGAGAGATTAGTAAAGGATGAGATTTTGTCAAACTTAGACTTTACTGATCTCGGTATGTGTGTAGACTGCATTAAGGAAAAGCAAACCAAACACACAAAGAAAGTTGCCACAAGAAGTGAAGAACTTCTTGAAATTATCCATACAGACATTTGTGGGCCTTTTGACTCCCCATCATTTGGTGGAGAGAAGTATTTTATCACCTTTATTGATGATTTTTCACGTTATGGTTATGTCTATTTGTTGCATGAAAAATCTCAGGCAGTGGATGTCCTAGAGGTATACATTACTGAGATTGAAAGACAATTAGATAGAAAGGTGAAAATTGTCAGGTCTGATAGAGGTGGTGAATATTATGGTAGGTATGATGAAACAGGACAACACCCTGGCCCATTTGCTAAATTCTTAGAAAAGCATGGCATACGTGCTCAATACACTATGCCGGAAACGCCACAGCAGAATGGAGTAGCTGAAAGGCGTAATCGTACACTTATGGATATGGTTAGGAGTATGTTAAGTAATTTTCCGTTACCCATATCGTTGTGGATGGAAGTCCTTAAGACCGCTGTATACATATTAAACCGGGTTCCTAGTAAGGCAGTTCCAAAAACTCCTTTTGAGTTATGGACAGGAAGAAAACCGAGTTTAAGACACCTGCATGTTTGGGGTTGTCCGGCGGAGGCCAGAATTTATAATCCACATGAAAAGAAATTGGATTTTAGAACGATTAGTGGATACTTTATAGGTTATCCCGAAAAATCCAAAGGGTATAAGATTTACTGTCCTAACTATAGTACAAGAATTATAGAGACCGGTAATATCAAATTCATTGAGAATGGTGAAACCAGTGGGAGTGATAAACCACAAAATGTGAAAATTCAAGAAGTTAGGGTGCAAGTCCCTTTACCCATGACTTCTAAGAAAATTGTTGTTCCTACAGTTGTCACACAGTTTAATAACAATGAACAACAAATTAATGATCAAACACTCCATAATGAAGTTATCACCACTGAACAAGTTGTAGAAGAACCACAAGGGATGACATTAAGGAGATCTCAAAGAGAAAGAAGATCTGCCATTCCAAATGATTATATGGTTTATTTACAAGAATTTGATTTTGATATAGGGACAAGAAAAGATCCGGTTTCTTTTAAACAAGCCATAGAAAGTATTGATTCTACTAAATGGATTGATGCCATGAAAGATGAGTTAAAATCAATGGATCAGAATGAAGTTTGGGATGTCGTTGATTTGCCCGAAAGTTGTAAGACAGTTGGGTGTAAGTGGGTCTTTAAGACCAAGCTCGACTCAAAGGGTAATGTTGAATGACATAAAGCCAGACTGGTGGCCAAGGGTTTCACTCAGATAGGAGGCATTGATTATAAAGAGACCTTTTCTCCTGTATCTAAAAAGGACTCATTTAGAATTATTATGGCTTTGGTTGCACATTATGATTTAGAGTTGCACCAAATGGATATAAAAACTGCTTTTCTAAATGGAAGTTTAGATGAAGAAGTCTATATGGACCAGTCCGAAGGTTTTCCATTAAAGGGAAAAGAACACATGGTTTGCAAATTAAAGAAGTCAATATATGGTCTTAAACAAGCTTTCCGACAATGGTATCGCAAGTTCAATGATACCATCACTTCCTTCGGTTTTAAGAAAAACACTGTTGATCGATGTATATACCTGAAGGTCAGTGGGAGCAAGTTTATCTTTTTGGTCCTATATGTTGATGATATATTACTTGCCAGTAGTGATCTTGGCTTATTGTATGAAACTAAGGTTTTTCTCTCAAAGAACATTGAAATGAAAGATATGAATGAGGCAACCTATGTGATAGGCATTGAAATATTTCGTGATCGATCACGTGGATTGTTAGGGTTATCTCAAAAGGCATATATAGACAGAGTTCTAGAGAGATTTGGTATGGAGAACTGTTCAGCCAGTGTTGTTCCAATTCAGAAAGGGGATAAATTTAGTCTCATGCAATGCCCACAGAATGAATTGGAACGTAAGCAGATGGAAAATATACCTTATGCTTCTGCAGTTGGTAGCTTGATGTACGCTCAGACCTGTACCAGACCGGACATCAGTTTTGCAGTTGGAATGCTAGGAAGATACCAAAGTAATCCAAGGATGGATCACTAGAAAGCTGCAAAGAAGGTGATGAGATACTTGCAAGGAATAAAGAATTACATGCTTACATATAGAAAGTCAGATAGCCTTGAGGTGATTGGCTATTCGGATTCAGACTTTGCTGGATGTGTGGATAGTAGAAAATCAACGTTTGGTTTTTTGTTCCTATTAGCTGGAGGAGCAATCTCATGGAAAAGTGCCAAACAGACAAGCATTGCTTCGTCCACCATGGAAGCAGAATTTGTGGCATGCTTTGAGGCCACAGTTCATAGTTTGTGGCTGCGTAACTTCATCTCGGGACTTGGGATTGTCGACTCTATTGCCAGGCCGCTGAGAATCTTTTGTGACAATACTGCAGCCATCCATTTCTCCAAAAACGACAAATATTCTAATGGTGCCAAGCACATTGAACTTAAATATTTTGTTGTCAAGGAGGAAGTTCAGAAACAAAATGTGTCTATAGAAAATATGAGGACAGAGCTCATGATTGCCGATCCTTTGACAAAAGGTTTATAACCGAAGACTTTAAAGAGCATGTTGAAAGAATGGGTCTTAGTTGTAATTCATGATATTAATTGAGGATTGTATTATGTTTATTTCTTTGACACTTAGATATAATTGATTATGTTTCTGTTTTTCCTGTTCTTCAAATATATGTACATGTATGGGTTTGAATGTATGATTACAGGAATTGTCTCTGACAAAGACATAATGTTTGACCATTAAAGATACTTCTCATTTATGGACTGTGGTTAAATAATTTGCTAGTGTTGTAGTACTTGGAAGGAACTATGTCATTATGTTGATGTGGAACCGCCTTGACTCGCATTAGTAAGTTGTTTAATTATGGTATTATGTTGACCCAACTGACTGTGGATTAGAATGATGCGCGCCTAAAGTTTATATCATTCTAACCAAAGTATGGTCATATGGGCCAAGTGGGAGAATGTTGGGTTTTGACCCACATGACCACAACGTGGTCAGTTACAGAATGAATACCGTAACTGACTCCTAGAGAAGTGGAAAACTCCCTTATCCTTGATGGAAGGATAAAGCTTATGGGTCTCATCCTCTGCCGATTGATCGACACAGAACCAGCCATCGTGGGTGTCATTAACGTAGGGCCAAGAGGGAGAAACAAACCAAGCTTGATCATTCATCAGATTACTCATGGATCCAGTTATGCTTCCCTTTTCATGATTGGTTCTATTATGATCCTATTTACAGATGGTTTTAACATATATATGCTAGATGCTTAACCGGTAATAAATTAATTATTTTATTTTAGTACTTTTTTTTATTTCTTCTCCTATAATTGTTTCTTTTCCCTTTCCCAACCTTTTCTTGTTCTGACGATCTTTTTTGCCACACCATTTCCTTTTATGCATATTGTATGGGATAAATAGTTAAGATTAATATGAAATTTGATGGAGCAAAGTTGTGCTTAAAGATATTAAATAATCACTTCAGTGTCCCATTTTGAATCAATGTGTAACACGATCATGATTATCTGAAGCAACCGTGTATAATTATAGGATCACAGACAAATAATCCCTTCCTTTTGATTGTATTAATCAAATTATTTGTGTAAACAACATGTTAGTTGCAGAGGTAACCTAATAACAATTCCCAAACATTGAAAGAACGTTTTATTTGAAGCTTTTTTTTCCATTACAAAATCATAACTATTAAACAAACAAAAATGCTATATTAACCAAGTTCATGAACGCAGTTGGATGAAAATAACTTATGAACCAGTACATGAATCGGGAGGAACGATTACATGAAACGCTAATTCGGCAGTTCAACTGACGGACAGCCGTTCAATCGCAAAACTAGTGATGTGGGCTATCCCAATGTCTGCATTAGATTCTCCAGTCTAAATAAGCAACTAAAAGGATACCAATCTTGTTTGAAAACTATATTATATACATAAGAACTTTTAGGATTTTTTTTTGCGTACATACCCTTCTAAATATTGAAATTTATGTGAATACTCTTTTAAAATTGATATTTGTATGCATACCATCATAAAATACTTGTTGTGCATGTATACTCTTCTTTTTCCTTTTCTTTTGCATATGCGCCTATGCCATCTAATACCGTTAAGAAGTCAAGCGTTTAAATTAAAAATGACTAAAATACCCTTAATGCATTAGCATACAAAAAGAAATGTTTATAAGAGTATGTATACAAATAGCAATTTTGCAGAGGTATTTATGCAATTTCTTATATTTAGAATGGTATACACATAAAAAAATTCTTAAATTTTCACATAAGTACCCTTCTAAATATTAGAATTTATGTGAATACTCTCTCAAATTGATATTTGCATGCATGCCCTTACAAAACACCATATTTATATCTTGAAAATAAAAAAAAATACATAAGATGTATATTGTTTTGAATTAATTCATGAAGTTATGTATATGCGATATATGAACATGAATCATAAAGATTTAATCATGAATTAAATCTGATTACATATGATTAATTACAAATACTCAGATCTGAAAATGAGATTTAAGAACTGAAAGATTGTAATTAATATGTAATTAAAAAGAAATATGCAATGATCAAAACTTTCATAAGTTTATACTTAATTAAGAATTAAGTCTTATGAAATAGAATTGTGACTCAACTAAATGACATTGCATAATTCATGGGGCATTTGGGTTAGCTCAAATCAAGTTCTTAGGATTGGGTTAGACCTAGGGTTAGAATCAAACATGGTCTAATTAGAGTTAATTGATTAAATCTAATTAAGTAGTAACTAGATTAGGTTAAGAAAACTCTAGGTCAAATACAATAGTTGTAGATTGATCAATTCCATGTCTTTGATTAGACGAAGATGGAACTTGATTTAGGCTCAGAGGTAGAGCCCGAGTCATTTGAGTGATTAAATCAAAATTGATTAACTAGTCGGTGTCTAAGGTAAGTTTGGCAGACTCGACCGGTGGTTTTTAATTAGAAGCTACTCGCACTGATTCGTCTTTATCGAGTTAATGGCATATCCCTTCCACCGATCTTACTTACTTGGCTGACATGGTCAATCACATTTTGATTGGATCACTTAATGATTCGAGTTAGTCCATGCCTTAAGAAAAATCAGTATGACTGATTTAGGTTCCTCCTTAACCGGTTTGAGTCTAATCTGATTTTGGGTTTAATCCATGCTAGTCCTAATCCAATTAGAACTCAAATGAACCATGACTCAATTGAACTCTTCAATCCTAATCCAATTAGGAGTCATTTTAATTCATTAGATTAATAATTAATTTAGACTTAAGAAATCCTAATTCAATTAGGACTTATTCAATTTTAGTCCTAATCCAATTAGGACTCTAATTTGAATCCGAAGTCCTAATCTAATTAGGACTCTGGGAATTCTACTCTAAGTAGGACTCTAATTCGAATTCGAAATCCTAATAAAATTAGGATTGTAGGAATTCTACTCTTAGTAGGACTCCTAGTCCTAATTCAATTAGGACTCCAGAAATCCTACTCTAAGTAGGATTCATATTTAAGTCCAATTAATTAATTCCCATTGTTGCTTCCTCAACTGATTATCAATCGAATTGATTATTCGTGATTCATAATCACAATTCAACCATCGGATCAGTCAATAATTCTAATATGTGTGACCCCATAGGTTCTATTCTGTCTGGTAGTGAAATATACTGCGATCTCTATCACAATATCATTGAAAACTCTTTTCAATAGGTTGGAACGATTCCAGTTCAACTCATTAGGGATTATCGACCATCGAGACAGTTCTTGTGAGTCTCACCATCCACCAGTGACACCTAGCAGCATGTAGTAGCTACCCAGCAGAATGGAATGATGAATCTCTAGGTGCAGTTATCGTATGATACAGTCCTTCTATCGTGGATCCCTATAAAACGGAGGTCATGGATAACTCGTCAAACCCCATCGTCTGTCATATGTTTAGATTTATTCGACTTAAGTTCGAGAGTGGAAAACTCTTTCTCCACTATGCATACTGTCCCGGCCGAGGTCTTAAGAACTCAGTCTTATAAATCACATAGGATCTCTCCTCAACTATCAAGATCGATAGATTCTATATAGGTGCATACCCTACTCCTACAGTGAACCTACTAAAAATGATTCCTAGATTCTTCGGTGTTAAGCATGCTGAATATTTTTTTTTGTTGAAAATCATGGCTAAACCTGATCGGGTTACCTATGTACCCCTTCATAAGGGGGATCAAGCCATACGTAGTTCTTTTAAGTTTCAAAATGCAGCGGAAAAATCGAATCAAACAATTTAATTCATGCATGCTTACAAGATCAAATCTAGAAATCAGCACCTTAAGAACACATAGGATTATGCCGGAATCATTTAAACAATTATTCTAAAACTTTCATGCATGATTAACTATCAGATCTGAAACTTAAGAACTCTATTCCAATTAATCTCTGAATATACATCGAATGGATTCTGGAGATATCTCCGTGAGGAGCCCCAAAATAGGGTAAAATCTTAGAGAATCGGACCTAGATCTTGACACCATAATAAATGATTAATGCTAGATTAATACCTTTTATGATGGATGAAAGTTGTGGATCTGATCATTGACTTCACAGCCACGCACACGAATGGCCTCTACGAGAAGTACATGCGAAGTTCCTGGAGAGATCCAATCCTGCGGAAGTGCTAGCTTGCGCAGAATTTCTTGAGGCTGAAATTTGATCTTTCCAACGCTATCAACTTTTGATCTGCCTTCTTGGAAGAACTTGGAGGAAAGGTTTAGAGGGATTAAAAAGAACTTAAATTTGATCTAAAGACTCTTATCAGGGACTCCTAAACCTAATGGCGTGATGGACTTAGAGGAGGAAGAAGTCGGTTAGATTGAATGCAGAATTTTTCCATGCATGAACTAGGGTTCCTCTCTTTTCTTTCTCCTTTTTTTTCTTTTTTTTCTCTCATTTTTTCTTGAATTCGACCACCAGCTGATGGAGGTCCTTTTAATGTTGCTATCCCTCTAACTTCATGCCAACCATCCTATATTTGGGAAGGATTTTGTGGGGTTTTGAATTTTGAATTCAAAATTCAAGTTCATGCGCCATTACATGATGAAGCTTGATCTAATCTAAACCATTCATCATGTTGCCACTTTCCTCTATCAATTTTGAAATTTCCATGCCCCCAATCAGATTAGAGGGTCACGTGGTGATTTTGTGGTGATTAAATTCGAAATTCAACCTTAATTAGAAGTGAGATAAAGATAAGGATGACATATGCCATGAAGAGAGAGAATTTGATCTTATCCAATTCTTTTCATGAATTTATCTCTCCATGTCACCCCATCTGATGATGAAAGAGGTTTCTGATGTTGCCAAGTGTCCCATGGCACCATTAAATAAATTAAATTAATTTTTAATCATATTAAAAATTAATTTATGGCGCCATGCATGGATATGTGACAAGTGGATTTCAAGATCCGAACAGTTTCAGATCTAACCCATTTAATTTAATTAAATTCTAACAATTAGAATGATCCAATTACCATGGATTGAACCTAATCCAATTAGGTCAATCCCTAATTAAGCACAAATTTAATCTAATTTAATTTGGTCAACCTAAGTCCTCTTGATTCAGACCTAATCCAATTAGGTCAAAAATTCTGATTGAGCCCAGAATTGAATCTAATTCAATTTGGCTCATCCTTAGTCTAATTACTCAATCCAATTGAGTTCATTAGCAATCTAATTACTAACTAATCCTTCGATAATTACTTTAATTATTTTATAAGGTAATTTGCCAATCGAATTGACCAAATTACCCCTAAATGATTCTTAATTATTCATCAGCCTTCTTGATCAATCAGAAATCTTTTATGCATGTGACCTCATAGGTTCAAACCTAAGCCGGTAGTATAGGAACGACTTCCTACACTAATCGATGTGACCATCTAGCAATAGTACCCGACATCCGGATATGCCGAATATATACGAAGCAAATATTCTGGAATCCTAGATTATGGTTACTGTATAATTCAATCCCATTGACTCCTAATGCCAGGATGACTTAGAGCTCACTGTCAACCCTATAATTAGTACATCTATTATGTGCTTAACTTTAAATATCCCGTGACTCCTTACTGGGATTACCCTGGCCAAGGTTTTGCTAAATTAATCACAAGACTTTATCTTCTGTTTTGAGGAGGGGTCAATTCCATCTCGACTCAACTAACTACACAAGTACTTGACTGCACCCAGTGACCTTCCATTACTGAATTAGAAATCCAGGTAGTCCGGTACCAAAGTACAATGAGTTGTTTGCTAGTCATAGATTGCGGTCTTAGGTCAGAGGGCCAAACTTATATCCATATCCATTCGGAACATCTTTTGACAGTAGAGCGTTCCGAAATTGGTCACGTTCAGTAAAATATACTCCTACACTTCACCTGTGTGGCATACTAATGTCTCCACACTCCTTGGTTAAGAGGACAACCAAGGTACATGTCACACAACGACCTAATTTCGATAATACTGTCGTCCTTGTAACAACATATCATTTGGTCGCAAACTAGTTTAAGGACTCGAAGATAAATCCTCCTTTATCATTAATAAGTCCTAAGGACTTCATCATATAAGAGTTCATTTGAAGATGTAAAATGATGAATAATGCCAAAAAATACTTTATTGATTTGTCAATTCATTTATAAAATTCAATCATCAATATGCTGACGATTGACATTTAGGATACAATTCCCAACAAACCTACTGCAGCCAATCTACACTACATGGATCCATATGTCTAGAGACCATGTATACTTGCAGTCAAACTACAATAACCTCACTGTGAGTAGCCGAAGCACCGCAGGTCAAAGGACCAGTCACACCACTGCAACATCAAACAAGTCACTGACGAGTGGATAGACATCCAAGTGACTTCTAGTCTTGGTCACGCTCAGTACCCTTGTTCTCTAACAAGCACCTGTACTATCACTTCAGTATCCCCACACTGTAGACTCGAGTCTCGTCCATCCATAAAGAAAGCGATGTGTGCACTGATCTTATCGGATCGATCACCATCCTCGTGATCATCCATCGATCAGGAGCATTTAGAAATTAATCACCATTGATACATAGCTCAAATTCTCAACTCTTGAGAATATGCATCATCATCTTATTAATTCCTTGGACGATTTATAGACACATAAACAATATGAATGAAAAAGATGCCTTTTATTATTCAATAATAATAAAGTCAAGTACAAAATTATGTTCCAGAATTAATAATGTGTCAGCTAGATTGGCTTCTAGGGTATACATCTAACACGAGCCACACTCGGGCCTATATGCGATCTACTGGGTTCTAGTGCCCACTAAAGAATTAAGAGTAATTTTTCGAATTGGAGGTAGAGGCTACCAATTTGTATAAAATAGTGGAAGTACCTTTAGACTAAAGTCTAAGTCTAATGTGTTTAGTCAATTCATATACTAATAGCCAAATTTTCTTTTATGCAGAAATGACCACAAGTCTGTCACTTCGTGCATTATTGGATAATGATAAGTTGACTAGTCCCAACTTCAATAATTGGCTTAGGAAATTTAAGATTGTGCTAGAGCATAAAAGGATCCTTTATGTGATAACGGATCCAGCACCTGAGCAGCCTGCTGCTAATGCACGGGGTACAATCAGAGAAACTTATCAGAAGTGGCTCAATGACCGTATCACTGTCCGATGCATTATGCTTGCTGCAATGCGCGACGAGTTTAGTCGCTGGTTCGAGAATGCCCAGCCCGAAGAAATTGTTTAAGTGTTGAACGAATCTTTTGGCACTCCCGATGACGTTGAAAGGCATAAGACTAGTTATGTTATTTTTAGCGCACGGATGAAGGATGGGGCATCGGTGATATAATGTATTGTACATGATTGAGTTGATCGAGCGCCTAAGCACTCTTGATTTTTCCCTTCATGATCAATTGGGGAAAGATGCTATACTGAACTCTCTTCCTGGTTGGTACTGCTCATTTCTCACCAACTTCGTATGACGAAACCGGTAGTGAATTATCACTAATTGTTGGGTTTACTACAAACTTTTGAGAAGGATCACCAACTCCTAAAAGAGTCGGTGAATTTAGTGGGAGGTTCATCCAAGGGTCGTCATTCCTTTAAGAAAGGGAAGAAGAAAAATAAAAATCAGAAGGAAAAGGTGCATCATGCTGAGCAGAGTCAGACTAAAAAGAAGAAGGCTGATCAAAGTAAGGCAGAGTGCTTCTTCTGCAAGAAGCTAGGACATTGGACGAGGAATTGTCCTATGTACATTGCATCTCTTGATCCGAATAGGCCTAAGAAAAGTGGGCAATCAGTTGCCAATCAAGGTATTTATATGATAACGCCTTGTAATTTTTCTAGTTGTGATAATTCGACCTAGGTATTGGATACTGGTAGTTCTTTTAATATTTGCAATTCATTGCAGAAACTTCAGATCAGTGAGAGGTTTGAAGAAGGAGAAAGATTTCTGAATATTGGAGATGGAAGACCTGCTTCATTTCTAGCTTTAGGAATTCTTAAACTTGTATTCAGCTCTCATATAAATGTCCTTAGTGATTGTCACTAATGTCCAAGTTTTTTATTGAATGTCATTTTTGCAGGCCTTTTGGCCATAAATGGTTATGAAATATCAATAAAAAAGGATTATTGCAATGTCATTTGGAATGGTGTTTCTGTAATGAATGGAATTCTGAGTAATGGCATTTACATTTTGTCACAATCTTTTCATGTAATGTACAAGTCCAATAAGCACCTTAGAATAGATAATGTCACGGATGTCTACCTTTGGCATCACAGGCTAGATCATATTAACAATAATAGGATGAACAAGTTAAGTAAAGAGGAAATCCTAAATGTTAATGATTGTGAATTATTGACAACCTGCGAGTCATGTCTTCTTGGTAAGATGACCAAATCACCTTTTACCGAAAAAAGTAAACGAGCCAGTGACTTATTGACCCTTGTACATTCTGATGTATGTGGGCCAATGAACACAAATGTTAGAGGTGGGTATTCATATTTCATTATGTTTACAGACGACCTTCCTAGGTATGGTTATGTCTATTTAATGAGACATAAATCTGAATCATTTGAAATGTTCAAATTATATCGTAATGAAGTAGAAAAACAAACTGGAAAGAATATTAAAACTCTTCGATCAAATGGAGAAGGTGAATACCTCTCCAGTGAGTTTTTGGCATATCTAAGAGAAAATGGGATTCTCTCCCAATGGACTCCCTTGGTACACCGCAATATAATGGTGTGTTAGAAAGAAGAAATCGAACTATGTTTGACATGGTTCGATCCATGATGTGATTTGCGAGTCTGCCCATATATCCTTTTGAGGATATGCACTTGAGTCAGCCTACTACATTCTAAATAAGGTTCCAAGTAAGTCGGTAAATAAAACACCACATGAGATGTGGACTGGACGTAAGCCAATGCTCTCTAACCTTAGGGTGTGGGGGTGTCCGGCGTACGTCAAATGTTTGAAAACAGATAAACTTGAACCCAAGTCTGACAAATGTTTCTTTGTCGGTTACCCTAAAGAGACTAAAGGATATTATTTCTACCTTACTGAAGAACAAAAGTTGTTCATAAGCAATAGAGCTGTATTTTTAGAGAAGAAATTCCTTGGAGAAGAAAGTAGAAGCTCTAATGTTGAGCTTAGGAAAGTTCAACATGTAGAAGACCCGACACCATCCGCTGAATCAGTTGAGTTTGAATTGATTAGATCAAATTCAGAACCTATTTTAGATGCACCATTAAGGCGATCAGGTAGAGTACCACGTCAGCCGGACAGATACTACGGTTTCTTAGTTTGGGACGGGGATCCTGTCAAACTTGATGAAAATGATGAGGATCCGATCACCTATATGGATGCAATGCAGAGGTATGACTCTGATAAATGGCTTGGAGCCATGCAATTCGAAATGGAATCCATGAAGGTCAATGATGTATGGACATTAGTTGACCCACCCGAAGGGATTAAACCCATAGGGTGTAAGTGGATTTTCAAAAGAAAACGAGGAGCATACGGTCAGGTTGAGACCTATAAAGCCCGTCTGGTTGCCAAGGGATATCGTCAACGTTATGGTATTGACTATGATGAGACGTTTTCTTCCGTGACAATGCTTAAGTCCATTCGGATTATGCTTGCGATAGCAGCACATTTAGATTATGAAATCTGGCAAATGGATATAAAAATCACTTTTCTAAATGGAGATTTAGAAGAGGAGGTGTATATGATGCAACCTGAAGATTTTATATCTGCAGATGAGTCTAAGGTGTGCAAGATTCAAAAATCTATTTATTGTTTAAAGCAAGCTTCACGGAGTTGGAACATACGATTTGATAAGATGATCAAATCATATGGCTTCATTAAGAATGAAGAGTAACCTTGTATTTATAAATGAGAAAATGGTTCAGTTATTATATTTCTTGTTTTATATATGGATGACATTCTTCTAATCGGGAATGGCATTCCTACATTACAAGGAATAAAGGTTTGGCTATCATCTCAATTTGCTATGAAGGATTTAGAAGAAGCATCTTACATCCTAGGGATGTAGATCTATAGAGATAGATCTAGAAGATTGCTTGGATTATCTCAATCCACATACATTGATACTATACTGAAGAGGTTCCATATGATTAATTCCAAAAAAGGCTATCTTCCGATGAGCCATGAAATTAACCTCTCTAAGAGGGATTGTCCGACAACCCCTCAAGAAAGAGAGAGTATGGATAGAATTCCATATGCTTCGGTAGTGGGATCTATAATGTACTCCATGATATGTACTAGATCAGACGTGGCATACTCGCTAGGAGTAGTGAGCAGATACCAGTCTGATCCAGGTAGAAATGACTGGAAGGTTGTAAAAACAATCCTTAAGTGTTTGAGAAATACTAAAGACCAGTGGCGGCTTGTCTACGGTGATTCTGGCTTAAAACTTGAGGGATATACTGATTCAAGTTTTCAGTCAGATCAAGATAATAGCAAGAGCGTATCGGGATATATCTTTACTCTTAAGGATGGGGCCATCTGCTGGAAGAGTTCCAAGCAGCATACAGTGGCAGATTCTACATGTGAAGCAGAATACATCGCAGCATCTGATGCCGCCAAGGAGGCTGTATGGTTACGAAAGTTCATCACCGAGCTTGGAGTGACACCCTCCATTGATGGTCCAATGCCTGTATTTTATGACAATACTGGAGCCATAGCTCAAGCAACCCAAAGCGCATCAGCGGACTTAGCATATTCTACGTTGCTACCACCTGGTTCGAAAGATTGTCGAACGAGGTGATATTGATCTTTAGAAGATTGACACAAAAAAAAATCTGGTTGACCCATTTACCAAAGTCCTCGGCATCAAAGAGTACAACGAACACAAGTCGAAGATTGAAAGTGAATCCTAGGATCTTCGGTGTTAAGCATGCTGATTTTTTTTTAAAAAAAAACCATGGCTGAACCTGATCGGGTTGCCTACGTACCCCTTCATAAGGGGGATCAAGCCATACGTAGTTCTTTTTAAGTTTTAAAATGCAGCAGAAAAATCGAATCAAACAATTTAATTCATGCATGCTTACAAGATCAAATCTAGAAATCAGCACCTTAAGAACACATAGGATTATGCCGGAATCGTTTAAACAATTATGCTAAAACTTTTATGCATGATTAACTATCAGATCTGAAACTTAAGAACTCTATTCCGATTAATCTCCGAATATCCATCAAATGGATTCTCGAGATAACTCCGTGAGGAGTCCCAAAGAAGGGTAAAACCTCGGAGAATCAGACCTAGACCTTGACACCATAATAAAAGATTAATATAGGATTAATACCTTTTATGATGGATGAAACTTGTGGATCTGATCCTCGACTTCGCAGCCACACACACGAATGGCCTCTACGAGAAGTCCACGCAAAGTTCCTGGAGAGATCCAATCCTGCGGAAGTGCTAGCTTGCGCAGAATTTCTTGAGGCTGAAATTTGATCTTCCCAACACTATCAACTTTTGATCCGCCTTCTTGGAAAAACTTGGAGGAAAGATTTAAAGGAATTGAAGAGGACTTAGATCTGATCTAAAGACTCTTATCAGGGACCCCTAAAACTAATGGCGCGATGGACTTAGAGGAGGAAGAAGTCAGCTAGATTGAATGCAGAATTTTTCATGCATGAACTAGGGTTCCTCTCTTTTCTTTTCCCTTTTTTCTTCTTCTTTTTCTCTCCTTTTTCCTTGAATTCGACCACCAGCTGATGGAGGTCCTTTTATTGTTGCTATCCCCTCTAACTTCATGCCAACCATCCCATATTTGTGGAGGATTTTGTGGGGTTTTGAATTTTGAATTCAAAATTCAAGTTCATGTGCCATTACATGATGAAGCTTGATCTAATCTAAACCATTCATCATGTTGCCACTTTCCTCTTTCAATTTCAAAATTCCCATGCCCCCAATCATATCAGAGGGTCACGTGGTGATTTTGTGGTGATTAAATTCGAAATTCAACCTCAATTAGAAGTGAGATAAAGATAAGGATGACATATGCCATGAAGAGAGAGAATTTGATTTTATCCAATTTTTTTCATGAATTTATCTCTCCATTTCGACCCATCTAATGATGAAAGAGGTCTCTGATGTTGCCAAGTGTCCCATGGCACCATTAAATAAATTAAATTAATTTTTAATCATATTAAAAATCAATTTATGGCGCCATGCATGGATATGTGACAAGTGGATTTCAAGATCCGAACAGTTTCAGATCAAACCCATTTAATTTAATTAAATCCTAACAATTAGAATAATCCAATTACCATAGGTTGAACCTAATCCAATTAGGTCAATCCCTAATTAAGCACAATTTTAATCTAATTTAATTTGGTCAACCTAAGTCCTCTTGATTCAGACCTAATCCAATCAGGTCAAAAACCCTGGTTGAGCCTAGAATTGAATCTAATTCAATTTGGCTCATCCTTAGTCTAATTACTCAATCCAATTGAGTTCATTAGCAATCTAATTACTAATTAATCCTCCGATAATTACTTTAATTATTTTACAAGATAATTTGCCAATCGAATTGATCAAATTATCCCTGAATGATTCTTAATCATTCATCAGCCTTCTTGATCAATCAGGAATCTTCTATGCGTATGACCTCATAGGTTCGAACCTAAGCCGGTAGTATAGGAACGACTTCCTACACTAATCGATGTAACCATCTAGCAATGGTACCCGACGTCCGGATAGGCCGAATATATGTGAAGCAAATATTCTGGAACCCTGAACTATGGTTACTGTATAATTCAATCCCTTTGACTCCTAATGCCAGGATGACTTAGAGCTCACTGTCAACCCTATAATTAGTACATCCATTATGTGATTAACTTTAGATATCCCGTGACTCCTCATTGGGATTACCCTGGCCAAGATTTTGCTAAATTAATCATAAGACATTATCTCCTGTTTCCAGGAGGGGTCAATTCCATCTCGACTCACAACTGACTACGCAAGTACTTGACTGCACCCAGTGACCTTCCGTCACTGAATTAGAAATTCAGGTAGTCCGGTACTAAAGTACAATGAGTTGCTTGCTAGTCACAAGTTGCGGTCTCAGGTCAGAGGGCCAAACTTATACCCATATCGACTCGGAACATCTCTTGACAGTAGAGCGTTCCGAAATTGGTCACGTTCAGTGAAATGTACTCCTACACTTCACCTGTATGGCATACCAGTGTCTCGACACTCGGTTAAGAGGACAACCAACGTATATGTCACACAACGACCTAATCTCGATAATGTTGTCATCCTAGTAACAACATATCATTTGGTCGCGAACAAGTTTAAGAACTCAAAGATAAATTTTTCTTTATCATAACATAAGTCCTAAGGACTTCATCATATAAGAGTTTATTTGAAGATGAAATGATGAATAATGCCAAATAATACTTTATTAATTTGTCAATTCATTTAATCATCAACATGCTGACGATTGACATTTAGGATACAATTCCCAACAACTTCCACTTAGCCTAAAGCCAATCGGCACAGTATCACCTCGTTCGACGATCTCTCGAACCAAATGGTAGCGACGTAGAATATGTTTGGTCCGCTGATGTGCTTTGGGTTCTCTTGCTTGAGCTATGGCTCCAGTATTGTCACAATATATAGACACTGGACCATCAATGGAGGGTGTCGCTCCAAGCTCGGTGATAAACTTTCGCAACCATATAGCTTCCTTGGCGGCATCAGATGCTGCGATATATTCTGCTTCACATGTAGAATCTGCCACTGTATGCTGCTTGGAACTCTTCCAGCAGATGGCCCCACCCTTAAGAGTAAAGATATATCCCGACACGCTCTTGCTATCATCTTGATCTGACTGAAAACTTGAGTCGGTATATCCCTCAAGTTTTAAGTCAGAATCACTGTAGACCAGCCACTGATCTTTAGTATTTCTCAAATAATTAAGGATGGTTTTTACAACCTTCCAGTGGTTGCTACCTGGATCAGACTGGTATCTGCTCACTACTCCTAGTGAGTATGCCACGTCTGGTCTAGTACATGTCATGGCATACATTATAGATCCCACTGCCGAAGCATATGGAATTCTATCCATACTCTCTCTTTTTTGAGGTATTGTCGGACAATCCCTTTTAGAGAGATTAATTCCATGTCCCATCGGAAGATAGCCTTTCTTAGAATTAATCATACTGAACCTCTTCAGTATAGTATCAATATATGTGGATTGGGATAATCCAAGCAATCTTCTAGATCTATCTCTATAGATCTTCATCCCTAGGATGTAAGATGCTTCTCCCAAATCCTTCATGGCAAATTGAGATGATAGCCAAACCTTTATTCCTTGTAATGCAGGAATATCATTTCCGATTAAAAGAATGTCATCCACATACAAAACAAGAAATATGATAACTGAACCATTTGCCCATTTATAAATGCAAGATTCCTCTTCATTCTTAATGAAGCCATATGATTTGATCACCTTATCAAATCGTATGTTCCAACTCCGTGAAGCTTGCTTTAATCCATAAATGAATTTTTGAAGCTTGCACACCTTAGACTCATCTGCAGATATAAAACCTTCAGGTTGCATCATATACACCTCCTCTTCTAAATCTCCATTTAGAAAAGCGGTTTTAACATCTATCTGCCAGATCTCATAATCTAAGTGTGCTGCTATCGCAAGCATAATCCGAATGGATTTGAGCATTGCCACAGGAGAAAACGTCTCGTCATAGTCAATACCATAACGTTGACGATATCTCTTGGCAACCAGACGGGATTTATAGGTCTCTACTTTTCCGTCTGCGCCCCGTTTCCTTTTGAAAATCCACTTACACCCTATAGGGTTAATCCCTTCGGGTGGGTCAACTAATGTCCATACATCATTGACCTTCATGGATTCCATTTCGGATTGCATGGCTCCAAGCCATGCATCAGAGTCATGCCTCTGCATAGCATCCATATAGGTGATTGGATCCTCATCATTTTCATCAAGTTCGATAGGATCCCCGTCCCGGACCAAGAAACCGTAGTATCTGTCCGGCTGATGTGGTACTCTACCTGATCGCCTTAATGGTGCATCTAAGATGGGTTCTGGATCTGATCTAATCAAATCCGACTCAATTGGTTTAGTGGATGGTGTCGGGTCTTCTACATGTTGAACTTTTCTAAGCTCAACATTAGAGCTTTTAGTTCCTTCACTAAGGAATTCTTTCTCTAAGAAAATAGCTCTATTACTTACGAACAACTTTTGTTCTTCAGCAAAGTAGAAGTAATATCCTTTAGTTTCTTTAGGATAACCAATAAAGAAACATTTGTCAGACTTGGGTTCAAGTTTGTCTGCTTTCAAATGTTTGACATATGCCGGACACCCCTAAACCCTAAGGTGAGAGAGCATTGGCTTACGTCCAGTCCACATCTTATGTGGTGTTTTATTTACAGACTTGGAACCTTATTTAGAATGTAGCAGGCTGACTCAAGTGCATATCCCCAAAAGGATATAGGCAGATTCGCAAACCCCATCATGGATCGAACCATGTCTAACAGAGTTCGATTTTTTCTTTCTGATACACCGTTATACTGTGGTGTACCAGGAGGAGTCCATTGGGAGAGAATCACATTCTCTCCTAAATATGTCAAAAACTCATTGGAAAGGTATTCGCCTCCTCGATCTGATCGAAGAGTTTTAATACTCTTTCCAGTTTGTTTTTCTACTTCATTACGATACAATTTGAACATTTCAAATGCTTCAGATTTATGTCTCATTAAATAGACATAACTATACCTAGAAAGGTCATCTGTAAACGTAATGAAATATGAATACCCACCTCTAGCATCTGTGCTCATTGGCCTACATACATCAGAATGTACAAGGGTCAATAAATCACTGGCTCGTTCACCTTTTTCGGTAAAAGGTGATTTGGTCATCTTACCAAGAAGACATAACTCACAGGTTGTCAATGATTCACAATCATTAACATTGAGGATTCCCTCTTTACTTAACCTGTTCATCCTGTTCTTGTTAATATGACCTAGCCTATGATGCCAAAGGTAGACATCCGTGACATTATCTATTCTAGGATGCTTATTTGACGTGTACATTACATTAACAGGTTGTGATAACAAGTAAATGCCATTGCTCAATTGTCCATTCATTACAATAACACCATTCATAATGATATCACAAGAACATTTTTTTATTGAAATTTCATAACCGTTCATGGCCAAAAGGCCTACGGAAATTACATTCAATAAGAATGTAGGACAATTGTGACAATCACCCAAGACAACTACATGAGAATTGAAAACAAGTTTGAGATTTCCTAAAGCTAGAACTAGAACAGATCTTCCATCTCCAACATTCAGGAATCTCTCGCTGTTTTCAAATCTCTCATTGACCTGAAGTCCTTGCAACGAATTGCATATATTAAACGGACTTCCAGTATCTAATACCCAGGTCGAATTATCACATATAGAGAAATTACAAGGTGTTATCATATAAATACCTTGATCAGCAACTGATTGCCCTTTTCTCTTGCTTAGCCTGTTCGGATCAAGTGAGGTAAGGTACCGAGGACAATTTCTCTTCCAATGCCCCTGCTTCTTACAATAGAAGCATTCTGCCTGACTTTGGTCATCCTTAATCCTTTTGGTTTGACTATGCTGAGTTTTCAGCTTTCTATACCAATTATTGAAGTTGGGACCAGTCAACTTGTCATTATCCAATAATGAGCGAAGTGACAAACTTGTGACCATTTCTACATAAAAGAAAATTTGGCTATTAGTATATGAATTGACTAAACACAGTAGACTTGGACTTTAGTCTAAAGATACTCCCACTATTTTATACAAATTGGTAGCCTCTACCTCCAATTTGAAAAATTACTCCTAATTCTTTAGTGGGCACTAGAACCCAATAGATCGCATATAGGCCCGAGTGTGGCTCGGCTAACCCATATGCACCTATTAGTAGGTTCTAAACCAGTTGCTTCACCAAGCAACTTCTAGTGATAATTTTGCCCTAGGTTCTTCGGCAGGCGTGTGGCGCCTCCACCGAATACCCTAGTCAGGTCCAACTATTAAATAATAAGGTTAAGTCTAATCAACTAATAGACGACCAAGCCCGAGTATGGCTCGGTTCACCTGACCGCCTATTGAAGGTACACTTAACTCATCATATATTGAATGATAATTCCAATGCTTGATAAGTACCAGGTGTGTTGCGCCTCTAATAATTATCAAAATATTGGACCCATTATCACCCAACTTAATGGGAGGCTATGACCTAGTTATCCCCATAACCATTTCATTTTAAGGACCTAATAATTTTAGAGGATTTCTTAATTAGGATAGATAAGAAGATCCGGTTAGTCTAATTTCTTCCACTGACTTTACCAAATCAGATTAGACTTAAACCGGTTAAGGAGGCACCTAAATCAGTCAAACTGATTTTCCTTATAGGCATGGGCTAACTCGAATCATTAAGTGATCCAATCAAAATATGATTGACCATGTCAGCCAGGTAAGTGAGATCGGTGGAAGGGATATGCCATTAACTCGACAAAGACGAATCAGTGCGAGTAGCTCCCAATTAAAAATTACCGGTCAAAACTGCCAAACTTACCTTAGACACCGACTGGTTAATCAATTTCGATTTGATTACTTAAATGACTCGAGCTATACCTCTGAGCCTAAATCAAGTTCCATCTTGGTCTAATCAAAGACATGGACTTGATCCATCTACAACTATTGTAAATTGACCTAGAATTTCCTTGACCTAATCTAGTTACTACTTAATTAGATTTGATCAATTAATTCTATTTGTCCATGTATGATTCTAACCTTAGGTCTAACCCAATCCTAGAAACTTGATTCAAGCTAACCCATATGCCCAAATAATTATGCAATGTCAATTAATTGAGTTACAATTCTATTTCATAACACTTAATTCTCAATTAAGTTTAGACTTATGAAAGTTTTGATCATTGCATATTTCTTTTTAATTACATATTAATTACAATCTTTCAGTTCTTAAAACATATTTTCAGATCTGATTTTTTGTAATTAATCACATGTAATCAGATTTAATTCATGTTTAAGTCATTATATTTAATGTTCATGCAACACATATACATAACAAAATGAATTAATACAAACAACATACATCTTATGTATTTATTTTTTCACTTTTATTTTCAGATCTGATTTGTTCATTAAAATCAGAGATCATATGAATCATAAATTTTATTTAGATCTAATCTAAATAATATTATAATTTCAAATTAATTTATGTTACTAATCCTAACACAAACATGCATCATATGCATCCAAAATTTCAGATCTAGTTAATCATGCATAATCAGCAATTAAATCAATCATAAAAATACTTTTAGATCTAATCTAAATATGTTCATGATTTTAGATTTAATTATAAAAATTAAAACATAAAAGTTTAAACATGAACCTGGCTCTGATACCACTAAAAGTGAATCCTAGGTTCTTCGGTGTTAAGCATGCTGATTTTTTTTATAAAAAAAACCATGGCTGAACCTGATCGGGTTGCCTACGTACCCCTTCATAAGGGGGATCAAGCCATACGTAGTTCTTTTTAAGTTTTAAAACACAGCAAAAAAATCGAATCAAACAATTTAATTCATGCATGCTTACAAGATCAAATCTAGAAATCAGCACCTTAGGAACACATAGGATTATGCCGGAATCGTTTAAACAATTATGCTAAAAATTTTATGCATGATTAACTATCAGATCTGAAACTTAAGAACTCTATTCCGATTAATCTCCGAATATCCATCGAATGGATTCTGGAGATAACTCCGTGAGGAGTCCCAAAGGAGGATAAAACCTCGGAAAATCAGACCTAGACCTTGACACCATAATAAAAGATTAATGTAGGATTAATACCTTTTATGATGGATGAAACTTGTGGATCTGATCCTCGACTTCGCAGCCACGCACACGAATGGCTTCTACGAGAAGTCCACGCGAAGTTCCTGAAGAGATCCAATCCTGTGGAAGTGCTAGTGATGACCCAAAGATTGATTCAAAGATTGATTTTGATGATCACAACACCTTGAAGTATAGATACTAATGTTTATGTTGCAAGGAGAAAGATATTTATTTTGCAAGGAACATAGCAAGTTGGAAGAACACAAGAAGGCCTCCAAAAGCACTCAAGAAAAGTTAGAAGAAAGCTACAATTCATTGGCCCAACTTTAAAGTTCAAAAGATTCAAATTGGAGGAGCAAATTCAAAGGAAAATTCAAAAGAATAGTCTTCGAGTCGACTCCTGAGGAATTCGAGTCGACTCCAATGGTTGCCGGGTCGACTCCAAAGAAAGCGAGAGTCGACTCTCAGTGGTACACAAGGGAAAACTCAGAGAAGCAGTTTTTAGACACTGAGATTCGAGTCGACTCCCACAAAGTCCGAGTCGACTCCAAAGACAGCGCAACCCCAAGACAGAAGACGGTATTTTCGTCTCTGAGAGGCGAGTCGACTCCAAGACAAGTCGAGTCGACTCCAAGGCAGCGCGGCTCCAAAATACAGAGGATCAGTTTTCTGACTCTGAGATTCGAGTCGACTCCCAGACAGCTCGAGTCGACTCCAAGGCAGCGCTACACTAAGATGGCAGAAGACCAACTTTCGGAAACTGAGAGCCGAGTCGACTCCAAGGAAGTTCGAGTCGACTCCAAGACTGGATGAGCCAAAAGACAGAGAATCGGGAGTTCGGGCTCTGAGATTCGAGTCGACTCCCAGGACAGTCGAGTCGACTCGAGTGGACAAAATTCAAATTAGGATCCACGGACTACAGAGGATGAGCCGACTCCAAAATTGCCAGGTCAGCGCCAGAAGTTGGCGAGTCGACTCCGGGTTAAGTCGAGTCGCCTCCCAGTCAAGACGGCAACTTTAATTCAAACTTGGAATAGTTGCCGAGTCGACTCCGGAAAAGCTCGAGTCGACTCCTGCTACAGCCGAGCCGACTCCTGATCGCGCGAGTCGACTCCAAACCCAACGGTCATATTGTCAGGAGCTGCAGACTGGTTCCAACGGCTCTATTTTTGTCTCTAATGGCTATATTCTTGTTTCCACTCCATCTAAAGCTATAAAAACAAGAAGAGAGCTAGGGGAGAACGCATGGAAGTAGGAGAAAACATTTAGGGAAGAGATTCCAAGGGAAATCTCCCATAAGCACAATAAGGGCCATTCAAAGTGAAATAGAGAGAAGAAGAGCTTCCAAGTGTATTCCAAAGCTTTCTCACCATCCGTGTGCTGCCGCGGTGATCCTCTACTTCGTGCCAAATCAGAAGAGGGTCAAGTAAAGAAGAAGTCGAGCTCCTCCATCTTCAAAACTCGTTTGAGGGCTTCTCTTTACTTTATTTGTTTACATTGTTATATTTGCTTGTTTAAGAAGCTTTGATTTGTTTTTATTCTTTGTTTTAATATCTTGTAACTTGATTCAATCAAGGGATTGAATCAAGGGGTTAAAGGTTTGTTGGTAAGCCAAAGGGAAAACCAACGGGGTTTAAGGTTTGTTGGTGAGCCAAGGGGAAAACCAACGGGGTTTAGGTTTGTTGGTGAGCCGAGGGTAAAACCAACGTGTAAGGGTTTGATTGTGAGCCCGGGAAAACAATCGGAGTGGTTCTAGTCGGTGAGCCTGGGAAAACCGACCGAGTTTGTTGTGCGCTCGTAAAACAACAAGTTGGGTTGTGAGCTTGTAAAACAACCGGCTGTAATCTGTAGGATTATAGTGGAATTCCCAAGAGGTCTTGGGGAGTGGATGTAGGTGCTGGGATGCACCGAACCACTATATTTTTGTTGTGTTTGTGATGCTCTTTGTTGACTGACCTCCTCACTCACTTACTTAGATATTAAGCTTGCTTAACTCTTCTTCGTGCATCCTTTAGTTGCTAGCATAATCAATTTACTCAATCATTAAATTGAATAGCATACTAGGGCAAAATTAGACTAATCTTTTATTGAACCCACTGCTTAATAGTTGATTAGATTAGAATCATACTCTTGCTAAGGTTAAGCTTCACTAAGCATCCATACAACTTAGCATAATTAATCTAAAAGATTAGAAGAAGTTTAAAAGTTTTAAAAGACCCAATTCACCCCCCCCTCTTGGGTTGTCACCTTGGGCAACAAGTGGTATCAGAGCAGGTGCTCAAATATTATTTGTAGTCTTAACCGACTAGAGCCAAAGATCATGACAACTCAAATAGATAGTTTTCTAGGAGAAGGACAAGCAATTGACACACCTCCACTATTTAATGGCATAAACTATGCACATTGGAAAATACGCATGCGCATCTTTATTCAATCACAAAACTATTACTATTGGAAAATCATAATAAATGACCCTCACACACTCTCTCAAACTTTTAATGAAAAGGACTTAGCACAATTAAATGCTAATGCTATGAACATATTATATTGTGCGATTCAAGAAACAATGTTTAATAAAATTTCTGCATGCTTATCTGCAAAGGAGATCTGGGATACTTTAGAAAATATTTATGAGAAATCTCAGAGTAGCTCACATGTATTTCAATTGCATACTAACAATGAGACTGCAGAAAAAGGTGTTGAAACTTCCATCTCAGTCGAGTCGACCCCAAGTATTTTAGAGTCGACTCTCAAGTTAACCGAGTCGACTCCTATAAGGTCCGAGTCGACTCGAAGGCAAATCAGCTTCCTAAAGACAAAGAAGAAGAGGAAGCAAGAAGAAAGGAAGAAAGAGATAAAAAGGAAGAAAGCCTTGACCAAGAAAGAGTCAAGCAAGAAAATAAAAGTTAGGAGCAACAATGAAGATATTAGCTCCAAGGAACTACAAGAGGTAACTAACCTGTGCTTTATGGCACAAGAAGACAAGGTAAAAACTGAACCTACTTTTACATCAAATGATTTTCTAGAAGAATTTTCTTATGATGAATTATTAAATGCTTTTCATGATTTGTATGATGAATGTAGAAAATTAGCTGTGAAGAATAAACATCTTAAGAAACTAAATCTAAAAATTTCAAAAGAGAGGAATTCTAATGATGAAATACAAGATAAACTAAATTCTGAAAATGAAACCTTACGGTCAAACTCAGAACAATTGATCCAGAAAAATCAGAACCTAATTAAAGAAAATCAAAACTTAAGCAAAGAAATTAACCAATTAAGATCTGTTATTAACAAATTCACTGTAAGTTCAGAAAGATTAAAAATAATGTTTGAAAGCCAACATGCTGATTTTGATAAATCAAAACTTGACTTGACTCTTTTACTTAACAATAAATCTTTAGATAAAAGGGTTATCAATTCACCAAGCAAACCCTTAAATAAGATAACCTATTTCAAATATGAAAAGAATGGGCATAACAACTTTTCTCATCATTCTAACACAATTAAATCAAATGGTAAAGTTATTACTATTAAACAGATATGGGTTCCAAAAGGAACCATATGTCCTAACTCTCAAGGACTCAAGCAAGATTGGGTACCCAAAATAAAAATATGAGTATGTAGACATAGGTGTGCCAAGATACCCATGGACCAAATAGATTCATACAAATGGGTGTTCTAGACACATTGAAACTCAAAAAAAATATAGTCTTTTAGTAAACGTAATAATAATAAGAATAAGGAAATTAGTAATTCTTGCATCTCATCATTATTCTTGTTCTAGTATTTGATTAAAGTATGAATTGCATGTGTTTTGTGATATAGAAAATATTTTTGGAAATATAACCAAATCACTTCACATTATAAGATACTTTACTCACCATTGGATAAAGTTGCTAAATGATTAATCATTATTAAAGATAACTCTATGAATTCTCTATATGCTTGATTAAGAATTATTATCCACGGCATTATCCTTATTGACAATAAACACGAGAATGTGTACTTGGTGTACCTTTTGAATACATGTGCTTAAATACTAAGATCAAAGAATTCTTTTTGGCATGAAAACTTACCTTATGCTAGTATGGACCTAATTTCAAAAGACTTTGTCATAGGCTTACTTAGATTATATTCTGATAGGTCAAAGTTTGCTATGCATGATAACTAAGGAAACAAACAAAAATCATTTCTAAATCTAAAGACGTTGTTTCCATCTCTAAGTTTTTCAAAAGCTTACATTGGATTTATTCTTGGAAAAATAAAACTGAAGTAATTTTCTGTATTTACTAAATCTTGTAAAAGTGTTTCAAATAATAAAGGTTTCCAAACTGTGAAGATAAAGAGTATCATGGCACAGTGTTGAAAACCAAAATCCTGATAAAAGTTATACAGAAAATAATATTAAATCCAATGATTTCAGCACCAAGGACACCATAAGTAAAATAGAATTAATAGAATTCTTGAAGAAATGAAAAAGACAATTATGTATGATAGTCATCTACTCAAATAATTTTTAAAAGACTATCATCACTGCTTGTCATACATATGACTTCTATTAAATCTATTTTTGATGAAAATTTTGATCTTCTGAAAAATGGAAAATGAACCATTGCATATCCTTTTCAGTCGTACATGTTATGCTTGACATGCTCTTATGAAAATAATGCCAAATCTGATAAAGATATTTCTATCCTTGGATATCATTCATCAAGCAATGCATATAGAGCATTCATGAAAAGATTCTAGTTGTAGAAGTATCAATTCATTTTGATTCTTTATGAGACTAGTGATTTATTATCAAGATACTAAAATTATATAGTTAATCTTTTACATATAACAATCTGAAAAACTTGTTAATAATTAGAACCAAATTGGATTTTTCAGATATGCTCTTAATAAAAAAAAAAATTTTTGACTATTAAAAGACTAAATTAAGAAAAGATAAAATAGATCTTGATAAGATTCTTGCATAATTAGAAGTAAAAATCACCTTTATCATTTATTTGCTTTACGAGCGTTATTTTCTATCAAATGAATGTGTAGAACACACTCTTGTGTGGTTATTTCATTAAAAAGGAGATCTATGTAAAATAACCACCATACTTAAAAATACACATTACATATATGATAAAGCAATATGAGATTTGATACAAGCATCAAAAACTTAATATATAAAAGCTTAAGTAAACTTTTTGATAGAAAGCAATAGTGATAAATCTATGGATCAAAAAGAAGAATTTGTAATATTTTATTTGCTCAAAGAATGCATTGATGACATCAGTTTTGGTTCTACTAATGAAGAGTTATATGAAGATTTTACTTAGCTCATGTAAGGTGAGTTTGAAATATGTGTGATGAATGAATTAACATCTTCTCTCAAACTCCAAATTAAGACAAACAAGAAAGGGGATCTTCATTGACCAATGTTAGTCCACAAGAACACTCTTATAGAAGATTGGCATGAAGAAGGTACATCTAAGACCCCATCTTGTAGAATTTGAATAGGATGAGCAAAGTAGATCTATTGTTTAAAGTTGTATTGAAGATTGATAGAATAATTATTTCATCATACAGCTAATAGACCAGAATGTATGCTCATTATGTGACCTTGTGCAAGACTTCAATCTAACTTTAATTAATCATATTTTATTGATAACAAATAAATCATAATCTGAATTTTGATAGAAACAAATGTTTAAGATAAATTGATTAAAACATAGTTAACATATCTTATTGATAATTATCTTAAGCAAATAGAATCTAAACTAAATTGACTTAAACTATCTTGGTTAATGAATCTATCTCTTTAGTTCAAATGATATGTGCTTGCTTATATTTAGGCAATCTCTTGAGTAAAGTGACTCAACATGCAACTATTGTCATATCTTATATTGAGTCATCTAGTTAAAAAAAAAATATATATGTTGGATGAATGCTTTGTATCTTAAAGAAACTAATGACCTTCCTTCAAGAAAGAAAAATGAGAAATTTCAACTTGAAGGATATCTTCATGTAAGATACACTAAACATTCACATGCAAACAAGAGAGAGGATCTTCTTCAGCCAAAAGTTCACACATAAGAAATCTAGTTTGGCTTGAAGAACATATAATGAATAGGTAATTTAGATACCTTTCTCACAAATTAGTTGAGCAAAGTCAGTAACTTAAATCTTATTATGGCATGATTAAATTCTTTAATTATTAATTTTTGATATCATGTCTATATGTGTATTGACTGACTTATACTTTTAGAAATTATTTCATGGTTTGCCCAAACTATAATATATCTTTGCCTATGTCATAACCATGAAATACACAAGTATATGCTTAAAATGTTGATGAAAAATAACTTGTGAGAAGTTATGAAACCTTGAGCATAATGAAAATATTGTTTGCATGATATACATATATATGATACGTAAGATTAATTCTCTATTCTGCTCTCTCATGAAATTACTTGAGAATAACAAAAAGAGAGAGAGATAAAGAAAAGAAAATGGATATTATTCAAGAGAAGTAAAATCCAAGTAGAGGCAAACACTTCAACCTTAAGGAAAAGCAAAACAAACTTAATATATTCAACACATTTGTGAGACTTGTGTGAGCATTCTTTTGGAAGGGATAAAATCCATAATTAATTACACTTAAACAGGGAGGTTTTGAAGTAAACATTTTAACCTTTCTATATTGCTCATCATAGGGATGGTGCCAATGGGGAGGCTAGTGGTAGTACCCGGCACTATTTGACCCAACTATTCGGTGTAGGGCATATTAGGGACGGCACAAGAGGGAAGCTAGTGGTAGTACCTCGTGCCCCTTCCCAACTCCACCGGATAGGGAGCAAATAGAGTATAGAGCATAAGAAAGTTATAAATGAAAAACAAAGTAAATGAAAGTAGAATTAAGTCACATTTTTAATCACTTGAAAACACACTTTAAGGATGAAATCATTGCAAGATTATATTTAAATAGGGGGAGTTTATTTGAAAAGAATTGATTTTGATCCTTGACATTCTTGTACTTAGTATTTTAATGCATGACTTAACACATGGTATATTTTGCATATGGTATGATGTCTTGATTTATGGATTCTCAATATTTTGTAATGTTTCATACTTGGACAATTTGATTGAATGTTTGAATTGCTACATAACATCTTTTGTTTAGTTTTATTGAAAAGAAATTTCAGATTTGTCATTCACAATCATTGTTAAAATCTGAAAGCTAAATAAAATTGTAGAAAGGAGAAGAGAAGAACATCTCTATTTAGGAAAAATAAATTGATATTGATCTATCTTTCTACTTGCCTAACTTTGATACATAATGTCCTAATACTTATTAAAATATCCTTTATTTTGTATCGAAACTCAAAATTAAACACAAAGATTCTGAAAGTGCTTTAATGTTATTGAAATATGTATTTTTCAATCGTAACAATTTAAGATGAGCCACATTGTGAAAGATACATATCTCATATTATGACTTAGAAAGCTTCTATTGAAAATCCTATGTAATTCAGAATCCGATTTTGTATAAAAGTTTAAACTCCATATGATTACTAAATAAAATGTTAATGTAAGAAAAACAGAATTTATTTTGATTGCTCCGATACGCATCCGAAACATATCATTTCTTACCTTCAAAGTATACTAATTTTGATTCAAATGATGTGTCTTACGATGATCTTGATTGCAAGTAAATATTTTTAAAATATATGACTTTATTTTAATATTTAAAAAATTTATTGAGCTTCATGTATACATTGCTGAAGAACTGTGATTAAGAAATTGAGTTCTATAAATACACATACCTCAATGATCATCTATATGTTTTTCTCTCCTACATTCTTAGAAACTATCATCAGAATATATATATATAGAGTGAATACTATAAATTTTGAATAATTCTAGATCACTCTACATTCTCGATAACATAGAATTTCAGTTTTATTCATGTTTATTATTAAATTCTGAAATTCAACCAAAGAAAAGAATGATTAAAGAAGAATGCATCTTTTGAGGGGGAGCTTTAGATATTCAGTATCTTATCCTAAAGAAACTTTAATTTTATGGATTGATTTTGATGAACCTCCTTATATTGCAAGACATGCTTTATTCTATAAAGGCTGTCTTATCTCAAACCTTGAGTCTTATGAAAATGAGCTGAAACTTATAGAAAATATATTTTTGAGATTGACAATTTTATTGAACATTATCTTCAAATTCTAAAATCTTAAATGGAATGATCAATAGAGGGGGAGAAAGAAAATTTCAGAAGGAGAGGTCTCACGGAACTTAATTACATAAATCTATAGGAGAGGGAAAGAATACTAAATGAAAAGTGATCCTAATACTCTCCAATATGTATCATCTGAAATTTAAATATGAAAATCTTTATGATACACCTTGAGGCATGTTATTTGGTTAATATATCTTCTGCACAAATCATGAACCAAATTGCAATTCAAATAGTTGATCTTAAGAGCCTCTAATTTAATGAAAAAAGGGAAGAATAACGTGTTAAATTTTCTTGAGTATCTCGTAGAAAATCTATTTTGGAATTCACTAATGAGTCCTAATTAGCTTGCTCTTTAGAACTTCAATATTGTGCCAATTCATATTTTTATATATGTATCAAATCGTGCTTATTTTCTAGAGGAATAAAAGAAAGTCCTTAAAAGAGCTCTAAGATATATCATAAATTGCATGATTTCATAATTTGGTATTTGTGCTCAAATGCACTTATTATTATAAAGAACCTTTGAAGTCATTAAGAATTAATGACCCAACATGATGATATGTCTTTCACATATATAAGTTTTGATCTTTTACTCTGAAAATTAATCAAAATTGCTCTCATGTTTGATAAAATACTTAATAGATTGGGCAAAAGGTCTTAATTGAACAAGCTTTCATACTTATTATTGAAGAGAGGTTAGATTTCCACTCGTGTTTTCATTGAATATCATTTGTGGTACTTCTTGAATTAACCTAAGAGAGATTCCACCCACACTTGATTAGAAAACTATCTGTGGTATCAAATTAGAAAACTTCTTGAAATCACATTCAATGTGTTCTGCTCTGAAATTATCTTAATTGGCTCTGATCTGTGCTCACTAATCTGATTCCAATATTATTGCCTTGAGTTAAATGATTCATATCCTGGCAATAATGTAACATTCAAACCAGAGTACAGTAAGGGAAAGAAATATTTGAGTGTTCTGATCTTTGTGCTTAATGTTTCACTATCTTTTTGATGCTGTCAAAAAGGGGGAGAAATATCTAAGTATATGCTTATAATGCTTTGTGATAATCAGCTTGAACTGAAATATATTGATTGTGTTAAGCTGATTAAATCTAAAGCATTATCATGAAGTATGTTTTGTTTTAAATATACATGTTGACTACTTCATGCAACTTTGCTATGTATTACTTCTAGAAAACAATATCTTTTATATTGCATATACTCCAAGTTTTGTCATCATCAAAAAGGGGGAGATTGATGACCCAAAGATTGATTCAAAGATTGATTTTGATGATCACAACACCTTGAAGTATAGATACTAATGTTTATGTTGCAAGGAGAAAGATATTTATTTTGCAAGGAACATAGCAAGTTGGAAGAACACAAGAAGGCCTCCAAAAGCACTCAAGAAAAGTTAGAAGAAAGCTACAATTCATTGGCCCAACTTTAAAGTTCAAAAGATTCAAATTGGAGGAGCAAATTCAAAGGAAAATTCAAAAGAATAGTCTTCGAGTCGACTCCTGAGGAATTCGAGTCGACTCCAATGGTTGCCGGGTCGACTCCAAAGAAAGCGAGAGTCGACTCTCAGTGGTACACAAGGGAAAACTCAGAGAAGCAGTTTTTGGACACTGAGATTCGAGTCGACTCCCACAAAGTCCGAGTCGACTCCAAAGACAGCGCAACCCCAAGACAGAAGACGGTATTTTCGTCTCTGAGAGGCGAGTCGACTCCAAGACAAGTCGAGTCGACTCCAAGGCAGCGCGGCTCCAAAATACAGAGGATCAGTTTTCCGACTCTGAGATTCGAGTCGACTCCCAGACAGCTCGAGTCGACTCCAAGGCAGCGCTACACTAAGATGGCAGAAGACCAACTTTCGGAAACTGAGAGCCGAGTCGACTCCAAGGAAGTTCGAGTCGACTCCAAGACTGGATGAGCCAAAAGACAGAGAATCGGGAGTTCGGGCTTTGAGATTCGAGTCGACTCCCAGGACAGTCGAGTCGACTCGAGTGGACAAAATTCAAATTAGGATCCACGGACTACAGAGGATGAGCCGACTCCAAAATTGCCAGGTCAGCGCTAGAAGTTGGCGAGTCGACTCCGGGTTAAGTCGAGTCGCCTCCCAGTCAAGACGGCAACTTTAATTCAAACTTGGAACAGTTGCCGAGTCGACTCCGGAAAAGCTCGAGTCGACTCCTGCTACAGCCGAGCCGACTCCTGATCGCGCGAGTCGACTCCAAACCCAACGGTCATATTGTCAGGAGCTGCAGACTGGTTCCAACGGCTCTATTTTTGTCTCTAACGGCTATATTCTTGTTTCCACTCCATCTAAAGCTATAAAAACAAGAAGAGAGCTAGGGGAGAACGCATGGAAGTAGGAGAAAACATTTAGGGAAGAGATTCCAAGGGAAATCTCCCATAAGCACAATAAGGGCCATTCAAAGTGAAATAGAGAGAAGAAGAGCTTCCAAGTGTATTCCAAAGCTTCCTCACCATCCGTGTGCTGCCGCGGTGATCCTCTACTTCGTGCCAAATCAGAAGAGGGTCAAGTAAAGAAGAAGTCGAGCTCCTCCATCTTCAAAACTCATTTGAGGGCTTCTCTTTACTTTATTTGTTTACATTGTTATATTTGCTTGTTTAAGAAGCTTTGATTTGTTTTTATTCTTTGTTTTAATATCTTGTAACTTGATTCAATCAAGGGATTGAATCAAGGGGTTAAAGGTTTGTTGGTAAGCCAAAGGAAAAACCAACGGGGTTTAAGGTTTGTTGGTGAGCCAAGGGGAAAACCAACGGGGTTTAGGTTTGTTGGTGAGCCGAGGGTAAAACCAACGTGTAAGGGTTTGATTGTGAGCCCGGGAAAACAATCGGAGTGGTTCTAGTCGGTGAGCCTGGGAAAACCGACCGAGTTCGTTGTGCGCTCGTAAAACAACAAGTTGGGTTGTGAGCTTGTAAAACAACCGGCTGTAATCTGTAGGATTATAGTGGAATTCCCAAGAGGTCTTGGAGAGTGGATGTAGGTGCTGGGATGCACCGAACCACTATATTTTTGTTGTGTTTGTGATGCTCTTTGTTGACTGACCTCCTCACTCACTTACTTAGATATTAAGCTTGCTTAACTCTTCTTCGTGCATCCTTTAGTTGCTAGCATAATCAATTTACTCAATCATTAAATTGAATAGCATACTAGGGCAAAATTAGACTAATCTTTTATTGAACCCACTGCTTAATAGTTGATTAGATTAGAATCATACTCTTGCTAAGGTTAAGCTTCACTAAGCATCCATACAACTTAGCATAATTAATCTAAAAGATTAGAAGAAGTTTAAAAGTTTTAAAAGACCCAATTCACCCCCCCCTCTTGGGTTGTCACCTTGGGCAACAGCTAGCTTGCGCAGAATTTCTTGAGGCTGAAATTTGATCTTCCCAACGCTATCAACTTTTGATCCGCCTTCTTGGAAGAACTTGGAGGAAAGGTTTAAAGGGATTGAAGAGGACTTAGATCTGATCTAAAGACTCTTATCAGGGACCCCTAAAACTAATGGCACGATGGACTTAGAGGAGGAAGAAGTCAGTTAGATTGAATGCAGAATTTTTCATGCATGAACTAGGGTTCCTCTCTTTTCTTTTTCCTTTTTTCTTCTTCTTTTTCTCTCCTTTTTTCTTGAATTCGACCACCAGCTGATGGAGGTCCTTTTATTGTTGCTATCCTCTCTAACTTCATGCCAACCATCCCATATTTGTGGAGGATTTTGTGGGGTTTTAAATTTTGAATTCAAAATTCAAGTTCATGTGCCATTACATGATGAAGCTTGATCTAATCTAAACCATTCATCATGTTGCCACTTTTCTCTTTCAATTTCGAAATTCCCATGCCCCCAATCAGATTAGAGGGTCACGTGGTGATTTTGTGGTGATTAAATTCGAAATTCAACCTCAATTAGAAGTGAGATAAAGAGAAGGATGACATATGCCATGAAGAGAGAGAATTTTATCTTATCCAATTCTTTTCATGAATTTATCTCTCCATTTCGACCCATCTAATGATTAAAGAGGTCTCTGATGTTGCCAAGTGTCCCATGGCACCATTAAATAAATTAAATTAATTTTTAATAATATTAAAAATCAATATATTGCGCCATGCATGGATATGTGACAAGTGGATTTCAAGATCCAAACAGTTTTAGATCAAACCCATTTAATTTAATTAAATCCTAACAATTAGAATAATCCAATTACCATGGGTTGAACCTAATCCAATTAGGTTAATCCCTAATTAAGCATAAATTTAATCTAATTTAGTTTGGTCAACCTAAGTTCTCTTGATTCAGACCTAATCCAATCAGGTCAAAAACCCTGGTTGAGCCTAGAATTGAATCTAATTCAATTTGGCTCATCCTTAGTCTAATTACTCAATCAATTGAGTTCATTAGCAATCTAATTACTAATTAATCCTTCGATAATTACTTTAATTATTTTATAAGATAATTTGCCAATCGAATTGACCAAATTACCCCTGATTGATTCTTAATCATTCATCAGCCTTCTTGATCAATCAGGAATCTTCTATGCGTGTGACCTCATAGGTTCGAACCTAAGCCGGTAGTATAGAAACGACTTCCTACACTAATCGATGTGACCATCTAGCAATGGTACCCGACGTCCGGATAGGCCGAATATATGCGAAGCAAATATTCTGAAACCCTGAACTATGGTTACTGTATAATTCAATCCCTTTGACTCCTAATGCCAGGATGACTTAGAGCTCACTGTCAATCCTATAATTAGTACATCCATTATGTGATTAACTTTAGATATCTCGTGACTCTTCACTGGGATTACCCTGGCCAAGATTTTGCTAAATTAATCACAAGATATTATCTCCTGTTTCCAGAAGGGGTCAATTCAATCTCGACTCACAACTGACTACGCAAGTACTTGACTGCACCCAGTGACCTTCCGTCACTGAATTAGAAATCCAGGTTGTCCGGTACCAAAGTACAATAAGTTGCTTACTAGTCACAAGTTGCGGTCTCAGGTCAGAGGGCCAAACTTATACCCATATCCACTCGGAACATCTCTTGACAGTAGAGCGTTCCGGAATTGGTCACGTTCAGTGAAATGTACTCCTACACTTCACCTGTATGGCATACCAGTGTCTTGACACTCCTTGATTAAGAGGACAACCAACGTATATGTCACACAACGACCTAATCTCGATAATGTTGTCGTCCTAGTAACAACATATCATTTGGTCGCGAACAAGTTTAAGAACTCAAAGATAAATTCTCTTTTATCATAATATAAGTCCTAAGAACTTCATCATATAAGAGTTCATTTGAAGATGAAATGATGAATAATGCCAAATAATACTTTATTAATTTGTCAATTCATTTAATCATCAACATGCTGACGATTGACATTTAGGATACAATTCTAAACAAAGATGGGTATTAGATACTGTGCCGATTGGCTTTAGGCTAAGTGGGAGTTGTTAGGAATGGTATCCTAAAAGTGAATCGTTAGCATATTGATGATTGAATTTTGTAAACGAATTGATAAATTAATAAAGTGTTATTTAGCATTATTCATCATTTTATTTAACATCTTCAAATGAACTCTTATATGATGAAGTCCTCAGGACTTATTTTATGATAAAGGAGGATTTATCTTCAAGTCCTTAAACCTGTTCGCGACCAAATAATATGCTGTTACTAGGACGACAGCATTATCGAGATTAGGTCGTTGTGAGACATATACGTTGGTTGTCCTCTTAACCAAGGAGTGTGGAGACACTGATATGTCACACAGGTGAAGTGTAGGAGTACATCTCACTAAACATGACCAATTCCGGAACACTCTACTATCGAGAGATGTTCCGAGTAGATATAGGTATAAGTATCCTGATGAGAGCACAAAAGTGCGACCTATATGTCACTAAAATTAGTGTTATTGCTAACCAATAATGATAAATTCACTGGATTAATATTATATTTGGGTTTGACACAGATTATCATAAATTAGAGATAAAATGCACATTAAGTACAAATTTGACTTCAGAAGGATCCCTTCCCAGACCCGACCTGGTTGAAGATCGGGTCGGGTCCGAGCCGGGTTCAGGTCCGAATCGGGTCCATTTTGTTTGTGCTTTTGGGAAAGAATTTTGGGCAAATCTAATTTGGCCATATCATAACTATGAGGTGCTGGGTAACCCATGACTTAAAAGACTTGCACTTGACCTCCAGTCAGAACAGATGACCCGTGACGAACTGAGTTCGTCAGTCTACAAGCCAAATTTCATATCACACTATTTTTTTTTAAGTTTATCTATATGACTGATTGGACGGAACTTGGTGATTCCCACTCTCACTTCATCACAAAGAAAAAGAACTTTTTAACCTCCAATCCCATGAACAAAAGCTGAAATTACTATTTATTCCCAAAATTTCTATTCATGGCTGAAAACACTGTTCATATGAACAGTATTTGAGATGATACTGTTCATATGAACAGTGTTACGTGAAAACACTGTTCATATGAACAGTGTTACGAGAAAACACTGTTCATATGAACAGTGTTACGAAAAATATACTAATGTTCTTCTTCCTCCCGTAGTGTTCCCGCCGGATCAGCCTTCCCGAGCCACCGCTACGTCTGCAGCAAACTATTGCCACAACAACCTCCCATCATTCTGCCATCTCCTCATCCCAAACAACACATCACGGCCTCCGGTTTCCCTTGTTCGGTTCAACGCTGCCTTCTTCAACCTCGGCAGCACGTCATCTTCTTCGCGTGCGTCCTCCCGCTGCCCAATCCCGGCCGAGCCAACGCCCGAACTCGCAGCCAGCACCTCCCCGACGTCCTCCGACTCAGCATGTCTTCATCCCTGCCATCTTTCTGGAACAGCGGATGTTCTCCACGGATTTCCCATCCTCAACGTCTTCAAAGCAAGCCATCTTCTTCAGCCATTTCCATACAGTTCTTCATCAACTCCCCGGGTTCTTCTCAGCAAGGTCCCAACCGAAGCACATGTCCCCGCGTCACCAGCCGCGTCCCCGCCTTCCGTGTACCAGCCGGCACGTCTCAGCGTATCCCCGCGTACCAGCCCAACCGCGATTCCAGCTCTTCCCCGAGTATTCCGCCATCAGCAGCCGTCCCCGTCTTCCACGCGATCGTCCATCGCGTTCGCTGGCGAAGCCGCATCCCAGCTGCAAGGCATCTCCAAATCCTCCGCAATCACCGTGCTTCCCAGTTGTCGTTCTGAGCAAATGCAGTATCTCCAGCTCCTCAACCACGTGCCAGCCCATCTGCGAAGCCAGCAGCCGCGTTCCTCACACGGTTAATGTCCTAGCGCTTTCCGCATCAGGCGTCCGACCGAGTCATCCCCGCCTCGCAGCCGTCCATCTCACCGCATCCCGCACCGCATCCAGCTCCATCCGCGCGTGGCAAAGATCTCCCCCAGCGAGGCAGATCTCCAACACGTCTTCAACGTGTTTCCAAGACTCCTAAAAGAAGAGGCCACCAGGGAAGGAGAGGGGGTGTGCTCGGTTTGGGGTTGGGGCCAAGAAACAGGGGAGGTGGTCGACTGGTCCAAGGAAAAGAAGAGGAGAGCTCGGTTCGGTGGGGAGAGAAGAAGAAACAGGGGAGTGGGAGTACTCTGTTTCTTTTGGGAAGAAGAAAGAAAAAAAAAGAGGGAATTAGTATTTTCCACCGTGGGAGAAAGAGAGAGAAGAGATTTGTTTTTGTTTTATTTTTTTTTTATTTTATTTGCAAAATAGAAGGAGCATTAGGTCTCTATTTGCCATTTTTATTTTTAATCAGTTTTTCTTTTTATGAAATCCATCAATTTTCTTTTATGAAATTCTTGTTCTAGGTTTAGTTAAATTTCTGTTTTCTTTATCCAATCATTTAATTTTTCTTTTTATGCAATACATCTAATTTTCCTTTATGAAATTTATGTTCTAGGCTTTTGATCTTCTTAGCACCGTTTTCATCCAGTTTAATTTATGCCAAAGCTTTTTTTTGATTAGTTAAAAATATAAATGCTCTTTAAATCTAAGTATATGTCTTCTAGTTAATTTCAATTAAAAATAATTCTCTAATAGACTAGAGAATCATTCCACATCCTCAAAATAATATTTTTCTTCCATCATTCAAAAGTTGATTTTGAATCCGAGTGAATGTTCTAATTTTTATGCAACTCCAATCGCCTCCCTATGGATCGACCTCTTACAACCACTATTCTTCGAGTAGAAAAAGTAAGAGTAAAAATTTAAATTTAACTTTTGTTTGTCGGTTCTAACAACGATCTATCTAGCGTATTTTTAGTTAAATAGGAAACGGACGAACATATCCCTTAGACCTGAGATCACCACAGTAATTGGCAAGCAACTCACTGTACTTTGGTACTGGACTAGCAGAATTTCTAATTTTGGGATGGAAGGTTACTGGGTGCAGTCAAGTACTTGCGAAATCCGTGAGTGAGTCAAGATGGAATTGACCCCTCTTGAAAACAGAAAATAATGCTTTGTGTTCAATTTAGCAAAACCTTGGCCAGGATAATCCATGTGAGAAGTCACAGGATTTCTAAAGTTGAATCACATCATGGATGCACTAATTACAGAGTTGACAGAACTCTAAGGTCATCCTGGCATTAGGAGTCAAAGGGATGAATTATACAGTAACCATAGTACAGGGTTCCAGAATATTTGCTTCGTATATATTCCGCCTATCCGAACGTCGGGTACCATTGCTAGGTGGTCACATCGATTAGTGTAGAAAGTCGTTTCTGTACTACCGGCTTAGGTTCGAACGTATGAGGTCACACGCATAGAAGTTTCCTGATTGATCAAGATAGCTGATGGATGGTGGAGAATCATTCAGAAGTAATTTGGTACATTCGATTGGCGAATTATCCAATAAAATAATTAAAGTAATTATTGGAGGATTAATTAGTAATTAGATTACTAATAAACTCAATTTGATTGAGTAATTGGACTAAGAATGAGCCAAATTGAATTGGATTCAATTCTGGGCTCAATCGCAGTTTTTGACCTGATTGGATAAGGTCTGAATCAAGAGGACTTAGGTTGACCAAATTAAATTAGATTAAATTTGTGCTTAATTAGAGATAGACCTAATTGGATTAGGTTCAACCCAAGGTAATTGGACCATCCTAATTATTAGGATTTAATTTAATTAATTGGGTTTGATCTGAAACTGTTCGGATCTTGAAATCCACATGTCACATATCCATGCATGGCGCCATAAATTGATTTTTTAATATGATTAAAAATTAATTTAATATATTTAATGGTGCCATGGAACATGTGGCACACATAAGGGAACTTCTTCATCATCAGATGGGTCGAAATGGAGAGATAAATTCACGAAAAGAATTTGATAAGATCAAATTCTCTCTCTTCATGGTATATGTCATCCTTATCTTTATCTCACTTCTAATTAAGTTTAAATTTCAAAATTAAACACCATAAAATCACCTCATGACCTTCTAATCTGATAGTGGACATGGGAATTTCGAAATGGAGTGAGGGAATGGGCGACATGATGAATGGTTTAGATTAGATCAAGTTTCATCATGTGATGGCACATGAATTTGAATTTTGAATTCAAAATTCAAAATCCCACAAAATCCTCCCCAAATATGGGATGGTTGGCGTGAAGTTAGAGGGGATAGCAACATTAAAAGGACCTCCATCAGTTGGTGGTCGAATTCAAGGAAGAAAGAAAGAAAAAAAGAAGAAAAAAAGGGAAAGAGCCTAATGCATGGAAAGAAAAATCAGCCTTCCACTCGCCATTAATTCATCTACTAAGTTCATGTTGCCATAGCTGTTAGGGATCCCTGATAAGAGTCTTTAGATCAGATCTAAGTTCTCTTCAATCTTTCTAAGCCTTTCCTCCAAATTCTTCCAAGAAGGTAGATCAAAAGTTGATAGTGTTGGGAAGATCAAATTTTAGCCTCAAGAAATTCTTCGCAAGCTAGCACTTCCGCAGGATTGGATCTCTCCAGGAACTTCACGTGTACTTCTCGTAGAGGCCATTCATATGCGTGGCTGCGAAGTCAAGGATCAGATCCATAAGTTTCATCCATCATAAAAGGTATTAATCCTACATCAATCTTTTATTTTGGTGTTAGGGTCTAGGTCTGTTTCTCCGAGGTTTTACCCTCCTTTAGGGCTCCTCACGGAGTTATCTCCAGAATCCATTCGATGGATATTCGGAGATTAATCAGAATAGAGTGTTTAACTTTTAGATCTGATAGTTAATCATGCATAAAGTTTTAGCATAATTATTTAAACGATTCCGATATAATCCTATGTGTTCTTACAGTGCTGATTTCTAGATTTAATTTTATAAGCATGCACGAATTAAAAAGAACTATGTATGGCTTGATCCCCCTTATGAAGGGGTACGTAGGCAACCCGATCAGGTTCAGCCATGGTTTTCAAAAAAAAAAAAATTCAGCATGCTTAACACCGAAGAACCTAGAATTCACTTTCAATAACATCAAAAAACAAAATCCTTCTGAGTGCCATGGGCAACTTTCTATCTCCAGTCCACAGGATACTATCGAAGTGACTCGCTACATAAGCATGACTAAACTACCCATTCATTTTTTATTAGAATTTTATGTATGAGATTTGGATGTGAGTGTCGACTCAACATAATTAAGTCATCTTAGCCAAGCTCAACCCTACAAAGCACAATAACAATTTAGCTTAATGATGTTCGTGTGTAATTCTAGCATGTAGCTGAGTTACTAAAATAGTGGACCAATAATTGAGGAGGGGGATAATGCATGCATTCTCTAGAAAATTTTCTAGCAGAATTGGGTTAAGAAGATTAAAGGAGAGCAAATATGGAGTTTGGTAATTTAGGAAAGAATTTGTCCATTAATAGATAGAATTTGAATTAAAACTAGGAAATCGGGAACAATTGATTAGAGGTAATTAAATTAGGATAATGATGTTGCAATCAAAATGGAAACTTCTCTTCTTTTGTTGCATAAATCGCTATCCTAGATCCACATTTAACCTCCACACAATGACATTAGAGTCTACACCTGACATGTCCAAGGCCGACTAGGCGAAGATGTCTGCATTGGCATAGAGGAAGTCAACCAGCTGGGTCTAGGTTGCCTTATCCCGCTGCGAACTGATTTGAACAATTCGGTCTGTATTTTCATCGCAAAGAGAAATAAGGATGAGCTACTCTGCTAGTTCTTTTTTTTGCTCATTTTTCCCATCTTGAGCATCTAGGCCTTTAATTGGGAGAGTTTCAATTGCCAGTTTTTCCACCATAAATGAGATAACAACTGCATCATTGTGGGGGGTCTGCACTCTCTTTTGGTCGATGTCTGAAAAGGAAATGACCTTTGTAGTCCTCAACCTCTTTGGAGTCATGACTCCTGCTTGGGCAGCCAAGCATAAGTTCGTCGAGATGATGAGCTTGACACCACAACTGCAAGTTCATCGGAAATGGTGTTGATCAACCCCACTCTTGGTCGATTGTTATTCTACCACTCGAGTGTTTGCCGATCCCAACCAACGTCATCTCAGCCCTGCTAGTCATTCATATGAAAATCAAGGTACCTTTGTTAGATAAAGGCCTCAATCTTATCCTTTAGCCATAGGCACTCCTCGATGTCGTACCCATATCTCATGTGGAATCGACAATACTTCCTTCAGTCCCTTCAGCCTGCTAGTGCCTTCATCCTCTAGGGCCACTTCAAATAGCCTTAGTTTTATATCTCCATGAGTATTTATGTCCTCAGAGTATTGAGAGATGTCTTTCTCTTAAACATGTGAGATGGGCTCATTTGCCGTCAGGAGCTCCCTTCATCTCATCTAGGCTTCTCCCTCGGCTCCTTCTCTTCTTGGCTCCTTTTTCTGTTCTTGACCTTGCCATTGGTTGACTCTTGCCAAGTTGCCATTGCATGCTTAGCATTGATATACTTCTCGACTCGGACGAGACGCTCGACCAGGTCTTTTAGAAACCTCTTCTCGAATGAAAAGAGGAACCGAGAAGGCTTTATACTGCTCTTTGGTGTGGTCATCATGACGGAGTGGCTTAGGTCGCAGATCTCTAGTGTGGCTGCATTAAAGCGATCAATAAAACTTTTGAGGGACTCATCTTCCCTTCACTTCACAAAAAATAGGCTCTTCGAGCCCCTTCTTTGCCTTTAGCTTCTAATGAAATGAGTTGCAAATAGCTGACCTGCTCGAAAGAATGGATTAAGCCTGACTGGAAGCTAGAGTACCATAGCCAAGCTACCTTTCAAAGTGTTGCCGGAATACTTGACATAACACCACGTTGGTTGTGCCTTGAAGTGTCATAAGAGAGTTGAAGCTCTCCAAGTGATCCAATGGATCTAAAGTCCCATCGTAGGTCTCCAACTGAGGCATCTTAAACCTTCTAGGAAAAATAGTCTCCATAATCCTTGGTGAGAAGGAGGGTTCGATAGTGAACTCCAAATCATCCTCGAACTTGGAGTTCTTGACTTTGAGAGATTCAATGCGATTTTTTATTTCCTCAATCTTTCAATCAAGAACGGCCTCCTCTTGGAAACCCACTTTAGGTGGCGAGGGAATGAATGGCCTGATATAGAATCTACCTTGGGATGAGAACTTGAAGGACTACATCTCTAGTTTCGTCTAGGATTCTAAGGATGAGAATGATGGCTATGCTGCATTGGACCTCCATGGTGGCTCAGCTCATTTGCGTACTATAGATTGGTAGTCTACTATTGTAGGTTTTGAATAGTTGCTGTGAGAGCCTGGACCTAGTGGACGAGCAGATTAAACTGCTCAGCATTAATAACTCGAAGTGCTGGTTGAGAGCCCTAAAGAGGTTGAGTTCTTAAGGGACTATGATGGGATCCATCCGACTCCTGGGGAGCTTCCTGTTATGAAAAAATAGCGGTATCTTGGTGAATTCTCTTAGAATTCATTGTTGCATATCTCAAAATCTCTCAAACCTTCAAAAGGAACTAAGATTCTTCCTCTAATGCTAATCTGTTGTTGCCAAAATTCAAGTCAAGAGGACTGGATGAGCTAGTGCATGAAATGTGGTTGGCTATGCTTGGATTGCTCTGTTCGGATGAAGTGGTCAACTTGGACCTAGGAGCCCGAACTAAAAATAAGAGAGAAAATATCAAAGGTCATTGGATTTTAAGTGACGGAGGATCCTCCGATACCTAAGTCAGATAAAGATTTTAGAAAACGCAGGCATACCTGGAGCTTGAGAGAAAGTAATAGTAGCATGAGTGCAAAAGCAAGTATACCTGGAGGTCTTGCAGGTGTAGATTATATAGAGTGAGAGTCGGTGCTCATTACCGAGCAACGCAGGCATGCTCCATAACTGCTCGATAACTGCCCACACGTTATGCATATGCTTGGCTTAACTCCATAGGGTGTGCTTTCGTGGGCAGAGCTATAATTGTTGCCTGTTGGAAGAGTTTTTTTAAATGGCTTTATGGCACATTTAGTGGAGGCCATATGGCTAGTTGCCATTGATCGACTTTATTATCCAGCAATGGTTGGATCCGAGGCATATCCTCAACTATGGCTTAGTATAAAATGAATAATAGTCTTTATGAGTTTTCTTTTTGATATTTGCTTCTTAAAGAATTCCCATATTACTTTATAAATTTCTTGAGAGAAGGTTTCATGTTACATAACCACGAAAAAAAGCATTTATGCTCTTACTTCATTGGGTAACCAACATACTGGCCAAAAATACATCTTTTAACTTACACTGCTGCCCATCATCCTCTATCTTTATATAATGATGCAAGACAACAATTATTTTTAAGATCATAGTTTAAATTATTTCCTCCAAACTTTCTTCAAATTCTACTACTTCTAAGGACTCATACATTGCATCACTTTAACAACCGTTAATTATCTCTTTTTCTTTATAGTTTCCTAATTTTTCTGGAAGTTTTCTCATTATATGCCACAAGCAAAAATGGTGTTGAGCAAAGAGAATGACCTCTTTAACTACTTCTTGAATGCCTTTGTATTAATCTATTATTTTTGCTTTACGAGGTTTATCGTGAATGCAAGATAACTATTTTTGAAAAGCCCAATATATATTTTAGTAACTTCATTAGCAAGCAGACCATATCACAACAATACATACTATCCATGATGATTTACTCCAACAAATAGAGTGAAGGCATGCCATATTAATTAGTCAAATAAGTTGTATCAAATGATAAAACATCTCCAAACTATTTGTATGTTGCCTTTGCTCTAGCATCAATCCAAAATATATTCCAAGTGGCCTTCTTCATTTTAATCCATGCTATAATAGAAGTTAGAGTTCCAGCTCGACTATTGTGAAAATATTTCATAAGAAGTCCTACATCTCTCTCCAAGTCTTAACTTTTGTATGTTGTCTACATGGTTCTGAAGCCTTTTTCAGAGAAAGTGAAATTCTCATATCCTCCTCCTTGAATACTAATAGTATTGATGGATTTATTAAGAAGAGCACCAACATGATCATTAATTTCAACTTATCTTTCCAATAAAATGGAGTGGTTATGCTCTACTTCTAGAGCCTCAACTTCCCAATAGTTTTTAACATATTCGTACTTTACAACCATAGAGTGATAAGACGGTGCTAGAGGACTCGGAGATCGGCTGCTCAGGTCGTGCTTGGTGGAGACTTGTGGTGAATAGTTGCAGCCCGGTGTCGGATTCAGTGGCTGCACTTCGACCTGAAACAAAAAACCGAAGTTCTCTTGTTAGAGTGTGTCTTGCGGGGGATCCTCTGATGCCTAAGTCAAGATTATGCTCAGAGAATAGAAGAAGGTTCTCAACATTCAATTAGGGTGTCCGAGCACTTACTTGAAAAGTCCCTAAAGGAGTTAGTTGTGTAGGCGAAGGAGAGTACCTATCATCGTGGAATTCGGGCACATGGGTCGGCTAGGATTAGCTAACCTTTGCACGTCCCTAATATCAGGCACGGATGTTTCGTACGCAGATCATGCCCTACTTATTAAGTCGGCAGCATTTTGGAGACACCTAAGATCTCAGCTAGGCCAGTTGTAAGGATCTTTCAAAATTCAAACCTGGGCACGTGCTTTTGGGTGCATCAAGTGGCCGCTCCTGACTGATGGTGTGCAGGCTTCATGGCGAGTTCTGGTTGGACGACTCTTCTTATGAGCTATGGTCGATCCTGACGCACATCACTTGCCCCCCACTTTCATAATTAAGCCAAGCTTGTCAGCTCGAGTTTCAAAAATAGCTTTTCCGGTAGGGTCGCAATGCCTTTTTTTAGGAGAAACGAAGATTTTTTGGATCTTGCATTTGTAAGGAGTGTGGCCATGTTATCTTTCTCAAAGCATCATAATCATGAGTGAGATGCCTGCGGGCTAAATGGCTATTTGGAGTCTCACAGCGATTCAAAGAGTTGTTCTGGGATGAATGCTTGAGATTACATGGCTGAAGGTGAAACATTGCATTAAAATTGGTTGCTCAAACCCTCCATAAATAGGGAAAGCGATAATTCTAGCCCTTTCACGTTGTTCCCTTATACTCTAGAGCCTAGAGAGAGAGAAAAAGTCCAAGCATGGGGCATTCCTTGCGTGTTTCCACTCTATGGTTTTGCTTCCTTATTCTCAACCAGAGTCTTGTTTTCATCTCCGGGTGGGTTGCTCTACATCCTTTTCCTTTCCCTTGTCTTCTTCTATCCTTCTTTCGTACATCATCTATGGATCCACCTACTGGAGAATGGTCTTCTGACAGAATGGGTAGGCCAGTTCTTCCAACTGGGTCTCTGTGACTTCAGGAGTAATTTACCCTGAGATATCCTCTGGTCCAAATACCAAAGTGAGTTTCCTTGGGGAGTCCAACCTTGATCGAATTTGGGTGGTGTTTCCATCCCTTATAGCTTCATCCTCAAGTAGTCTGGACCCTCGGTTCGGGTGACTTCACCTGGGGAGAACCGAATAGCCCCATACGAGGAGTCCCTAAAGGAAGGGTTAAGGCTTCCAATCCCATCTATCATTGCTGACTTATTGGCCCAATACCAACTTGCTCCCACATAGCTCATCCCCAATGCTTGGAGGATGATAGTGGTTTTTTTCTATTTTGTTCGGCTTCAAGGAATCATCCCTAAATCAGAGATGTTTTGAGCTTTCTTCCAAGTGAAGGCTTATCCCAAAACAAAGTGATTGTGGTACCTTTCTTGCAGGACAGACTACAATATCTTTTCCCCTGACCCTTCATCTGTCCACAGTTGGAAGGGTCAATATTTTTTTGTGTCTTCGACAACTCCCTGGGGTTTTCTAACTCAGTGGAGGACACTTGGGATGTGGGCTTTAATCCTCTTCCCATTTTTGTCGGATGAAGAGCAAGAGTTTGTCAATCTGCTTCATCTAATAAGGGCACCATCTTTGGCTGAGTTGCTATGGGAGTTACTTGGTAGATACTGGCCTGAGCGCTACCTTTATTATTGGTATACCTCTTTAACTCATTCTGTTTCTTTTTTGTTGGCTTTGCTTTGCTGATTAACCTAGCTTTCATCTATGCATGTAGTGATGAAGTTCGAGGTAGACAAGCTCTTCCACTCCTCTAGAAAGAGAAAATCTAGCGAGGGTGGTTCCTCCACAAGCAAGAGAAAGAGGAGTTGTTGCCCAAGGTGACAAGCCAAGGAGGGGGGGGGGGGGGGGTGAATTGGTTTCTCTAAATTTTTACTACCATAATTTAGTCAATCGATGAGTGAGTGAAGTTTAAAAACAATATACAATGCAAACACACAAGAAGTATAGTGGTTCGGTGCTCTCCTAAGCACCTACGTCCACTCCCCAAGCGACCTCTTGGGAATTCACTATAATCCCGCGGATTACAGTTAGATTATTTTCCGGGCTCACAATCCAAAAACCTTTACACTTTGGTTTTCCGGGATCACCAAGAACCTATATTGGTTTTACGGGCTCACCAACGAACTTTCACAATTGGTTTTATGGGCTCACCAACAAACCTACACCGTTGGTTTTACGGGCTCACCAACAAACCTTTACAAGGTGATTAAAGAGAAGAAGAAAGTTGAAACTCCTAGATGAGCAAGTATAACAATTATAAGCTATAAAGAAGAGTTTAGAATATAGTTATCACTTGATGAGACTTCTCTCTTCTTTGTCAAGAATGCTTCACTCTTCAAGGATGGATGGAGCTCTTAATGTCTCTTGGAATCTGCTCAACCACTTCCTTTTAACTCTTTGAATGAAGCACTTGGATGAAGAAAGTTAGGGCTCTTGTCTTTCTTGTGTAAGCTTTGATCTTTTTCAAAAGTCTCTTTTCTCTGATGAATAGTGTCCCTTTAAATAGTTTTTCTCATTCATTGGATACCCCCCAATTGTTAGATTTCAAAAACTAGCCGTTACTTGCTGTTTGGAGGACAAAAAGTACTTCTGCAGAACTAGCCGTTATGCTTCTGCTCGTGCTTGGGTCGACCCAAAGTTTCCTGGGGTCGACTCAAACCACTGTTCATCAGACTTAGTATCGACTCAACTTTTACTGGGGTCGACCCAACTTTCACTGGAAAAAGTTGGGTCGACCCAACTTTCACTGGGGTCGACTCATGCTACATTGGGGTCGGCCCTCTCAGGAAACACAGAACCTTACATTTCACCCGTCTTTCACTTGGGTCGACTCAACTTTTTTTGGTCGACTCAAGGTTCAGGTGGGTCGACTCAATTTTCATTGGGGTTGACCCTCTCAGGGATTCCAGAGAACCAATTTTTGAATGACACAGCCTTTGGGTCGACTCATGTTCAGTTTGGGTCGACTCAGGGTGGGGTCGACTCAAGTTCCATTGGGGTCGACCCTCTCAGGGATTCCAGAGCTTGTTTTCATGAGGCTTGAAGATGGGGTCGACTCAAATTCCACTTAGGTCGACCCAAGTACTGTTCATCCGTGCCATTTTTGCAGAAGTGTGCCGGATGGTTCCTTGATGTGCCGGGGTCGACTCCACCAATCTTGAGGTTGACTCATTCCACATTTTGCTGCAACTTAAGGTTAGATTCATCCATATAATCAATGAAATATACTTCAAGCAATTTTGAATATATGTCATGGTGGTGCTACATACTCTAAACAATGAAAATTACTACCGTCCACTTAAGAGTACGTTTCACTTAAAATTTTACCGAATTGGAATTTAGAATTCACTATCCCTTTTCTATCGCAAATTTTATCTCATTGGTAATCATTGAAGTACATCTTGATCTCATTCTTCTAATGTACCGTGGGTGACGAACTTAGTAATGATGTATCATATTACCTTATAATATCTAATTAGATATTTCCTTAATGGTTGTGTTAATCATCAAAATACCACTATCATTCTCAATCTCCTCCTTTTTGATGATTACAAAATATTAAGTATGAGCAGATTGTTACTTAACTTAAAATCAGTTTTAGAAGAGCTCTAAATTTCAGCTTTTAAAATTTGAGAGTGAATTCTCCCCCTTTTTCATCCAAATATTGCCAAATTAAACTTTTTGATTTACTCCCCCTTTCTTTTATATTTGGTTAAAGATGAAACTTCAAAAATTTGAGATAAAGCAAGAGTTTCAGATTATGTATTGAGGTGTAAAAGGTATGTGCCAAATTCTGAAATGTGATTAAAAGTTTAGACTTTAACATTTTCATTGTTACATATCGCTCCCCCTTAAGTGTATATTATCCCCTTTTATTAATTTTCAACCTTGTTTGATAACCTATTGCAACTTCTTTCTTTTCTTACTTCTCCTCCTTTTTGTTATCATCAAATAGATGTATGGCAATAGATAAGTAGACGTAGTAAATAATAAACATTCAGATTTTACTGATCAAACATGGAACATTATAGTACATTAACACCAAAAATATAATGTTCTTCAATCAAAGTGCAAAGTACATGATCAACACAAAATACATATGAGAACTAGATAAATCCTAGGCACTAATCATAGTGCTAACATCAGTCTAGGGGGTATCTAATGGCTGTGATCTAGTCCTCATCCTCCTCGCATAAGTAGCGAGGGGAGGTCGAGCCTAATGGAACTGAGTCTGGTGTGGAACTCGCTGAGCTGGATGACTCTGTGCCGATACCTCTGACTCAGCTGCTCGGGGCACAGATGGACCATGAGCCTCTCTCTCCCTCTCCGTAAAGCTCCTACCTGCTCTCTGAGATCGCTAATCTTAGCAGTCATGCTAGCCATCCTGCTCCACATCCCATCAGAGAAAGTCCTCATCTGAGCTGATACAAGCTCAGTCATCTTACTCCAAAACTCCTCTGTACATCCCGTAGGTGTGGATGACGAAGGTCCAGCCTCTGAAGATGCTGTAGGATGATCCGCAGGTACCTCATCCTCAGGGATGGGGTCTCCAATCTCTGGTGCATCACCCTCTGGTGCATGTATCCCTGCTCCTGCACGCACCCACTGCCCGTTCACCTTTTCATAACCCATGCGATTTAGGGATCGTGCAGTGTAAGTGTCAGTAAATAATAGATGACTGGAGATCTCTTCCTCTACTGATATGGCATGCTGTCGGAAGACCAGGGTGAGTATCATACCATAGGGCAAGGAGACTCTCGAATTGCATATGGCCTTTCTCATCTGTCTGATCATCATAGCTGGGAGGTTCAGGGGAATGCCCTGAATAACGTGCTCCATAACAACCAGATCTCGCTCAGATATGAGATCAAATCTTCCACTTTTCGGAAACAGTATTCGACCTATGAAGTTATGCAATAGCCTCATCTCAGCTGATAGAGAGTTAGCTACTAAATTTTCTGAATAATCAAAATCCTCTCTCTCAAAAATTAGCTGTAGAGCTCTCAACTTACTTTCTAGTTTTTTCGGTGCAGCTCCTTCACAGGGGAGATGAAGCAACTCACTCAAATTTTCTTCTGAAATCCTAACCCTTACTCCTTGGACTTCAGATATAAGCCCTCCTATTCCAACTTTCAGGAAGGCATAGAACTCACGAACCAACCCTAGGTAGATCACCACATCTAGGGAGCAAAGATGCTCCCATCCTTGCCTTCGGATCCAATCACCTAATCGGAACCCTTCTTGATCCAAGAATTCGGAGTGGATCCTTCTCCCCATGGTCACCGGTCTCTCCGCATATTTTGCAAGTTGTATGAAGGGGGAGGGAGGAGGAGGAGGCTCTACACGTGTCTCACCTTGTGGAGGCACTGTAGAAGACTCTCCAGTATGTCTATCAACATGGGTTGTCTGTGAAACTCTCCCAGATCTCTTAGCAACGACTCGCTTGGGTCCCATTCCTTTCAAGATCTTGATCTAACGGCTTAGGAAAGCTTCCTTCTACTGTTTGGAGATGATTGGAAGAGATTGGAGAGTTGGAAATAGGGTTTTAGGAAGAGGACAAGATGAAACAGTGCCCTAATATCGCTCATGGGTCCCTCTTTAAAAAGTAGGATCCCGCTGTTGGGTCGATCCTAGATTTTTCTTGGGTCGACTCAACATTGGGTCGACCCCAATCTAACTTGGGTCGACCCTAGTTCAGAAAATTTTCTTTCTCTTCCTTTTCAAAAAAAATCTTCCTTTCCTCCAATCCTTACAAATTCTTTATGGGACAATGATACATGAGCAAGGAATCTATAGATGACTAGTTTGACTAATGTTTCATGGATTTTTCGAAATGGAAGGAGAGTATCATGAGACAACTTGTTCCTTTTTATATCTCCTCAATCAAAAGGATCACATATACCTAATTCCCTCCTTAAAATGCAAAATCTGTCTTCACTTAAAGGTTTTGTGAATATGTCAGCCAATTGTTTCTCGGTACACACATGCTCAATACATATATTTCTATTTTGAACATGATCTCTAATAGAATGATACCTTATTTCAATATGTTTGGCTTTAGAGTGCTGAACTGGATTCTTGGTAAGGTTAATGGCACTAGTGTTATCATACTTTATAGGAATATTATCTAATTTAATTCCATAGTCCACTAGTTGTTGCTTGAGCGAAAGTACTTGAGCACAGCAACTGCCGGCAGCTATATATTCGGCTTCAGCCGTTGACAATGCTACTGAATTCTGCTTTTTGCTAAACCAAGATACTAAGTTAAATCTTAAAATTGACATGTTCCACTAGTGCTCTTCCTGTCTAATTTGCAGCCAGCAAAATCTGCATCAGAGTATGCAAGCAAATCTAGACAGGAGTCTCTCGAGTACCATAATTCTATGTTTGTAGTTCCTCTCAAATATCTAAGAATTCTTTTAACAGCATTTAGATGTGACTCCTTAAGATCTGATTGGTATCTAGCACATATTCCTACACTGAACACTATGTCTGGCCTACTAGCAGTAAGGTAAAGCAAGGATCCAATTAAGCCTCTATAAAGCTTCATATCTATACTTTTTTCTTTTTCATCTTTGTCTAGCTTATTAGTGGGATTCATTGTGGTGCCTGTTTCCTTATGATTTTCATTCCTAAACTTCTTTAATATTTCCTTTATGTATTTAGTTTGATGAATGAAGATACCTTCCTTAGTTTGCTTGATTTGTAATCCGAGAAAAAAGTTTAGTTCTTCCATCGTACTCATCTCGAATTTTCCTTGCATTAATTTAGCAAACTCTTTGCAAAGATCATCATTAGTGGCACCAAAAATTATGTCATCTACATATATTTGAACCACTAGCAGATTTTTATCTTTTCTTTTGAGAAAAAGTGTTTTATCTACATTTTTCCTACTGAATTCATTATTCAGTAGAAATTTGCTTAGTCGATCATACCAAGCCCTAGGTGCTTGTTTCAATCCATATAATCCCTTATGTAATCTAAACACATGATTTGGCAATTCATAATTTTCAAAACCAGGAGGTTGCTCTACATATACTTCTTTCTTTATAAAACCATTTAAGAAGGTACTTTTTACATCCATTTGATACAATTTGAAATCCATGAAATATGCAAAAGCTAGAAGTAATCTAATAGCTTCTAATCTAGCCACGAGAGCAAATGTTTCCTCAAAATCTATCCCTTCTTCTTGATTATATCCCTTAGCTATAAGTCTAGCTTTATTTCTTATGACTACCCCATTTTCATCTAATTTATTTCTAAAGATCCATTTTGTTCCTATTACAGAGTTATGCTTTGGTCTCTTAGTTAATATCCATACATTACTTCTTTTGAATTGATTTAATTCTTCTTGCATAGCATTTATCTAATTTGTGTCTTTTTCAGCTTCTTCATAAGTCTTAGGTTCTAATTGTAAAACAAAAGCAAGATAATCATTTAAATTTCTAAGAGAGGATCGAGTTCTTACCCCTTGAGATGGATTATCAATGATTAAGTCTTTAGGGTGTCCATGTGCATACCTCCATTCCTTTGGCAAGTCTTGAGATTATGGTGGCACGGGATCATTTTTCATTTCTTGATTGGGCACGTCATCAAGATTCAATTTTTCAAAGTCAATAATTCCTGCATCATCATCAAGAATATTTTTTCTTCTAGGAGACTCACTATCAGACTCATCAAAAATGACATTAACTGACTCTTCAACTACAAGAGTTCTTTTGTTGAATACTCTGTATGCCCTGCTAGATGAAGAGTATCCTAAGAAGATACCTTCATCTGACTTGGCATCAAATTTACTTAGATCCTCCTTGCCATTGTTTAAAATGAAACATCTACATCCAAATACTTTAAGATATTTAGCAGTTGGTTTCTTATTCTTCCAAAGTTCATAAGGAGTTTTCTTGGTTATGGATCGTATTAGAACACGATTTAGAATATGGCAAGCAGTACTTATAGCCTCAGCCCAAAAGTACTTTGGAAGATTTGACTCGCACAACATTGTGCGTGCCATTTCTGCCAAGATCCTATTTTTTCTTTCAACAACCCCATTTTGTTGAGGCATTCTAGGTGCTGAAAATTGATGTGAGGTACCATTTTCATTACAAAATTCTTCAAAGTGTTGATTTTCAAATTCAGTTCCATGATCACTTCGAATTGCTATTAAGGTAAGCTTCTTTTCCGTTATTATATTTTTATAATATTTCACGAATGCTGAAAATGCTTCATTCTTTTGTGCAAGAAATGAAATCCATGTATATCTTGAGAAATCATCTACTATAACTAGTCCATACTTCTTCCCTCCTAGACTTGCGGTTCTAGTGGGTCCAAATAGATCCATGTGTATGAGTTCAAAAGGCCTAGTGGTTGATACTATATTCTTTGATTTGAAGGATGATTTTGTTTGCTTTCCTAATGAGCATGGACCACAGATTTTGTCCTTTTTAAAGATCAATTTTGGCACATCTTTTATCAAATCCTTCTTGACTAGTTTTGATATTAAGTCCATACTAGCATGTCCTAGTCTACGATGCCAAAGCCAACTTGTTTCACTTTTTTTTTTCTTCATTAGTAATTAAACATAATCCATTTTTCTTGCCTAATTCATGAAGATCTACCATGTAAATATTTTTTTGCCTTTGTCCTACAAGTACAATGCTATTATCTTTAGGGATTTGTGATTATGCATACTGAGGCTTCAAATGTGACTTTAAAATCTTTATCATAAAATTGACTTATGCTAAGTAGGTTATGTTTCAGACCATTAACTAATAAGACATTTTCTATAAAGATAGATGGAGTAATAAAAATTTTACCCTTTACAATGATATACCCTTTTCCATTGTCTCCATAGGTTACTACTCCATCCTTCTTAGATTCCAAGGTGACAAATTGTTCTATGTCACCTGTCATGTGTCTTGAACAGCCGCTATCTAGATACCATCGTTTATCCACCTTATTAGCTGCAAAACACTCCTGCAATCAAGATCAAGAATAAGCTTTAGGTACCCAAACTATGTTGGATCCTTTAGGGTTAGTGATTGATGTTCCTTTTGGAACTCAAACTTTTTTGGATTTTAGCTTATGATAATTACTCAATTTATTGTAGCTAGACTTTCTATAGTTACACTCATATGCTAGCTTATGATAATTACTCAATTTATTGCAGCTATGACAAGTTATATTTTCATTTTTGGCTTTCACAAATATGTTCTTTAAATATTTTTGTTTCCTATTTGTTTTATATCCTAATCCAGCTTTATCATATACAGCTTTTTGACTATCAAGAATCATGTTTAATTTAGTTGAGCTAAGTGTAAACTTGTGTACTAAGGATTTGTATTTTTCGGCATCTTCCTTTAACTTGACATTTTCAGCAATTTGGATTTTGGTTTCATTGGTGAATCTTCTACTTAATGTTTCATAGTCATTAGATAGTTTTTGCTTTTCTTTGATAAGATATTGATTTTCATCTTTTAAAACTTTATTTTTATTGATTAATTTCTTGTGTTCTTTCATGAGTTCTAAAAAATGCATCATGTAACTCTTCTACTGTAAAATCACATTCAAGTTCAGAATCTACCTCATCGTCATTGGCCATATGACAGATTTGGGCCGTCTCTTGTTGATCTTCCTCTTCCGAACTTGACTCCTCACTTTCACTCCATTCAGCTATGTGATGCGATCCGATAGAATTTGATCCGTATCTCAAGATTCTTGACTCTTCTTGATTTTTGGAAGGGTGGTTCCGACCTGATTGCAGACATAATTTCTGAAGATCCATCCGTCAGATCGATCTCAATTTTGGATATTTTGTAGATCTACGCGTTAGCTTTCCAGCGGTAGGTCGTGGGTCTAGAGAGGATGTCGGGATCTTGAGATATCAGCCTCTGACGGATGACTGCGTAGGGAAGGACGGGCTGATAATCCGACGGGATGGAGTTGTTTGTAGAGGCTGGAAGGGATCAAGGAGGAGAGGAAGAAGAGGGAGAAGGTGGCTGGCCTCTCGGGACAGAGGTGGTGCAGCCGGATGAAGGAGGGGGCGGCGGCCTTGGACGGCGGCCTAGGGAGAGGGGGAAGGTGTCGCAAGAAGAGAAGAGAGAAGGGAAGAGAGCTAGGGCAAAAGCCTTTCAATTAATTTTTTGCATGCTGAAATAGGTGCTCACCTCATCTATTTATAGGTGGCTACCTGACCCCTTAACTTGACTTGATCTAATTGAATTCAAGAAACAACTAAACCCAAAGCGACTCTAATAAAGGCCAAGTCGGCTAGCCCGAGCAAGGCCATGCTGAAATAAAATTAACATCAAGGACTCAAAAGCAAAAATAACCAAATGATTAAGTCTGAGGCGGTCTAGTGGATCCAACCGCATCACTATGAAGTTCTTCTTCTTAAGTTTTCTTGCCATCCACTTCAATTCCGGACAATCTATCTTGAAATGCCCGGGCTTGTTACACTCATAGCAAATTGGCGTTTTCTTTTTCTTTTCTTTGTCCTTACCATTTTCTTTGCTTGAGCTACCTTTGAAGAAGGGCTTCCTTTTATGAAATTTCTTCTTTTCTCTCATGAATTTTCTGAATTTTCTTCCAAGCATAGCCATTCCTTCTTCATCATATTCCTCCTCATCATCAGATTCTTCTGATTCAGTTTTCTGTTTTGGAGTAGTAGACTTCAAGGCAATGGTCTTTCTTTTCTTGACCTCATCTTCTAAATTTTGCCTCATGGTCAACTCATGGGTCATGAGTGATCCTAGAAGTTCTTCCAATTGCAATGTATTGAGGTCCTTTGCTTCTTGAATTGCTGTTACTTTGGCCTCCCAAACTCTTGGTAGAGACCTGAGAATTTTTCGCACTAAATTAGAGTTAGTATAAGACTTTCCTAAACTTTTTAGCCCATTTATGATTTATGTGAATCGAGTAAACATTTCAGTTATGGACTCAGTGGACTCCATTTTAAACAGCTCATACTTATGAACTAATATATTTATTTTTGACTCCTTGACCTGATTAGTTCCTTCATGTGTGACCTTTAGTTTATCCTAAATTTCTTTCGCGGAGATGCATGTAGATATTCTATTGAATTCACTTATATCTAGTGAACAGTAAAGTACATTTATTGCTTTTGCATTTAGTTGTGCTAGTCTTCTATCACTCTCATTCCAATCCATTTCTGGTTTGGGAATGATTGTTCCCTCTATACTGATTGTGGGTGTGTGTGGTCCTCTAGTTATGATATTCCACAATTCATAGTCTAGAGCTTGAATGAATATCCTCATCCTAGCTTTTCAGTATGTGTAATTTGAGCCATTAAACAGAGGAGGTCTATTCGTGGATTGCCCCTCATTCATAGAACATCCTACTTGGGTTGTCATGATCTTTGTCTTTTGATTGTGAGATCAACAAATACTATGTGAGCACCTCGCTCTGATACCACTTGTTGCCCAAGATGACAAGCCAAGAGGGGGAGGGGTGAATTGGTTTCTCTAAATTTTTACTATCTTAATTTAGTCAATCGATGAGTGAGTGAAGTTTAAAAACAATACACAATGCAAACACACAAGAAGTATAGTGGTTCGGCGCTCTCCTAAACACCTACGTCCACTCCCCAAGCGACCTCTTGGGAATTCACTATAATCCCGCGGATTACAGTTGGATTATTTTTCGGGCTCACAATCCAAAAATCTTTACACTTTGGTTTTTCGGGATCACCAAGAACCTATGTTGGTTTTGCGGGCTCACCAACGAACCTTCATAATTGGTTTTACGGGCTCACCAACAAACTTTTACAAGATGATTAAAGAGAAGAAGAAAGTTGAAACTCCTAGATGAGCAAGTATAACAATCATAAGCTACAAAGAAGAGTTTAGAATATAGTTATCGCTTGATGAGACTTCTCTCTTCTTTGTCAAGAATGCTTTACTCTTCAAGGGTGGATGGAGCTCTTAATGTCTCTTGGAATCTGCTCAACTACTTCCTTTTAACTCTTCGAATGAAGCATTTGGATGAAAAAAGTTAGGGCTCTTGTCTTTCTTGTGTAAGCTTTGATCTTTTTCAAAAGTCTCTTTTCTCTGATGAATAGTGTCCCTTTAAATAGTTTTCCTCATCCATTGGACACCCCCCAATTGTTAGATTTCAAAAACTAGCCGTTACTTGCTGTTGGGAGGACAAAAAGTACTTCTGCAGAACTAGTCGTTATGCTTCTGCCCGTGCTTGGGTCGACCCAAACTTTTCTGGGGTCGACTCAAACCACTGTTCATCAGACTTGGGATCGACTCAACTTTTACTGGGGTCGACTCATGCTACATTGGGGTCGGCCCTCTCAGAAAATATAGAACCTTACATTTCACCCGTCTTTCACTTGGGTCGACTCAACTCTTTTTGGGTCGACTCAAGGTTCAGGTGGGTCGACTCAATTTCCATTGGGGTCGACCTTCTCAGGGATTCCAGAGAACCAGTTTTTGAATGACACAGCCTTTGGGTCGACTCATGTTCAGTTTGGATCGACTCAGGGTGGGGTCGACTCAAGTTCCATTGGGGTCGACCCTCTCAGGGATTCCAGAGACTTGTTTCCATGAGGTTTGAAGAGGGGTCGACTCAAATTCCACTTGGGTCGACCCAAGTACTATTCATCCGTGCCATTTTTGTAGAAGTTTGCCAGATGGTTTCTTGATGTGCCGGGGTCGACTCCACCAATCTTGGGGTCGACTCATTCCACATTTTGCTGCAACTTAAGGTTAGATTCATCCATATAATCAATAAAATATACTTCAAGCAATTTTGAATATATGTCATGGTAATGCTACATACTCTAAACAATGAAAATTACTACCGTCCACTTAAGAGTACGTTTCACTTAAAACTTTGCCGAATTGGAATTTAGAATTCACTATCCCTTTTCTATCGCAAATTTTATCTCATTGGTAATCATTGAAGTACATCTTGATCTCATTCTTCTAATGTACCGTGGGTGATGAACTTAGTAATAATGTATCATATTACCTTATAATATCTAATTAGATATTCCCTTAATGGTTGTATTAATCATCAAAATACCACTATCATTCTCAGGAGTGCACCAACAGACTCTTCCGCTATCGAGGCCAGGCCCTCTGCTGCATTGAGTCTTGCCAGTAGGGCCAAGGAGGGACCCATTAGGAGAGGATTGCTAGAAGTGGAGGTGATCAATGTCCTCCCTATCTCTGTACGACCTCCTTCTATAGGGGTTGGCCAAGAGGGCCCTCTCCGTAGCATCTCCAAGTTCACTCCGGTGGCCACTCCTGCGGCTGCTCCATCTTTTGTGATGGCTTTTGTGGTCGTGCCTGTTTTGCAGGCCACAGTGGATGCAGCCGATCCTTCTTTGACCCCAACAGAGGGGTCACATTGTGCGCTGCTCTTGCCACTACCGTGCCGTAGGAAGAGGCGTCCGAACCAAACTTTGACCCTCCCACCGAGGGCACGCATGCATCGACATCTTCGCTTCGGCCTACTCCACGAAGCGCAACGTCGAAAACCTTTTGCCGAATTGGTCCATAAGGATTTTTGACTCGGTGCTGCACCAAGTTCATCCCAGCATCATGTGGGATATAGTCCAGGGGTTCATGCTTCCTAGATATGAGGAGTTGTTATGATGGCCACTGGAAAACGTGCTTACTTTATCCTGTAGCACCACTATCAAGGTAACAAGATTGGTTCTTCTTTCTTTTTGTCCTTCTCTTTTTTTCTTATTTGAATGACTGACCCTCTTTTTGTTTTTATAGGAATGTACACTGCTCGCATACTTATTGAGGTCATTTGCTCCTATCAATGAAGATTGGAGGTCTCTGACTGCCGCCTTCAAGAAAATAAGCATAGTAGGGCCCGTGCTGAGGAGGAGTGGGTGGAGGCCGAGAGGAGGGAGGAGGCTGAGGCACAAGCTCGCTTCCACAGTTCGAAGACTAAGAGTACCTAGACAAAGCTAGGGCGGATGGTAGTGCGGTTGCAGGAGATGCAGCAAGCTATCAGCAAGGAAGGGGCCCATACTAGGAGGGAGGCCGATGCAAAAATCACTCGCCTGAAAGAACTATGGCCACTGCATAGCAACCCATGCATATTGATCATCCTTCTTACCCCCATTATTTTCATAAGCTGCAGTACTTTTTCAAGTTGTCTACAAGTCATCAATCTAGACAGAATTCTCAAGAGGTCCATGCCTTGAAGGAAGGGGTAGCCCTTAATCCAAGGACTATGTTTCCTGTGAATTTTGAAGTAATTACTCTGAGAATAGGCCTAAATGGGCCGAAACCGGCAGGCTCGACCGACTTCAGCCCAAGCCCCAAATCCAGAATAGGGGATCTTTCGCTCCATCTTCCTTGGAGCGGAGAGGCCATAGAGTCGGCACGACTCCACGGGTAGTTAAACTTTCCGACCATGCGGAAAAGTTAGAACGACCACCGGCCGTTTCGTGGTGCCGTTGCCCATGATCCTCGCAGGCGGCGCAACCGCCTTGAGCTTATCCATTCAGAAACTCCATAAAACCCCCCTCATTCCTCTGAGATCACCACTCCACATCCCTCTTCTTCATCTCCTCCCTCCTCCTCCTTCTCTAGTGGTCGGCGTGCCACCCCGGCCAAGCATCACCTCTGCCACCTCCCTCTCCTCTGCTCCCCAGTTCCGAGGCTCCTTCTTCCTATCTTGAAATCCACCGTTGCTACTGCTAGCCACCAAACTGAGCCACCTCAGCTAAGACCCCTCCTCTCTGCCACTCGCCGGTGAGCTCTCCTTTCCCCTGTCCTTCTATTCCTGGGCAACCCAAACTACCCTTCTTCCTCTATTCCGACCCCAAACTAAGACCATTCTCAATTTCTCATTCTTGGCTGGCCATCGACCGGACATAGCCTCCGACCACCCAGGTCGGCCAACCCGCTAGCTTCTTTTTCCCTCTCTTCCTTTCCTTCTCCCCCTGTTTTTGAGTTTAACGAGATGTAGAAAACTGTAGGCCGTGAACATTCAATTGGGCCCTATTCAAATTTGGGCCCAACTCAATGATTTTGGGCTTGTTAGGTCGTGCCCATCATAGGTCGAGTTCGGTCCTGTTGGGTCACGCCCATCGTGGGCCGAGCTCAGGCCTGTTGGGCCATGCCATTGTGGCTCGAGTTAAAGTCCTATTGGGTCGTGTCCAATGTGGGCCATGTTCGGGCCTGTTAAGTCATGCCCATTATGGGCCGAGTTTAGGCTCCGTAGGGTCGTGCCATTTTGGGCCGACTTCGGGCCCTATTGGGCTGTCCAATGTGGGCCAAGTTCAGGCTCTGTTGGGCCATGCCCATTGCAAGCCAAGTTCGAGCCCTGTTGGGTCGTATTCACCTTGGACCTGCTCATCCATTTCGAGGTTGTGTCTAATAGTATTTTTGACTTTGTTTGGCTCTAAAATTAACAAAAAAATTAATTATATTTTAATGATATTTAAACTAGTGAACCTGATCTGCCTACCTGAAGTTAGATTTAAGCTAGAAAAGGTAAGTACTTAATACTTCAAAGTGTATTTCCTAAATTATTTGGTAAATTAATTAGTAGTGGATTAAATTTTGATATATATTTTATATTTAGTTAAAAAGGGTCAGGCATGTTAATGATCATTTTGAATTTATGTTATATGTATGCAGCTTGAAAATGTGGCTGGACAAATTATAAAAAATCTGCTTTATATGTATGTATTCTCGGCATGGCTATAATCTGTTCTGGTTTTGCTTATGAGGATTATTTGTTGGCTTTGTCAACTTATATTTGTGAGAAACTGGTTTCGACACCACACCACCGGTGATTAGAATAGTGGTATTTCGATACCATTGCCACCTGTGATTAATAATAATGAATTTGGCACTTTGTGCAACCCATGCCACTGGGTTACATGGTCGTAGCTTATTTATGTTGGGATTATGCTATCAATTTTTACGAAAATTGTAATAAATTTTTTTTAAAAAAATATGTTCATTGATGATTTATTTTTCAGTTATTATTTTATGTTTTAAAATAAATATTTGGCATGTTTGACCCTACTCTAGGGTATTATGTTGCTTACTGGGCTAGTGTAGCTTATCATTTTGTTTTTTCTATTTTTCAGATTCAGATGCATAGATGCACGATCACTCGGGGCTTTGGGAGTGCGCTAAATTTTCTGATGATTTCCTCAGTTATTGGCATATTAGTTAGATTGTTTAATTTATGTTAGAATATGTTAGTTTGAAATTATTTTTAGAACTATTTGAATAAACTAATAATTAAATCAATTTGTTATTGCTTTGATATGTTCCGTTACCCTGCATCCCTGTATACGGTCCGCCGTATAGGCATGCGGCGTCTGCCGTGCTCTAGGCTCAAGGCGTGACAATTGCTCTGGCTGAAGGTAGAGGGATGTGGCTGGCTCTTCTTCCATGTCTAAATAAAGGTTCTTGTTTGGAATTATCGGGAGCTACAAACCTCCCATTCGTTAAATATGCTAGGATGTTAGTTCGTCACCGCAGGCCTAATTTCTGTTGTTTTCTTGAGATAAGACTCTCTTTGGAGTCCTTGTTTCGAGTTCAGAGAATCCTGGGACCATCATGGGAGGTCTATATGATGCTAGAGTTAGGCCTTGCAGGTGGAATAGTCATCTCTTGGGGGAAAGATGTGGTTGAGGTCAGCCTTACCCAAATGGATAGACAGTTGGGTTGAGGTATAATCTCTTTGGGTGCAATGTGGGTTATGGGAGTGGTGTATGCCAATACTTGTAGCATTCAACGCAGAGCTGTTTGGGACTTCCTATTTTCCTTGTGGGGGACTTCAATTGTACTCTTTATGCTGTAGATAAGAAGGGGGGTAAACCCTTTAAAATTGATCAAGATATTCGGAAATTTCATGTTTTTGTTTGATTTGGGGTTTTCGGTCCTAAATTTATTTAGTGCAATAATAGATGTGGCCTAACTAGGTTGTGGAAGAAGTTGGATTGGGTATTTGTTACCGACTCATGGCTAGATCTTTATCCGGAATCCACGGTCCAGCATCTTGAATGTTTTGCTTCAGACCATTGCCCGCTCCTCATATTAATTACTAATAAAAAATAGTGGTTAGGCCCCTTTTCAGTTTGCAAAATTCTGATACATGGAGTAGGAGAAATATAGGCAATATCTTTTGTCGTGGAGAAGCAATTCAGTAGGCAATTCTCAACCTCCAAGCTCTAGAGGCTAACCAAGGAGGAGAAGAAATAGAATCAATGTGTTGAAGAATGATGCAGGGAATACAGTAGAGAGCTAGGATGGATTTCAATCATTGCTCCTACAGTATCTCCAACAGAGGTGGAGGACCAGATGGATATCAACCTCTTTTTCAAGAGTTTTGGCACATTATCAAGCTAGAGGCCATGCTTTCTATTAAATATTTTTTTCGATATATTTTTATGTCTGACTCTTGGAAGCAAACCTTCATTACTCTCATTCCTAAGTCTCTCAACCCTGTTATGGGTTGCGGATTTCAGGCTTAGTTAGTGTAACATTGTATACAAGCTAGTGGAAAAAATCCTTGTCTACAGATTGAAGCCAATCCTTCCATCCTTTGGTGTTTATTGAATAGAGGGCCTTTGTTCAGGGATGAAATATCACCAAAAATATTCTCTTGGCTCAAGAAGTATTGCATTCCCTGATGAAGGCTCCCTGCATCAGATTGTTGATGGTCCTCAAGTTGGATATGGAGAAGGCTAACGATGACTGGGTACAGTGGGACTATTTGCTACAGGATTTGTCTCAATTTGGGTTTCATCCAAAATTTATCAGATGGGTGCGGGCCTATGTTTTCCATCCACAATTTTCTCTTCTAGTTAATAGCTCGTGTACCGAATGGCTCCATTTCTCATGCAGCTTGAGGCAGGGGTGTCCTTTATCACCGCAACTATTTATTCTTTGCTCCAAAATATTTTCTAGGACTCTACAGGCCATATGCAAAGTGGGTTGTTGAGGGCTTTTAGGCCTTCACCTGCAAGTCCAATTGTTTCTCATGGCTTATTTGTAGAGGACTGCCTCTTGGTGGCCAGAGCTGTGATCAGGGATACTATTATGTTATAGTTACTTATTGACGCTTATTGCTACTTTTCTAGTTAGGCAATCAATGTTGGGTAAGTCTTATATTGTCTTTAGCCCCTCAATGCCCAGATCCATAAAGCGGCAAATCCGGAACATCTTCCAAATACCAATCCAAAGTGGGGTATGGATGTATCTTGGAGTCCCCCTCTCAGGTATGAAGCTGATGGTGACTGATTTTAACTTTATTATAGATTAAATGGCAACTAAGCTAGCTAGCTAGAAGTGGAAGGTTCTACCTTTGTCAGGCTTCACTACAGCAAAAATAGGTTTCTCCAACTTTTAGCTATTGACGTAAGAAATAAGCATAGGCAATTTGATCACCGCACCAAAATTTGTCGACGCTTTTAGTAGCATTAAGACGGATCTGGATTAGACGACGCTTATGAGCATCGTCGAAATCTAGAAGAAAATGTGTAAACATTTCAATAAAAAAATTTTAAATTTCTTTTAAAAAAATAATTATAACCATGCTTTAAAGCATCATTATAAAAAATATCAGTTAAAGGTCGCTAAAAAGCATCGCTAAAAACCGACCCTTTAGCGACACTTTCCAAAAGCGTCGGTAATTTTTTTTTCTATCCTCACATTACCGACGCTTTTGCGATGCTTCGTAAAGCAACAATAATAAATTAACGACGTTATAAGCGTCCGTATAGGAAATAAAAAGCGTCGGCAATGCCTAATTTTTTTTTTATAGTGTGTAACAACCCATCCGCAGTTTGTGTTGTCATCTATTCCTATGTATACACTGTCTTGTACTCATATGCCGGTATTTGTCATTCGTAACCTGGAAAAAGAGTATAGATCTTCTTTATGAGGGTATCTGACTGAACGAAAAGGCCTCCATCTTATCTCCTCGGGGTTAATTTGTAAGCCTAAGGGAAAAGGTATGTTTCCTCGAAAGATATGTACCATCTTGTGAGGGAGTCTTCTTCACGTGATACTTTTTCATCCTTCGTGGGGATTTGGAAACTATATGCACCCATGAGAGTTAAATACTTCTGATGGAAGCTTCTGTGGTTAAGGATACCATTCAAAGGTGTGTTACACCATAGGTGCATTAATCTCACTACATGTTGACAGTCTTCAACTGAAGAAGGACAGAGATCACAGAAAGTAACCTTTTGAATGTGACATTCGATTTGTACCTCAATCTTTGTCGGCTCTGCAAAATTTTCTTCTCGGTGCTAAGGTGGAGAAAGAGGTTCAATCTATGGTTGCATATATGGCATGGAGATAGGGACAACAAGGAGCATGCGATTGTTTCAATTGACTCCTTCAACACCAGAAGATTTGGTAAGAAGGGTATCCTCCTTTTATTTTCAGCTACAGGAACTGTGGATTGAAGGCGACTCTGCAACTATTATTCAACGGCTAAACAGGTCTCCAGTTGATCCCTCTAAGCTCCATCCTTTTGCCAAAAGACATCCTGGCATGGAGAAGCTTGCTGCAAATGCTTGTGTGGCCACCCATACCTTTCGTGCATGTAATCAGGCTGCTGATTGGCTAGCAGCACAGGCGCTTTAAAGGGATTTTCTTCTTCGCTGAGGTAATCACATTCCCCCTTCATTGGTTCGAATCTTGCTACCTTCGTGGTGTTGGCTGTATGCTATTATTATTCTACTGCTGAGAGGTTCTGTTTTCTGTTGTACAGACTGCTGACTCGGCGAATCCTTTTCCATTTTGTCTAGCCTATGGTTCCTACTGTGTACTAAAAGGGGGAAAAAAACATCCCTGGATGGATTCTCACAAACTCTCGTGATGTTAGATTAAAAATTCAAATCCAACCATAAATACTATAGATCGGCCTCAAAAAAACATATTCTATAGTGTCTCTTAGTTCACATAGGCTATAAGCCGAATCTATTTAGATACTACGTGTAACAACTTAGGACTTTACTCAAAAAGCAGGTAAGAAGTTGTATTTTGGATTCTTAATATGGCCTTACATAACTATGTAAGATCTTCATAGCATACAATCAATGTAGGATTAAAGATATGCCTCCATAAATCCTCACATATATATTATATACTTATCATCTAAAATCTATATTAAAAGGCCTAGTACAAAATCATGTTAATTATGGACTCTATAAATAAAGCATGATATACCTGGTTCGAATGTATAAGCTACCATACAATACATACTACCTACTATTGCAAGTCCAAATAAATATTGTAAGTATTTTATATGATTTTTTAAAATTTTAAATCATGTAGAGAATTACTATATTTGTACAAATATAATTTTTGATTATTTTAGTTTTATGGTGATTTAAAATCTCCGATTATTTTATATTTAATTATCTTATTCTATAACATAGACATATTTCTTAGAGAAACATGTTGGTTATTCTACTAAGAGATGCATCCAATGTTCTTGTGGTTTCTTTTTATAAAAGAGTGTGTCCCTTTATAAAAGAGTTGTATCATGAAGGACAGCTTTTAAATATCACATCTCCTAGATTACACTCATGGGGAAATCACAAAGCGACATCCTAGTGATAAAATCATGCAAATTCCCAATATATTCATTCTCTATTTTCAAAGTTTGTCATTCTGTTATCCATCAACATTCGGGTTCAAACATGAGAATGCCCCATCATGTTCATTTTCTTTGCTTCAAAGTTTTACCTTGCGTTGTCTATTAGCATTTGGGTTTAACCTGTCAATTCACCCTTGAATTATCTTATCTGAATGTACTTTAAACCAATCATGAAGCAATTCAAATTATCTTGGGAGTAGACCATTGCAAAAACATTTGTACATCTAGTCCAACTCACTACGTTTGCTTGTATCTTTATGCATCGATATAATAGGAGGTCAACCTCCTTTTCCTTATGAAGAGAGAGAGAGAGAGGATATTTTTGGAAAGCTTTTCTAATCCATTCTAATTTTTACAATAAGATCAAAGAGTGATGATATCAAAAATATTTTGATGGTCTAGTTAATCAAATTTTCTCATCTTTTAACCAATTATTTTTCTTTAATATTTATTTGGGTGTTTTTGCCTGACTTTACTTGACCACCAGTTAGAGGCATTAGTATCAAACGTTTCAAAGGATTGGTGTCTTGGCTACCTAATTAGAGAATTATTAATATTGAGTTTAGTTAGATTTTGATTTATTACCACTTTTATGAACAGTTGTGAGAACAAAATACAAACTATTATATTTTTGACATTCTAATTAATAAAGAAAAATGTATAGACATACATGCGTGTATATATATGTGTATGTGTGTGTGTTTACACCACATCTAGATCAACTATGATAAAAAAAGTCGACACACTAATGGAGAGGTAGGCCAAAACACCAAGAGTATAAACTGAGTAAATATGGTGTAGATCGAGGGAGGCGAAAACTATCGGTTTAAGACCAGAAGGGATATAATTGTCATGTATAGTGGGCCATGTGGCACAAACCAACAAGTAGTCATACTTAGCTGGCTACCATTCAAAGAAAGCAAGGTGTAGATAGTTACACCTATCTTACCACTAGTCATACTACTACCTAGAACATGGAAGAAGTGGTATAACTACACATAATAAAAGAGTAGAGTAGGGAAGACAACTATGATGCATGCCAATAATGGTCCACCAGCACAAACCAACAAGGATAAATGTCAAGGTTAAGTGGTGTTTATGCCACATTTTTACTCAAAGTGGCACCTAGGAGACACATACTCGTTCAGCTATGTGGTGGGATTAGAACATGACGTGTAATAAGGCATCAAATGAATAGGAGCTAAGGCAAAAGATAATAGATATCATAGAGAAGATAACCTAGTCAACTGAAAAGTACCATGCTATAGGCCAAATAAATAGAAGCACCCAATATATGGGACAAACTAAATGAAGACAAGTGACGATGCAAGGTCGATCAAGCAAGGTTATCAATTTGATAAACAATACAAAATCTGGCCATTATGACAACATAGGTATTGGAGTACAATTGGTGCTAGTTATCAGAACTATCAAGGAAAGTAGAGGCCAGACATAGGCTATCATCATCGAAGTGGGAAGTTACCATACCATTTGTCTTCAAGTAATAGATTATGATCTAAAGAAAGGACCTTTGGCCCATCAATGAAATCAGTTTATCTTTAAGTTATCTTTATTTTATCTTTAAATTTGTTACTCTTAGTTTACCATTTCAATTGTAATTTATCCGTAGGAATAGTAGTAGAATACTTTGATTGCACTTAGGTACAACCTATCCTTCTTTTAAACGAACAGGATGATGATAACGAAAGTTCTTGAAGGCTTTTGGACCCATGCTACTTTCATCGTTATTCTTTGATCATCTTATTGTCATCTAATCCAATACCTATGGCATACTCGTACATCTACCATGGCCCAACTATGAGACTTATCACCACTCTCCACCAATGAACCAGCATTTCTGGCATCTCCATCTTTTCCCTCTAGAGGGTTGAAGCAAGAGCCACTCTGATGGATGTCGTGTCAGGTATATATACTTTCTATGTCCAGTAATCCAGTACTTTCTCTAACTGGTACATATCCTAAGTCCATATACCGGGGGGCAAACACAGCAATGGATTTTACCTCTGTCAGATCCTCCATAGTTTCCTCTTGCTACTCAAGTTTAAATTCACCTCTACCAGATCCTTCATAGTCTTCAAATTAGCTAAGTTGAATGATATCAAAGTTCAATTAGACTAATAGATGTGGTGTCAGGTACGTCCCATCATCCTCCTGACTATCGAATGATAGGATGTGGGGGCATTATTTTAACCACATCCTGACTGACTATGATCTAAAAGTCAACACATCGAGGAAGTAGGCCGAAATACCAAAGGTACAAGATGAGTGAATGTGGTGTAGACCGAGGGGAGAAAGAGCTATCGGTCTAGGGTGAGAAGGGAGGTGAATGTCATGCATAACGGGCCATACAGCACAAACCAACAAGTAATCACATCAATTTTGCCACTACCTGGAACATGAGAGGAGTGGGGTGGTAACATCTATCTTACTACAACCTATATTACTATCTAGAATATAGGAGTAGTACAACTACTCATAATATAAGAATAGTGAAGAGAAGACAACTACCATGCATGACAATAATAGCCTACATGGTGCAAACCAGCAAAGACAAATGTTAAGGTTAAGAGGTGTTTACACCACATTTTTACTCAAGATGGTATTAGGGAGACATGCTTGTTTAGCCATTCAGAGAATTTCTAGTCAATAAAGATTTTTTATGGATTTTTGTTTTGACAATTGAAGAACTGCAATTCTCTTCTTTTTTGTTTGCCAAATCTCTTCTTGCCTATTTGGTTCTATCTCGCTATAAAATATGAACTAAAAATAGTCCCCGTGGCATCACTCGCTTCACTTCATTGTTGAAATAGCATTCTAAAGTATCTCTTTATCCCTCCCTCCTTTTTTTGTTATCATAGCTCCAAAGAACACGGTAGGCCGATTTTCATGGCTACTTGTTCTTATGGTAGCAGAGCCCTTATCATTTCCATCTTTGAGGACACAAATCTCAATCAAATTTACAAAAAAAATAGTGAAAAGGTGGAGACATCTATCTGCTACAATAGTAGAAATTAATTTAATGTTTCAAACAAGTCTAGAATGCTTGTCACGCTAATGGGCGATAAGGATGATTAGAATATGCAACAAATACATATTAACTTTAATGCGGCAGTGATCGAGATGGTTGTTAGTCATTCTCTATGCTTGACCGAAGCTACTGATGTGGTAATTGCAATGAGGTAATGCATAAAATATTTGCATCCCTTTCTGTTTTACTATTCTTAGTTCAAATTACTACTATATTGCATATTTAACTTCTTAGTTTGATTCCAGACGGAGAAGCAAAAAAGAGAATCGAGATATTGGTTTTCAGTGAGACTTATTAATGGTTACCCGCTTCAGAAATAAAAAGATACTTTCACTTAATTTTTAATTTAAATAAATATGATTTTGGCTAATTATTGCTATGTCAAACGTATTTATATAAAAATAGTGTTTTGTAAGGGCATACACGTAAATATCAATTTAGAAGGCATTCATGCAAATTCTAATATTTAGAAAGATATTTATGCAAAAATCTAAGAATTTTTTTTTGCTAGTATATCCTCCTAAATATATAAAATTGAATGAATATCCTCAAAAATTACTATTTATATGTATACTCTTATTAATTTTTCTTTTTAGATGTGTACCCATTAATGGTATTTTTGTTATTTTAATTTTAAATTATTAACTTTTTAACTGATGGTATAGGTACATAGGAAAAAGAAATACATACAAAATAAGTATTTGATAAGAATATATATATATATATTAATTTTGAGAGAATATTTATATAAATTTTAATACTTAAAAAGGAGCGTGCCTGAAAAAAAATATATAATTTGCATTTGACCGACAAACATACCAATTTTTTTCAATCCTGCCTTGGTCTCTAGTTTGCTATAACAGATAGTAGGCTATCAACCGTTTCTCCTCGCTGACCCGAAGTGATTTAGAAAAATTCTTCTTTCTCGATGGTGATCGGTCATGGTATCCATAGCGTTGCATCTTTTTCGGCCAAATCCTGATTTCGTTTTGCTTCTCCCGGGGGCAAGGCGCGAATACAAATACGAGACACTAAACCCGGTGTGAAACCAATCAACATAGCATAAGGTGTAGGGCGGTTATACCCCGTACCGTATCCCCCTTCCCTGAATTTCTTAGGTCCGAAACCCCTCAAGTGCCTCAAGTAGGTCTTGCAGTTTTCGTTTTGGATTTGATAGTACTCTTGATTCGAAAGACCTTTCCAGGATCCAGGATCGCTTTCTTCCCTTCGTTCTAGTTATATAAAATCCCCTGCAGCCCCTCTTAGACTTCTCAACGAGTAGTCACCCTCAGACCGATGGCCAGACCGAGCGCTTCAATGCCTTACTTGAAGAATACCTTAGGCACTTCGTAAGTGCCAACCAGAAGAATTGGGTAAACTTGCTAGACGTTGCTCAATTCACATTTTTTTCCACCAAGAACGTTTTATGAAACTCTTTGACCCCCGAATTTGGAGTATCCTACTTTCACGAGTGACTAATTCCTGAAAATAGGAGGCGTTGAGGACAAAGAAAGTACTGAGCTTACCGAAAGGCTAGTTTCCATCCATAAGCATTCGCAGGTACCTCGAGGGACAAAGCACGGAATGAAAGATTCTTCATCTGCGGCAATGTTAATTGGCCGATGGATTCCGAGTTACTAACTTAAAAGAAAAGCAGATCCTGATCTGCCTATTTTTTCTTCTTCACTGGGACAATGTTGGCGATCCATTCCGCGTATTTTTCTTCGCGGATTCAGTCTCCCGCATTGAATTTCTCACCACGTTCCTTTGCTCTTTTGGCTTGTTATAGTTTAACCCCGGCTCCTATGGTCTATGATTTCTCTTCTTAAGACCCGACGGCGTCTCTGGACATTCTCCATCTTCTCTTTAGCTCGAGCAACTCTACAGTCAATGTCTGAAAACTGTTCCAGTTTCTAAGCCTAGCTTTAAGCTTTTTTGGAAAGCCAAGTCAGTAGGTTTTTTCTGAGAAATACGCAGAAGCCAGTAGTGGACCGTCTGCTATCGGGACAGCCAGCCCAGTCGGCATCGGAGAATGCAAAGAAGGTGGTTTGTTACTCTGTTAGAGGTGTTGCGGAAATGTCTGCGATCGAGTAAATAGCTCTACGAATGAATGGATCGGATCGAAAATGGAAAGATTTGCGGTAAAGTCTCTCTCTCCTTTCTATCCATGATCTTTTGCTTTCGGGATTTCTTCTCCCCTTGTCCTTCTCTCTGTCCTGTTTTTTTGTGCCAACAAAGCTGGAAGCTTTTCACTATCGGTTAAGTCCTTGTCAATCTGTATCCTAAGGGATGGGATCTAAATTTCGATAGGAAGGACTGCTTCCATACCCTAGACCAATGAATAAGGAATTTGACCAGTTGGACCTTTCACTTTGGATTCGTCGAGGTCTGGTTAGGAACTTATATCTATTTGTCATCTGGACAAAAGATACTTAGTAATGGACAAAACACAGTGGTAGCTGGGGGAGGCGCGCGGAACGAATTAAGGGCGGGTTGGTGGCAACCACCCACAATGTGCTATTATATGAAGAAAAACCCAGCATCCACCTCTCATTGTGGCTGCCGTTCTGGCGACTTTAATCCGAGGAGAAAAGAGAGCGCCCTGTTCTTTGAGAGAAGAAGATGGATGGAGTAAATGGACTGGAGAAGAAGGAGATGAATTCGAAGAAGCTGAAGGTGCTCTGCCTTCATGGCTTCCGAACCGGTGGGAGCTTTTTGCGCAAACAAATCGGCAAATGGGATCCTTCCATCTTCCAAGATTTCCACTTGGTCTCTCCTCTCTCTCTCTCTCTCTCTCTCTCCCCCTCCCTTCCCCCGGGGGTAAATTGGCTCACCTTACTGCTCTAACTGCAGGACTTCCCTGGTGGGATTTTTCTGGCGGGAGGGAAGTCGGACATTGAGGACATATATCCGCCTCCATATTTTGAGTGGTTCCAGTTCAACAAGGTGAGTTCCAGACTATTAACACTTCGGCCAAATGGTCCGTTCTTTTGTGTTTATTTTTTCAAACCAAGGGCTTTTTAACTCCATATATGACCTCTCCGCTTGGCAATAAATTAAGCCTAGTGCTTCGAGGATGGATTTACTGCAGATACCCAGCCTCTTGCCTAGAGTACCATGGAGTCGTACTACATCCTAACTAAAATTTGGTGGTGTTTCTTTCTTTCTTCTTCTTTTTTTGGTGGATTAGCCTCGATTGTATTATGGTTATGGTTGATGGACGTGTGAGATGGCTGTGGCAAAGGTCGGGGATCCATGTGGGAAGGCCAACAATCAAATTTTATTTTTTTCTACCGAAAAAACATATTTCATGCCAGATGTTTGAACTGATTTTAATCAAACTCCTACCACCGATAAATTTGTTGTTAAAGGCAAGTTAGACACCGAGCTGTGGCGGAGGAGGTTATCCTCTGACTCGGGACATTTGGGCGATGATGAGAGATGGAGTAGCCTTTCAGGCTAAACATGTAGAGGCCAATAAAGCTGTGGACTGGGTGGAAGAGAGAGTTGTCTAGAATACTTCGTAACTTATTGTTTTCTAATTTTGTTGGGAGCATCTGTTGTAATGGTTGTTACATGGTTCACAGGAGTTCACGGAGTACACAAATTTGGAGGAGTGCATTTTGTACTTATGCGATTACATGACAAAGAACGGTCCTTTCGATGGAATGCTTGGCTTTTCTCAGGTACGGTGCATAACTGATGTTAGATTATTTAATACTTGGACAGCCTATTTAGGCCCTGCTAGAAACACTATTAAAGGCCTGTTTAGGAGAATTTTGCCAGATTCGGCGGGATCCGGCAGGATAGCCGGAGAGAGGAGAAAAGATGATAATTAGTGGAGAGGGAGGAAAATATAGGGAGGCTGTGGGTGACGATCCCCGCCGGAAGAAAAGAAAAGATCACCGGAGGTTCTTTATTCCTTCTTGTGAGGATTGAGCCCCACGTCCACCGGCATCACTCTCTCCCTTTCTGCACCATTGTCTCCTTCCTTTCTTTTTTGACCTATCCTACTGGATCGTGCAAGATTAATTCAAACAGGTCCTATGTTCGTGCTCTTATTCTTTGCAATCTGTCCAATATAAAGAAAGTCTTAGGAACATGAGAGGTTGTGATTTGGCTCGAACTGCATATAACTCCTTGTTTTTATGTATTTTAAGTGGAAATGGGTGGTCTAAAAAGGAAGTGCAAATTATTATAATGGGACGATGCATATTAAGGGCTGGTTTGCTAGTTTATGTATTGTTTTTAAAAAAAATATTTTAGTTTTTTTTTATCTCCCTTGCTGAGTCTGAAGTTACAAGAAAGATAGAAGCTGAATTGAAAACAACCAAAGACTAGATAGCAAGTTTCAACCTAGAAACAACTCAATAGTGCATTGGATATATATGATCGAGGATCACTTTTTTAGAACAGACTTGTGGCATCCAAAGAACTCAAGGTTGGGAATCTATGCCAACTCCTCATGCTTCTCTCTCTCTCTCTCCCCCTCCCTCCCTCCCTCCGTCCTTCCTTTTGTCCTACAGACTAATACAGGTAGGGAGTATCAAATTGATAGGGTGTTCGAGCTTCCAAAGAAGGCCTAGATCTCGAATGCTACGGTGTCTCACCAATTACTTAGCAAATGCACATGCTTGTTAAAAAGCTTTGATTGAACTCGAACACATAGCTAGCAGTATCATCTTATGTGACGTTTTATTGCTTGAATCTTCATTGCTATTATGGTATGCTGTACCGTACCATATCAGACGGTACCGGACGTACCGTACCATATCGGTTCGGTACTGGTATTGGTATGAATGGCGTACCAACCTTCAGTATACCAAAAAAACTTCATACCGTACCGTACCGATACTATGCTAGTGTGGTATTGGTACGAGATTTTGTATTAGTATAGCGAATCTTGATTGCTATAGAATTCATGTTACTCGGCGCAGCTAGCTAACTATATCTTCTCAATAAAATGGATATTCCTCTGTGTGCGTGCGCATGTTCCTATAATCCGTTTTATGCTTCCTGATTCAAATGATGGCTTGTGACTTCTCTTTCTTTTTCCAGGGTGCAACATTATCGGCTCTTTTGATTAGCTACCAAGCAAAGGTAACACACTTCATGGCAGTCCATACAACAAATAGGTTTTTCTCTTCATGTAACATCCAATAGATTAGCATTTATTAAAAACCACCTAATATTTACGGTATGTCTGAACTTGCAAAATTTGATGAGAGCATTCTTGTGCTACATTTATACTAGTATGATATATAAAGCAAACTATTAAACATCCACCGGACGTTCAAAATACCCTTACTTGTGATAGGAGGTGCTTGGGACTTAGGGAGGACATGATCTCTTGTTCTCCCAGGAACGAGGTCTTTTTATTCCCTTTCCACTACTTGAAGAAATCTCATACTTCTTTCAATTTCAAAGAGTCAGATCACATTCAAGAGTTTTGATGTGTTTCTAATTAATTATATTTGCTTGGAGAGGACTAAAGCCAAAAACCACTCTAACTGGACCAACACCATTAAACTCTGACCAGCACTAGAACTTGACCTTAGAGCTCTCTTTTCTGTATAGACCTTGTGCCTAGTTAATTTCTTCCCCCTTATGAACTGATTGATATCTACCAACACAAATATGTATAGGGACAAGGCTAAATAGAAGAGGTACGATTGAGGTAGATTTATTTATATATTTTTATATTTTCTTACATGACATTCATAAACCAAATTCATATTTATAAATGTTTCATGTTAATGACCTGCAGGGGAAGATATTGAAGGACCATCCGCCAATAAAATTTCTTGTCTCTATCTCATGGTGGAAGTTCAGAGACCCAAAGATATGTGACATTGCCTACAAAGACCCCATTAAGGTGAATTCTGTGCATTTCATTGGAGACAAGGACTGGCTGAGACACCCTCCGAGGAGCTGACTGCTGCCTTTGATAGCCCATTGATTCTAAGGCACCCTCAAGGTCACACAGTCCCCAGGCTAGGTTGGTATACACTATCTTTCACTTCTGCATTAGCTGCATTCTCAAAAACTATTAGACTGCATTTTATAGGTGTATTTAACTCGGATTCAAGTTAGCTATCTTGATCTCAAGCTTAATTGGGTTGATTAAATTCAAGCCAAACTAAACTGGTGATGGCATGAGTACCCCCAGGATTTGCTTTTTCTGTCCCTTTTGTTTCCTAAGGAAAAGAAACCTGATGACTTTCATATGCACACTTACTTGTTTTGGATGCTTTATCACATCAAATGCATTAGTATTAAATAAGTAATTAAAATAATAAAATTTTACTTATAGATAATGACTAAGATGTTAATAATATATCAAGATATTTATGCATATTTCAAGCTTGATCAGGCTGAACAAAAGGGAGTCAGGTAAATCATAGGTTTGTCTTGTTTGTATTTCGAGTTCAGATGTCAAGCTTAGGTTCAATCCATGCTAGTTGGGAGCACCTTGACCATGACAAATTTTAAGTTTAGCTTGTAATGCTTATGAATGTTTAACTCATTTGAAACTCTGCTGCACATGATGTACTAAATTTCTGAATAAAACCAAATTGGGAAGGACTTAAGCCCGGAATTTGTTTCCGTGGTTAGGCTCATATAGACCGGAGTGTTACAATAACCTATATTTATGAATATTTAGTCATGTACATCATCTTGTACAATTCTTTGACTACGGCCCGACCTAGCGTAACATGCGTTTAGTCCAGTTTGGATTTTGGGTTAATCCTGTTGTTCGTTTGTTAACTTGTTTATTTGGGGAACTAGCTCCAAGAGCATGTAAGCCAGATATGGACCAATTTTGCTGAACTGCACTAAGTATGCAGCAGATGCTAGTAAATATCATTGATGATGTCCAAGCTCCAACTAAATCACACTTAAGCATTTTAAAGCATGCAAGCATGGTTGCTAACCAAATCATTTCCTGTTTATCGAAATACAGAAGGCATTACACATCTCATTTTGGCTAATTAGATGTCTTGCATGCATTTACATAATATTTGCCTTACAGAATTTACATCTGACTAGTTTAGGTGAAGGAGGGTTACAGGAAATATCTTCATCAAGGGTGTTTAATTAGTGGATACACTGACATAATAAGTTTCATGATAACAATGATATTGCTGCGTGTCATTTAACTTCACCATATTACAATATTTAGTTCTTCTCAGCATAGACTTTGAACAATTAACAGTGGCAGATGAGATAAACGTGAAGAATCTTTCTGAATGGACAAGAAGTATACTCAAAAGTAGTATCATATATGATGCTCCTGGTGTGGAGACCTGGAAAACTGAGGCAAACAATGCCAATATAAGGCAAGCAGTTGCTGCTGATCCAAAGTGTATGGAAGCTACAGATACAGTACTGAAGGCTACATTTACAGAAGGCTAGGTTTGGACAGCATCAATGTAAGCTGGGTTAGTGATAATCAGCAAGAAGCTGCCCATGAAAGGGATGTCACCCCCGAGGTAATTGAAATAATAAGGACTTGGAGGGCCTCCAGCATTCTGATCAGGTGAAGGAACTCGGAGTCGTGAAAGAAAGGATTTTCTCCCTTCTTAACAGCTGCATGAACTCTGCTACTTAATCATGAGTGTACTACTATAACTTTGCATATTGATGTTGCCGAATTTTTAACGCTATTGAGGAAGTTATTTAAGAAACATTGTCTGCTAATCCCATTAACCTTTTCAACCCAGAGCATGTTTGGACGCAGTCTGAAATTACCAAAGTTAGAGAACTTCAGAAACTGAGTGATTAAGCCGGCAACCGGGTTTAATCCAAACCTGACCTGGTTATCTTCGGGCTCCGGACACATCGGCTGACCTGGTTGAGCCAGGCCCACGTATTAAACCCAAGCGGTCATTCCAGCCAAGCATGATCATCCAGCTGCAGCATACTATGTTTGGGTTTGCATTTGTTCCAGATTGGTTTGAACTTATGTTTGGATCAAGTATTAATTTTGCCCTAGAGATCAGGATTTTCAAGTGACTAGCAATATCAACAATGTTTTATCCTTCCTATTCTTCTCATAACAACCCAACTCAATTCAACTAAGCCTTAACCCAAATTAGTGGGAATCCTTTTTCTCTATTCCACTCTGTTTAATATCAAGTCCTTCCTCACTACTCTATCTCATATGATTTTTGGCCCACCTTTACAACTATTTTCTTCTATATGTACCAAATCATTCTCCTTCATACGGGTGAATCCTACCTTAAGTCATCCTTCTCTCAATTTCTTCTCAATTGATGCTATCTCTACCTTTCTATAAATAACTTTATTTTTTTAATCTATTTTTTTTTTGTTATCATACATCCATCTCAATATTCTCATATTAGCCATACTCATTTTGTGCACATATTTTCTAATTGCCCAATATTTTGTAATATAAGGTATGGCTAGTCGTATGGCTAACTATAAATTTTTTTCTTTAACTTGACAAGCATCTTACGATCATACAATATCCCAGTTGCAATTCCTAATTGTACCTAACTAACTTTAATCCTATGGATAATATCCTCTTCAGCCTCCCCTTTCTTATAAATATTTGATCCTAGATATCAAAAGGGATCACTCTTGGAAACTTCATATGCCCAATATTTTGTAACGTAAGGTATAGCCAAATAATTTTATTCCAAATCTGATTTCACCATTATTTATTTAAAACATAAATATCTACATGTGAAAAATGTTTACTTGATCCATTGCATTTTGAAGGTTTTTTGAGAAACACCAAGAGTTTCCTTTTAGTGGTGGGAAAGGTTGATGCAACCCAACCCCATTTGGGCCTGATTTGTACAGTGATTATCAAGTTAAATGTCAATGTTTTTGACCTTGACTTTAAATAGGTTGTATATGGGCCTTAGTTTAATCTTTAGGTCAAGAGGTTAATGTTTATTTAGGCAAGACCGGTTTGGATCGAGCCATGTCACGCCCTTAGCGGTTGGCCGTTTTTAGTACTGATTAATTATTCAATTCTCCATGAAAGTGTTAAGTCAAGCTAGCTAAGTTGGGTCTGTTAGAGTTCAAGTCATGTGAAATAGACTAATTTATTGGTCAATCAAGCTGAATCAGGTCATGCTAGTCTAACCATATGGGTAGGTACAAACCCAAGTCTATTTAAACTATTGTCAACCAAATTTCTTCTTCGTGCATTTGCCCATCAATGACTTGGCAAGTATTTCTCTTATCCCGCCTGGTGATCTATTCATTTTAGCTGATAACAAAACCCTTTAGCCTCTTGTATGTTGCTACTTGGGGGGCATCTCATGCACTTTGGAGCAATTACACGCTACTTCTCTCTGGATCAAAATTAATTCATTAATGGGGATGATAAATTGGCTTCAAAGGCATTCAAATAGGGAACCTCCTCCTTATCCTTTTTCCAACAATCTTTGTCTTCTCCCTAATGGGATTCCTCATGTACAAATCTGCCATGTTTATGGAGAGGCTAATGCTCTTAAAATGAGCCTTTACCACAAAAACTCATGTTCACATAAATGGTTTCCTTAAGGAGTTATGATCTGATCCAATAGTTATTCATTGGCTAAATATCACAGACCGGTGATAACTACATAAACAACTGCTTAAAGGCCCTCCTTGCTGGTTTACTGTTAACTAGATGAACCAAAAAATTTCTGCCATAGTTGGCCAGTTAACTAGTTTCCTAACTGCTCCAATAGAAATGGTTAATAGGAAACAATGTTTCTATTTTGTCAATATTTCTCTCGCCAAAATATAAAATTTATATTCTCCAATAGCATAAACCATCCAAAACCTTCATACACTAATATGATGAAAGCAACAAGGAGTATTTGCCGAAGTTAGCTTATAATAACGATATTGCAACAATTGTCATGCACTATGTTAAAATGTAGCAAATGATTATGATATATAATGTGATATTGTTAAGGAGATGGAGACTATTTTTTTCTGAAAAGAAATACATACATTGTACGGAAATTTGAATTCAAAAATATTTTATGTCTTCAGGCTGCGAAAATTTTCAAATAGTGACGATTTCATAGATCTATATGCAAATGCTATGCAGATGAGGCCTCCTATCATTACATCAATGAAAGTTAAATTACATTGTTCTCAAAAGGAGACATGTTCAACTCTACCAAAGAGGCGCCATTGCTCCGTTTACCGTCCTTTTGTTTAGTATTAAGATGTTCAGATTTCCCAACTATTAGAAGATTTAAAGCAAAAGAGGGTAAAGCCGTGGAGTCACTCCTAGGTTGGAAGCAGACATTCTGCTTTGGATCAGCATCAAAAAAATACAAAACAAAAAATATATATGCTCAAGACCCCAAAACAAACTCAGCCAAACAAACCACAAGCCTCGAGACTAGCTACATAACTCCTCTCTCACAGCAGAGCAATTCCGGTCCTTCTGAGAGCACTTGGTTTCTTTCTAACCTTATTACCAAACATATAACAGCCTCATCGAAACAGAACTGGTCCAAATTTGACCGTTGCATTATATTAGTTGTTCTGGGAGAAAAATTACAGTTCAGCGAAACTAACCATGCTTCTTCAGGCATCAAAATTTGACCGTTGGCTACCGAAATCTTAAATTCGAATTAGAGATCGCGTGTCATGATACAGCTGCATCCGAAATCGTTGGAAACCCAGATTAATTAGGATTCACCAAAGCCCTCTCGGGATATAACATCAGAAAACAAGAAAGAAGAGAGTATTCGAGCAGTTCAGAAAGGAGAAACCAAGAAAGAGAGAGACGAGAAAGATAGAAGAGGGTCTCCAAGCAGTTCCGAGAGGAGAAAAGAAGAAAGGAGACAGAGAGAGATGTCGAAGGTTGAGACTCATCATCTTGGCGACACGGTCATCCAGCTTCAAGCCCATGGAGTCGTGCAAGCCCGACCCCAGGTGGTCGTCCATCTTCGTGTCACCGAGTTCGACGACGTGTACATCTCCCCGGAGGTGATCTCCTATCGCTTCTTTCTGGGCCGGTTCTCGCTGCCCCGAGCCGTGCCTGCGATCGTCTCATTCGTGGCATCCAACCTCGATGCCAAGATTCGGCAACTTTGCGAGCGTCGCCTTCTCCGCTTTGCTTCACAACCCGCGGTAGAGTTGGCGACTGGATCATCTCTCGTGCTGCTCATCGACATCGGCACGTTCTTGGCACCCGGCTGCGCCCAAGACTCTGAAGACATCGACGAGTGGATGCTTGATATGCCTCTGCAGGAGGAGGATATCCCCTTCGTGCACGATTACTATCTAGGCGAAGAAGGTGGATTTGGCGGCGTGCCGGCGAGGAAATCTTTCATCGAGAGTCTGGGGTGGTCGCCGTATGGTCGAGGAGAGGGCGTTCGGGAGGAGGAATGCGTGATATGCCTGGAGGACTTCGATGCCGGAGCAGAAGTGAGCATGACGCCGTGCTCCCACTCCTTCCACCGCCGGTGCATCACCCAGTGGCTGGAAAAGAGCCATCTCTGCCCCATCTGTAGATACCGCATGCCCGCCTCCCGCTCCCATCGATAGGACCAGCCCATGATGCAGTTTGTTTCTTTTGTATTTGATTTATTTTATCCTTCTAGCTAGGTAGTTGTTTATATGAACATTGTGTGCATAAGATTGACCTAGAAAACGATATGTATACAAATACAGTGATTTGATCTTGAATTATCAATGAAAGTCTCAGATTCTTTTTCATACGACTAATGTCTTTAATGTTTCAAATTGAGCACCACGTACTGCATATGGAGAGCTGCCCATGATTTAATTTATTTAATTCTTTTTCTTGTTTTAATTTGAGTATCAACTTATTTGTTGATCTGTTTAGGTGCCAGGTTCTTGTTTCTGAATTCAAGTTCTGGCAGCCAATGTATAAGTCATCTCCACCAAGATATTGGGATAATCATATCTGGTAGTTTGCTCAATTCTGAGTAAAGCTTGTGATAAGTAATATGCACAAATAAAATTTAGATTCCAGTAAAAGAAGGCTTCCAGATTGTGTTAACTTAATGTTCCATGTCACTAATTATGAAGTTCACTGGCTTGTTTAATCAACTCATGATGTGGATGGCTTAATTTCATTACCAATTGGGCCCATTCCATATTGGATCCATCCCAATTGAGCTAATCGGACGTGTCCCACAGTCTTTGACTTGTCCACCGCTTTTAGATCCGTCGTCTCCTGTATGATTTTCTTGCTTCCATGTCCGAGATCAGAGATTCAGAGCAGACCGCAGCCGCCTCAAAGGGCGTAGAGGCGGTAGGACGGCTGAGACCCGTATAATTTCTCCTCCTGCTTGGTGACCCAAGCGGGTGTCGAGAGATTGGCGTTGGCGGATGGAGTCGGCAAGCATTTGGAGGTAGGATGTTAATTTTCTTTTTCTCTTCCCCCATCAATATCTTCTTTCCTTTACCTCATTAGGCTGATTGCATCAAAATCCAAATTCCCGATCATTTTAATGTTATTAATGGAAATTTGTTCTTCAAGAAAGTCATAAATGGAAATCTTTGGGGTTGTCAAAATCTGGCGATTCGAGCATCTCTGCAACCTACTTACAAGGAAATCCATTGTGATCTTTCAAAAATCCTGAGACTTATGCACATTGTATTTTGATAGTTCGCATGGTATTATTGGATTTACTAAGAATGCCAAGAACTTAAGTTTTTCTTTCCCCCTCTTCCACTGCCAAAACATAGTGATCTTAATCGCTTTTGTAGTCACAACAGCTTATCCTCTTTATATTGACATGTTGATGCAGCCGTAGATTACCTCTGCACAAAAAGCATGCTTGAATTGAAGGTCCTTCACAAGGAATATGAGTGTTTCAGGAGGAATTATGGCTGCTGTCCACAATTTTTTGCCTGCACTCAACCCTAAATAAAGTGCCAAAACCACTATATCAGAGTTTTCTAGGGTCTTACAGCACGGTTGTAACAAAAAGAAAGATTCAGGTCTGTCAAGAAAATCCAGCAAGCATACTGAGAGAGCTAACTTGCAATCAAGTGGGAACAAGATAGCAAATCATTGAAAGAACTTCAAGAATGTACATGATTTAACCATTAAAATATTTATTTTAGTATTAAACCCAAACTCCCAACCTCCACCTCCACCCTCTGTATGTTGCTCTCCTTCATCTTGTCAGTGGTCATTCATGTCCGCATTGCTCCTGTCATCAATTAATCTACACCACCTGCTTCAATTCTTAGTTTCAGTGAAAGAAATAAGAAAGGTGCATTTGCCTAATTAGAACTGCATTTGTCAAATCGCATGGAAAGAAGACTTTTAAGTCACTTGGGGAAATCACAACCAGCCATTCATACTATATCTCACATTCATCACATGTGGCAAACTCTGGCCATATAAATCAACAAACAAGTAAAAGAAGGAAGTAAAAATGTAATAGGGAAGAAAATAGGTTAGTCATAGTCTTTTCCTATCCTCGCCCTTTCTTTATTGGGAATAATGAAATCATTTTGGTATATATATGGTATACTTAAAATTTTGTCACAGGCTGGAAGAATGTTCATTGCGACAATCTCCGTGCGATTTAGACCTTTAATTTCAAGTGAGAAAAGCGGTTATGGAGACATTATATGCTTTCAGGCCTTAGATGCAAAGTCCTTTCTGTTCAAGGTGAGTTTCCTTTCTCTGAAATGTATCCTGCTCTTGTTAATATTGCTGGAAAAAAGAATATTATCTTGATAAAAGGTTTCATCTGTGGTAGGATGAGAAGGTGGATGATATTCTCTTTTGCTTTGATAAAGTCTTCTACCCAGATCGTGCACAAGCAGATGTCTATGAGTTCCTTGCTATGCCCATAATTGGAGGTCGGGACTGATTGCAGAAATAGGTACTCTTATATGGTTTGGTCTCTATATTTTATTTAGGATGCTCATAACAAATTTTTGAATTAACCATAGCAAAGTTATCTATATAACTTTATGTCTGAAAAATATGTGCATTGTTTCTTAAAACAGATGCCTTGGATGGTATAAATGGAATGATCATGACTTATGGACAAGTGAGCTGCAGTTTAACTAAAGCTACTCATAATAGATGTTTAAGTGTACTTACCATTGTTATCCTTCAATTTTAATGTTTTTCTCATTTATATCCCTGCACAGGTTTCAGGTGCCTCATCATTTAATCACATATTTGTGTACATATAAATCCATAATTCCATTTATCTACTTTAGATAAAAACGAGTTTTGATACAGATATTCAAAAACATGCTTAGCAGAAAATCTGTGTGATGAGCAGAAGTTGTGAATAACAAGGTGTACTGTTGGCAGCTGTACTGACTTTTTGTTTTTGATCATAAATTCTAAAGTTGATATTATTAATTACTTGTATGAACTTTAATTTCCACTGGCACTGGCAGTACTCTCAAAACTTGATAGCTTTGTGTTGTTCTGAAGAATATCCTGATATTCAAATGGAAAATATAATTGTTCACCCTATGATGTGGTGTAAGTGTTGTTTTCTCTCGTTTAAATAATTGATTTACATGCCATGGCTTTTCCATCTTGTGCTTTTTCTGATTCACTGTTTCTCTTCCAAAAACCATTAAATTTATTGTCAATTTGTGTTTACATATGTTTGGGACACCCTGAAATCTAAAGAGAATCTGAAAGAGAATTAACTTGCATGCATGATAAAATTTTAAAATATGCTGGGAACTGGAATGACTCCAAGGCCACTTATGAAATGTAAACACATTTTATCTGGAAAAATATATACACGAATATTTTATTCTTGCAAGATTCCAATTTGAAAGAAAAGGGTATATATTTCTTCATATATCACTCCGAACACATAGCAATGATGAGCATGGAAATTTAAAATTTTATAGAAGATTCATTATATAAATCTGAGTTTTGATAATATGCAGATACATGAAATCAATCTTTTAATAATTCCAACATGTACTTCAGATCCCGATCGATTCCTTTTTTTCAGTAAGAAGTTACTAGAATAAGGAAAACAACTTACAAGTCCACTTGAATTTTATCAAACAAGCTATTTCAGGGGAGAGAATTTTGATAAGGCGACTTATCTCTCCATTATTTGATATTTAAGTATTTGAGACACTCTCCTCTAACACTGCCTTTTCTAGTTAATTGATCATTCTTTTGGAGCCTATGTACGGGTTGCTCTGTCAGAGTTGGATGTGTTGAAGATTACTGTATAATATTCATTTTGCTATGGTTACATCAGATTCAAAGGGATTGGTCTCGTTATTGGAATAAATTTAGTAAACACATGAGAGACAAAATTTGTAGAGAAACTTAAGGTTTGAGGCTGGTAGTCGAACTACCAATCCGAATTTGACCATAATATCATTAATTTATTCGAGAAAGAACACACATTCCAATGAGGTAATGTCCAAGAAATTATTTATTCCGATTTGGATTTTCTTACATTCAACCCTGTTGACTTTGTATGTCAATGTGATGTAAGGCCATTGATTTTGGAACGCACCTGATTTGAAATTTTAGTTTCAAAACTCAAGCCCCTCTTTACTATTGCTACATGGTTGTGATGAGAACTCCTTAGATGAAATGTGCTCTACATAGCAAGTCTTGGGCCATATTAGATTAAGTGGCAATTGTAGATTTCATGACCTGAGACGTTAGCTCACTCAAATCTCGAGTTGCAACCATTATAGCTAGTCATATAGGTGCCAAGATAGCAATAATATAAAACCCTAAACAAATCAAATGAGCGTACGGTGCACAACTGAAACCTGTAATATAAACTAAAACTGTAAGACAAAATCCAATACAACTTTAGGATAAAATCGATTGTACAAAATTGTACCTGCAAGATCACATTTGGACAAAACTATATTAATCTACTATAGAGTTGGTGCTGCCTCAACAATCACTAGATCCCTTAAAATGCAACTAATTTTTCTTGATCCTTCATTATTCACAATCTAGTCCACTCTCATCAATCACTTTGACAAAGTTTAATGATAAACAAATCATATACCTTACCATGACTCGAAGCTTACCCACATTCTTTGAGATGCACCAAGGTAGCCGTCAAAGAGTTCTTCGATTCACACTCACTGAATTGTCACTTTTCTTGAATACTGCTCTTTGGATTGCAGGGTGGGAATTCTAGAACTGCATTGCTGTGCTCTGCTCTTCAAGCCGTTCAAATGCTTCAGAAAGCCTGTCTACTCTTCGATTTGACACTAGGCATGTCTTGCAAACATTGCATGCGGATTCTGTGACAGAAAAACAAACAGATTGTCATTGTATTGGTTATGTTGCAGAGAAATGCTTTAAAGAGAAAATTAATAGCCATTGGTAGGGAACAAAAAGACAATGATGAGCAGACTACCCAAAACAACTCATGTGAGAATGTTGCAAAAGGTCAGTGATGAAAAACTTGTAATCAGGAATTATACACATTTTGCTGGATCAGCAATACCTTTATGCATGTCAAAATGTGCGGTTGTGGGTATATTTGTCTGTGGAAGAAGGGGATTTGTTGGTGGAATTGTTCATATTGGAAGCATCCATTCTGATCCTCAGTCCCCTGAAGACATTGAATCAGTGTGTGATGTTGTCACCTTCCGGACAATTTCATCACTGAAGCAAGCTGTGAAAGATTTCAGATATTTTCTACAATTTTGCAGGTTCTTAAAACAACAAAGATTTCTAACATCTAAATCTTCTGATATTAAGTTAACAAGGGAGAACCGTGCATTGAAGGTGAAGAATAATGCACTGAAGTCTGAGCACGCTGCTTCTCAGATGGGTTTAAACCATGCAAGTGCTGAAGGAATTTTATCTTTTTTTTTTGGCATAATCATAATTAGCATGGTCATAGGCATTATTGTTTTTTGGTGTCTTTGTTTCTTCTCCTTATGATAAGAAGGTTAGGGAAGGACTCTTTTGGAAGCAGATTTAAATTTATTGAGAATGAGAGTATACCCCAATTAGCTGGCCCTGGAACATATTCGTTAACGCAATGTTTGGTTGGCCGAATGCTATCAGGATTCATGATTTTCATGTGTGTTTATTGTCACCATTTACATGGAGAAGACTATTTTAGGGGTTGAATTTAGCTGAATTCCTCTTGTTATTTCTGGGCTCTCTTTTGCTTTATCTTTCTTAGCTTTTTGCTAATTAGGCTGCACTTGACGGTGAGCCTTAGTGGTGTTGCGCCGTTATGGTTTGAAGATCGTGGATTTGAAACACGGAAACAATCTCTTTGCATAAGGTAAGGTTGCATCTTCTAATACTTCGCAGATCCTACAATGGCAAGAGCCTCGTACACTGACCCATCTGGTTAAGCTATACTTGCATATAGCCAATAAATAAATAAAATAGAAAGAAAATTAAGAACACTTGCATTAATAAAATAATTAGAACATTTGCCGGTGACAATTGTGGGCTCATCACCAAAAGAAATTTCAGAAGTGTGGGTCAGAGTTGGACTTGCCCAAGAATTATAATGGTCTACAACTCTACATATGCATTCTTGTAAGAGCTTCTGTATGAATTAGTATAGCTCTTAATTTAGTATAACAAGAAACAAAATTCATGCATATTACGTTATGACTTTTAATAGTTTATTCAAGATTTAATTGAACTTTCAGAGCAGAAATAGTTAGACACAGACAACATAATATCGATAATCTCTCATATGTATATATGCTAGATGCTTAACCAGTAATAAATTAATTATTTTATTTTAGTACCTTTTTTTTATTTCTTCTCCTATAATTGTTTCTTTTCCCTTTCCCAACCTTTTCTTGTTCTGACGATCTTTTTTGCCACACCATTTCCTTTTATGCATATTGTATGGGATAAATAGTTAAGATTAATATGAAATTTGATGGAGCAAAGTTGTGCTTAAAGATATTAAATAATCACTTCAGTGTCTCATTTTGAATCAATGTGTAACACGATCATGATTATCTGAAGCAACCGTGTATAATTATAGGATCACAGACAAATAATCCCTTCCTTTTGATTGTATTAATCAAATTATTTGTGTAAACAACATGTTAGTTGCAGAGGTAACCTAATAACAATTCCCAAACATTGAAAGAACGTTTTATTTGAAGCTTTTTTTTCAATTACAAAATCATAACTATTAAACAAACAAAAATGCTATATTAACCAAGTTCATGAACGCAGTTGGATGAAAATAACTTATGAACCAGTACATGAATCGGGAGCAACGATTACATGAAACGCTAATTCGGCAGTTCAACTGACGGACAGCCGTTCAATCGCAAAACTAGTGATGTGGGCTATCCCAATGTCTGCATTAGATTCTCCAGTCTAAATAAGCAACTAAAAGGATACCAATCTTGTTTTTTTTTTTCTTTTTTTTTCTTTTTTTTTTTTTTTTTTTTTTTTTTGCTAAAGCGGGTAATTCATACAACACGGGTACGAATACACCCAATAGAGTCAGAAAACAAAAGTTCCCGCAGTGCTCCGGGCATCTCTCTCTCTCCAGACCATAGGGTGTCTCCTGAGTGGCTCGCAACATATGCCGCCACCCAGTCGGCCGCCCCATTGGCCTCACGGTATACATGCATGGCTCGGAATGTAACACACTCCCTCGCCATCTCAAAAATATCGAACAGTAAGGGGTGGACCCCCCCATAGCTGCTTGAGCCCTTTCGGACCCAGCTGATCACAGTAGCCGAATCTCCCTCTAAAAGGATAGACCGCGCCTGAAGCACTCGCCGCGCGTAACACATGCCCGTCCAAGCCGCCCGCAGCTCTGCCCCAGGTACCGAAGTGTCAAAAAAAAGGCAGCCCCCCGCTGCCACTGCAATACCAATCTTGTTTGAAAACTATATTATATACATAAGAACTTTTAGGATTTTTTTTGCCTACATACCCTTCTAAATATTAAAATTTATGTGAATACTCTTTTAAAATTGATATTTGTATGTATACCATCATAAAATACTTGTTGTGCATGTATACTTTTCTTTTTTCTTTTCTTTTGTGTATGTGCCCATGCCATCTAATACCGTTAAGAAGTCAACCGTTTAAATTAAAAATGACTAAAATACCCTTAATGCGTTAGCATACAAAAAGAAATGTTTATAAGAGTATGTATACAAATAGCAATTTTGCAGAGGTATTTATGCAATTTCTTATATTTAGAATGGTATACACATAAAAAAAATTCTTAAATTTTTACATAAGTACCCTTCTAAATATTAGAATTTATATGAATACTCTCTCAAATTGATATTTGCATGCATGCCCTTACAAAACACCATGTTTATATCTTGGACATAGCGATTCAACTGACGTGATCCGCCAAAATCATATTTACTTAAATTAAAAATTAATTAAAATTATGAAATTATCTTTTTATTCCTAAAGCGGGTAATAGATTAACAATTCTTGCTAGAAACTAATATTTCAATCTCCTTTAAGAAATTTTTCAATCTCTCTAAATCTCTTTTTTTTGCTCCTCTATCTGAAATCAAAATTATTCCCTCGACACCCTTCTTCACCATCGGCAGCTCTTCTCCCTCTCTTTCGTCTGTCGGAGTTCTTGCCATTAGAATCTAAGTTCCTCTCATTGCTGCCGAAGTTTGCCCTTCATTGTATCCTTTTGAACATGAAAATGATTAGGTCCTGTGTTTAGTGCTATGGATTGATTAAAGAAAAGTATTGTAAGAGATTTACAATATTTATATTGTTGACCCCCTAATGGATTTTGATGAATACAAAACACTAGAGTATAATTCCATTTATCTTAACAATTTAATTGAGAAATTCATGTGTTTTATTAAGAATATTGTTAAGAAATGTCTAGGCAAGTTCCCATAATTTTTATGAATTTATTGAAGAATTTTTTTTCAGATGAAAGAAAAAGTTCAGGGACAGCCGAGACGTCTCCTGGTAGTCTCAGAGACGTCTCTGGCACAAACAGGAAGAACTGGCACACTTGGAGACGTCCCCGGCACCTGCCGAGTCGTCCCCACGACAGCGGAGTCGACTCTCTCAGTAGCGGAGTCGACTCTCTCAGTGGCGGCAGAAAGGCAGTTTTCAAGAGATATGCGCGAGACGTCCCCACAGCAAGCAGAGTCGTCCCCACAAGTAAAAAGGAGACTTCCCGAGTCGTCCCCAAGATAGCGGAGACGGCTCTCTCAGGGTTTTCCAGAGAATGATTTTTTCGGTGATAAGGCAGCGGAGACGTCCCCTGAAAGAGCGGAGTCGGCTCTCTCAGGGAATTCCAGAGGACATGTTTTTTCGGAGATAAAGAAGCGGAGTCGACCCCGAGACAGCGGAGTCGTCCCCATTCAAAAAGTGCAAACAAGCAGAGTCATCCCCGTAAAGTGCCGAGTCGACCCCAGACAACGTAAAAAGTAAAATCTTGTAGCCGAGACATCTCTCGTTGAAGCGGAGACGTCCCCGGAACGCCTGGGACGCGACTGACAACTTTTACAGGTTTGGTTTGAATTTCAAATATCTTTTACTTTATCTCTAACGGCTATATTTGCTTTTTGGGCTATAAAAGGGAGCTCTTAAGTGCTTCAAAACAACTTTTCACCAACCCAAAAGCTAGATCATTTAAGAGAGAAGCAAGAGAGAGAAGTTCAAGGGAGTGAGTGCATTCAAGTGAAGAAATCAAGTGCTTTCAAGCTTCCCAAGTGATTTCAAGCTCAACCACTCTCTTCCGCTCGTGCATTCAAAGCTCACACTCAAATCTACGCGATCCACATCGGAAGAATCACCATTTCCCACGCTTCCAACGGCAAAAGGATTCTTCCGGGTTCTATTGTTCATCATTGCCATATTTGCTTTTCTAGAGCTTTTCTTTTCTGTGTAAACTCTTTCATTGTGGTGCTTGTTCCAGTCAAGGGACGTGGAACAAGGGAAAGGCGTCCCAAGCCTAAGTGAAATTGGGGGTGTTAGGGTTTGTTGTGAGCCCGGTGTAAAACAACGAGTTAGGTAGTGAACTCGCAAAACTACCGTACTGTAATCTTGGATTATAGTGGAAATTCCCAAAGGTGATTTGGGGAGTGCATGTAGGAGCAGTGGAAGCTCCGAACCACTATAAAACCTTGTGTTTGCGATTGACCTTTCTCATTCCTCCTTCTTTACTTTAGTGCATATATTTGTGTGTTTTATTTTTAATTAGGCGAAAAGTTTTAAAACACCCAATTCACCCCCCTCTTGGGTGACCATCTCTGGGCAACAAGTGGTATCAGAGCAGGTGCTCTGTGTATTTCTTGAAAGACCTAACCGTCTTAGCCAAAGATCTAGATGGCAACACCCTTTAACAATGTTCCTGCCGAGGGGCAAGCAACCAATAGACCTCCACTCTTCAATGGGACAAATTATACCTATTGGAAGACTAGAATGAGAATTTTCATTCAAGCATAAGACTATGCCTTGTGGAGGGTTATAGTCAAGGGACCACAAGAACCATCACACGTGGTTAATGGCATTCTAGTTCCCAAACCCGAGGAGGATTGGGATGAGAATGATGATAGGATGGCTCAACTCAATTCGAGAGCCATGAACTCATTATTTTGTTCTTTAGATGTAAATGAGTTTAATAGAGTCTCCACATGTAGTTCCGCTAAGGAAATATGGGATAGGCTTGAAGTTACCCACGAGGGTACAAATCAAGTCAAAGAGTCCAAAGTGAACATTCTAGTTCACAAATATGAATTGTTTAAGATGGAACCTAATGAAACTATTACATGCATGTTTACACGCTTTACCGATATTATTAATGGTCTAAAGAGCTTGGGTAAATCTTACACTAACCCGGAACTTGTGAGTAAAATTCTCAGGTCTTTGCCAAAAGCATGGGAAGCAAAGGTCACGGCAATCGTAAAAGCCAAAGACCTCAACACCTTGGGGCTAGAACAACTTTTGGGGTCATTGATGACGCATGAGCTCACGATGAAGCAACATGAAGAAGAGTTGCCTAAGAAAAAGACAATCGCACTCAAGGCTACCTCAAGTGTGTGTGAAGAAGAGAGTAGTGAGAGTGAAGAAGAAAGCCAAGATGAGGACTTGGGTTTGATAGTAAGGAAGTTTAAGAAATTCATGAGAAGAAAGAAACCCTTCCCAAGAAAGAAATTTGGAGGGAGAAATGATTGGGAAAAAGAAAAGGAAAAAGAAAGAGACCCAATCATATGCTATGATTGCAAGAGACCGGGATACATTCGTTCCGAATGTCCTCAACAAAAGAAGTATTTTGGAAAGAAGAAGAAGAAGGCATTGAAGGCAACATGGGATGATAGTGACACATCATCCTCCGAGGAAGAGAAGGAAGAGACCGCCAATTTGTGCTTCATGGCGTTCGAAGACGACGAGGTATGTCAAAACCCAACCATAAATTTTACTTTAGAAGAATTGTATGAAGCTTTTCAAGAACTTATGGGTGATTGTAGTATGTTAGGAGCAAAAAATAAAGAATTAAAAGCCTCCAATCAAAAACTGAAGGAAGATATTGAAAACCTATTAATTGAAAAGGAGAACGTTAAAAATATTAACACTACTAACCTAGAAATCAAAAATTCAAAACTTACCATTGAAAATGAAAAGGCAAAAACAGTAATTAAGGAATTAAATCTAAAAGTAAAATTCCTACTCGATAATAATACCTCACTTGCACAAAATGTTGAATCTCTTAAAAAGGATAAGGAAGAACTAGTCAAAGAAAATTTGAATCTTAAGAATGAGGTACATAAGTACAAACCAATTGCTGAAAAATTTACACAAAGCTCTGAAAAATTAAATCTTATTCTTTCAAATCAAAGAGCTGTTTTTAATAAAGCCGGATTAGGATATAAAACTAACAAGCAACAAAAGTATCTAAAGAATTTCTTTGTAAAAGCAAAAGATGTAAAAACTGAAAAACCTACATGCTTTCATTGTGGAAAGAATGGACATAAAGCCTACTCTTGTATTCAAAGAAAGATCCAAACTAACAAGAGTACATTTGTGAAAGCTAAAAACATAACTAAAGTATGGGTGCCTAAGGGAACCAACTACACTAACCACGAAGGACCCAAGAAAACATGGGTACCTAAGAGCTTCACGTGATCATTTTGTAGGTATGCCTTGCAGCCGGAAATAAAAAGAGAATGTGGTATCTTGATAGTGGCTGCTCAAGGCATATGACCGGTGACAAGAGTCTCTTCGTCACCTTGGAATCAAAAGAAGGAGGAGTAGTCACATTTGGAGACAATGCTAAAGGCCGAATCATTGGTGTTGGTAAAATCTCCATATCACCCTCCTCATTCATTGATAATGTATTGTTAGTTAATGGACTAAAACATAATTTATTAAGTATAAGTCAATTTTGTGACAAGGGATTTAAAGTATCATTTGAATCATCACTATGCATAATTAGTAGTCCAATTGATAATGAGATCATACTCACAGGACATAGGCATGGAAATGTTTACATGGTAGATTTTGATGATCTCACCATGAAGGATGGCCAATGTCTTGTAGCCATGAATCCCAAAGTCAATGAGACTAGTTGGTTATGGCATCGTAGGTTAGGGCATGCTAGCATGGATTTAATCTCAAAATTAATTACAAAGGATCTAGTTAAAGGACTACCAAAAATAGACTTTGAAAAGAATAAAATTTGTGCTGCATGTCAATTAGGGAAACAAACAAGAAATTCTTTCAAGTCTAAGAACATAGTCTCAACAACAAAACCCTTGGAACTAATTCACATGGACTTGTTTGGACCCACTAGAACTGCTAGTCTAGGGGGTAAGAAATTTGGTCTTGTAATTATTGATGATTTTTCACGTTTTACATGGGTTTCATTTCTTGCACATAAAGATGAGTCCTTTTCCGCTTTTATCAAGTTTCATAATAGAGTTTCGAATGAACTCAATCTTAAATTAAAAGCAATTAGGAGTGATCATGGTACCGAGTTTGAAAATCAGCACTTTGAAAAGTTTTGTGACGAAAATGGTATCAATCACAATTTCTCGGCACCTAGAACACCCCAACAAAATGGGGTGGTAGAGAGGAAGAATCGCACACTAGCAGATATGGCTCGTACCATGTTGTGCGAATCGGATCTACCAAAATATTTCTGGGCTGAAGTAATAAATACTGCATGTCACATTTTGAACCGTGCATTAGTTAGATCCATCTTGAAGAAAACACCTTATGAGTTAATAAAAGGTAAGAAACCAAATATAAGCTATTTTCATGTTTTCGGTTGTCGATGCTTTGTTTTAAATAATGGAAAGGACAATCTAAGCAAATTTAGTGCTAAATCAGATGAGGGGATCTTCTTAGGTTATTCCTCATCTAGTAGAGCATACAGGGTCTTCAACAAGAGAACTCTTGTTGTTGAAGAATCCATTCATGTTGTTTTTGATGAAGCTAATGGAGATTCTTCTAGAAAAGAAGAAGATGGTGATGCAGGTATACTTGAAGACCGAATGAAGGAATTCTCCATACAAGACAAACAACATGAGGATGAGATCAAAGAAGATACAAATCAGCAAGGTGAAGAAGATCAACCTCCATCAAGAATTCAAGATCTTCCTAAGGAATGGAGGTATGCACATGGTCATCCAAAGGATCTAATCCTTGGTGATCCTTCACAAGGTATAAGAACTAGATCCTCTCTAAGAAATACTAGTAATTATCTTGCTTTCGTTTCACAAATAGAGCCTAAATCACTAGAAGAAGCTGAAAAAGATGATAATTGGATGAATGCTATGCAAGAGGAATTAAATCAATTTGAAAGAAATAAAGTTTGGACTCTAATGAAAAGACCCCCTAATGTTTCAATTATAGGCACCAAATGGGTATATAGAAATAAACTAGATAAAGATGGGATAATAATAAGAAACAAAGCCAGGTTAGTGGCCAAAGGATATAATCAGGAGGAAGGAATAGACTTTGATGAAACTTTTGCTCCTGTTGCTAGGTTAGAAGCTATTAGATTACTTTTGGCATATGCATGCTTCATGGATTTTAAACTCTATCAAATGGATGTAAAAAGTGCATTTTTAAACGGCTATATAATGGAGGAAGTTTATGTAGGACAACCTCCAGGTTTTGAAAATCACTTACATCCAGATTATGTGTATAAATTGTATAAAGCATTGTATGGCCTTAAGCAAGCCCCTAGGGCATGGTATGAAAAATTAAGTAATTTCCTAATTGAAAACAAATTTAAGAGAGGAAATGTAGACAAAACCCTCTTTATTAAAAGAAAAGGAAATGACTTATTGCTTGTACAAATTTATGTGGATGATATAATTTTTGGTGCTACTAATGATAGTCTTTGTCAAGAGTTTGCCAAGCTTATGCAGGGAGAATTTGAAATGAGCATGATGGGTGAGCTCAACTTCTTCCTTGGGCTACAAATAAAACAATCAGAGGAGGGCATCTTCATCAGTCAGTCCAAATACATCAAGGAAATGTTGGAAAAATTCAAGATGAAGGATGCAAAGGAAATCAGCACACCCATGGGCTCAAGTTGCAAGCTTGACAAAGATGAAAAAGGTAAAAGTATAGACTGCAAATTGTACAGAGGTATGATAGGCTCTCTACTTTACCTTACTGCTAGTAGACCAGATATATTATTCAGTGTTTGTATGTGTGCTAGATACCAAGCATGTCCTAAGGAATCACACTTGCAAGCTGTTAAGAGAATTTTTAGATATCTAGTAGGGACATCTAATGTAGGCTTATGGTATTCTAAACAATCTGATATAAATTTAATTGCTTATTCCGATGCTGACTTTGCTGGGTGCAAACTCGACAGAAAAAGCACAAGTGGCACATGTCAATTCTTGGGTGCCAATTTGGTTTCTTGGTTTAGCAAGAAACAAAATTCAGTTGCCTTGTCCACAGCTGAGGCTGAGTACATTGCAGCTGGAAGCTGTTGTGCCCAAGTTCTTTGGATTAAGCAACAACTTGAAGATTTCGGTATCAAAATGGATAATATACCAATTAAATGTGATAATACAAGTGCAATTAATTTAACAAAAAATCCTGTCCAACACTCTAAGTCAAAGCATATAGAGATTAGGCATCACTTTATTAGGGATCACGTGCTGAAAAATGATGTGATGATTGAATATGTATGTACTGAAAATCAATTGGCTGATATCTTTACAAAGCCCCTTTGTAAAGATAGATTCAATTTCTTGAGGAATGCTTTAAGCTTGTATGATCCTAGCAAATGAATTGAATTTGTATTGCATTGCTTTGCTACTCAAACTAGTAATCCATCTCAAGGTCAATATAAGTGAAAGCATGAATCCATCTAATCTAAATGACGAACTGTTTGACTTTCCGGAGGATGGTTACCCTCCCTTGGACTCTTCATAGAGATATTTTCAGAGCCTATATCATAGGTATTCGAAATTTGGTCAAACATTCCTCATTTCAATATTAATAATTCAAAAATCATAACCAAATTATTATAGGGTGTATTATTAATGGGGAGGACCACAAACAAATTCACTCTGTGTTTATCAAAAGAAATCATGTTGTTTAGGGCGATTAATTAAAAATTTGAGAAAAGATAAAATTCAGTCTGAAATTTTTCAGTGCCGGAGACGTCTCTGGCAAGTCGCAGAGACGTCCCCCCAGGCGAGACGTCTCGCCTTAGTCGCAGAGACGTCTCGGGGACTGAACTAGGGTTTTTAAAATAAGTGAAACAGCTCGAGCCGACCCGAGCTATCTTCTCTCATCCCCGACCAAAAACGAAAACCCTAGCCTCCATTTGTTCTCCATCACAAACCCTAGCCTCCTTCTCCACTTTTTCTTAGGATTTCCAATCATGGCACCCAAAAGAGCTAGGACAACCCGTGGAAGGCGACCTAGGGCAGCGGCCGACGATGAGGAACGGAGGGAAGAACATTCTCCGCCGTCTCCTCCGGTTGCTCCGCCAACCACGACTATTTCCTGTGCAAATCGCACAGTCACGACCGGAAGGTACATAGATTTCTCATTTTTAGATCATGAGGGGTTCTCTATTGGAGAGAGACTCCGAGCCCAATGGTGGGAGCACCTTTGTACCCTAAATACCTCGACCTACCCCGGCCTAGTTAGAGAACTTTTTAGCAATATGGCCTTAGGGGACCAAGGGTACACTGCATATGTCTGGGGGACATTAGTAGAAGTCAATGAAGATGTCCTATCCACTGTCTTACAAATCCCTAAGGACGGTGAGGCTCCAACCTCACATTCCCAAAGGGAATCAGCCCTAAATCTACTTTTAGGAAGAGAGGACTGCGGCCCTCTTGATGTTGTCAATTCCCAGGACCTAAATGCGGAGATGAGACTTCTTTTAAGTATTGTCAACCGGGTCCTATTTCCCAAAACCGGTCGCTTCGATTTTGTTTCGGAGCGAGATTTAGTTATAATGCACCATATCCTACTAGGGATACCCCTAAACCTCCCTAGACTTATGCTAAACTACATTGCCCTATGTCATAGGTATTCTAGGTTTAGTTTACCCTACGGCATGATCTTTACCTTAGTTTTCAAACACTTCAAAGTTTCCATTCTAACAAATGAACCTGCAAAGACCTTGAGAAACACCGACTATTATAATGAGGGCACAATGAGAAGAATGGAATTTTATAAGATAGATGGGTCGTGGGTGAAGGTACCAAAGAGAAAAGCCCAAATCCTAGAGCCCGAGAACCCACATCATGAGTCTGACCATCACTCTCCTCCACCTAGCCACTTGGATATCCCTGATATACCCTCCAGCTCAGCTGGACCTTCCACATCCATGCCACCACCTCCTCCAGTTAGCGGGCCCTCCTTTCTTTCAGAAGATCAGATGCGCACCCTAGCATCTGCAATTTGCCAACAAATGAGGGAGGAGATGAGATCCATGATCTCTACAGAGTTGGCCCCCTTCAGAGCTTCACATGAAGTGCTTCTACAAGAGCTGAAGGACATTAGAAGTCAAATTGAAGCCACAACACATGAAATAATTGGTGTGGATGCCTCCCAAAAATTCAGATCAATAGAGCTCAAGGACAGCTTGAAGACCATTTCCAAGAGCCTCAAAGAGTTGACAAGCCCAGGAGGCAATGTGGGCACTTTAGTTGCCCAACTTAGAGGGAGGATTGAAATGGCAACTGAAGAATTTGAAGCACTTGTGGCAGCCTTCCACAAGTCACAGGGAGATCAATTTAAGACCCTAATGGATTCAATCAATGCTTTTATAGATGCAGCTTGTAGGATTTATGAGCAACGTCGCCGATAAGGGACGCTTTGTAAACATCTAGGAATCTTCTTTTTGTAAACCCTAGGCTATTTTGAAACACTTTTTGTATTAGAAATCAATACTTGTAATGATTTCTTCTTTTGACTATGTACTGACTTCAAAGGTTTACAATGACATATGAATGACATACTATCTCTTTTGAAACCCTGTGTACATTTCTAACTCTGTGTATGTGATTGTGTATGTGAGTTTGTGATGTGCCATAAAAATCTCATCACATAACTTGAGTGTTCAAATTTGATACAAAGAAACAATGCATCTAAAACAGAGGGGGCACATCTTGTGATAACTATACTAAACAAAAAGATGAGTCTGAAATAAATTCCAAAACAAAGGGGGAGTGATATGAATGATTGAATTCATTAATAGAAATGACTTGGACAGGGGGAGCACAACTTGAATATTCTTGAGTCGTTCATGGAAATATGCTGAATCTTACTAGGAAGTATGCTTTAAGCACCTACAGATAATTTGTCCCCTTCATTGTTGATGACAAAAAGGGGGAGTAGAACCATAGAACCAATATGGATAAGGGGAGTAGAACCAATATGGATACATTGGAATGCAAAATACAAAATTCATGCTTAAAAGTTGAATTGGAAGAGATAAAATTGAAGAATATTGGCTTTAAGATAATTGCCCTTCTGGAAAAGAAAGGAAGAGTCAAAAAGAACTTAGCTTTCAATTATCTTTATACCTGTACATCTGAGCAAATACTGTGTATATGTTTAAATTTCGAATTTTGCATATACTCAGTGTTTTGTCATCATCAAAAAGGGGGAGATTGTTGACCCCCTAATGGATTTTGATGAATACAAAACACTAGAGTATAATTCCATTTATCTTAACAATTTAATTGAGAAATTTATGTGTTTTATTAAGAATATTGTTAAGAAATGTCTAGGCAAGTTCCCATAATTTTTATGAATTTATTGAAGAATTTTTTTTGAGATGAAAGAAAAAGTTCAGGGACAGCCGAGACGTCTCCTGATAGTCTCAGAGACGTCTCTGGCACAAACAGGAAGAACTGGCACACTTGGAGACGTCCCCGGCACCTGCCGAGTCGTCCCCACGACAGCGGAGTCGACTCTCTCAGTAGCGGAGTCGACTCTCTCAGTGGCGGCAGAAAGGCAGTTTTCAAGAGATATGCACGAGACGTCCCCACAGCAAGCAGAGTCGTCCCCACAAGTAAAAAGGAGACTTCCCGAGTCGTCCCCAAGATAGCGGAGACGGCTCTCTCAGGGTTTTCCAGAGAATGATTTTTTCGGTGATAAGGCAGCGGAGACGTCCCCTGAAAGAGCGGAGTCGGCTCTCTCAGGGAATTCCAGAGGACATGTTTTTTCGGAGATAAAGAAGCGGAGTCGACCCCGAGACAGCGGAGTCGTCCCCATTCAAAAAGTGCAAACAAGCAGAGTCGTCCCCGTAAAGTGCCGAGTCGACCCCAGACAACGTAAAAAGTAAAATCTTGTAGCCGAGACGTCTCTCGTTGAAGCGGAGACGTCCCCGGAACGCCTGGGACGCGACTGACAACTTTTACAGGTTTGGTTTGAATTTCAAATCTCTTTTACTTTATCTCTAACGGCTATATTTACTTTTTGGGCTATAAAAGGGAGCTCTTAAGTGCTTCAAAACAACTTTTCACCAACCCAAAAGCTAGATCATTTAAGAGAGAAGCAAGAGAGAGAAGTTCAAGGGAGTGAGTGCATTCAAGTGAAGAAATCAAGTGCTTTCAAGCTTTCCAAGTGATTTCAAGCTCAACCACTCTCTTCCGCTCGTGCATTCAAAGCTCACACTCAAATCTACGCGATCTACATCGGAAGAATCACCATTTCCCACGCTTCCAACGGCAAAAGGATTCTTCCGGGTTCTATTGTTCATCATTGCCATATTTGCTTTTCTAGAGCTTTTCTTTTCTGTGTAAACTCTTTCATTGTGGTGCTTGTTCCAGTCAAGGGACGTGGAACAAGGGAAAGGCGTCCCAAGCCTAAGTGAAATTGGGGGTGTTAGGGTTTGTTGTGAGCCCGGTGTAAAACAACGAGTTAGGTAGTGAACTCGCAAAACTACCGTACTGTAATCTTGGATTATAGTGGAAATTCCCAAAGGTGATTTGGGAAGTGGATGTAGGAGCAGTGGAAGCTCCGAACCACTATAAAACCTTGTGTTTGCGATTGACCTTTCTTATTCCTCTTTCTTTACTTTAGTGCATATATTTGTGTGTTTTATTTTTAATTAGGCGAAAAGTTTTAAAACACCCAATTCACCCCCCTCTTGGGTGACCATCTCTGGGCAACATATATTTTAATATGTGAGATTTACTATGTTCATCTTTTAGAGCTAGAAAATTTTTTATGTACAGGTTGATGGCTGATTTAAAATTACTGCAACAAAATGGACCCCATACACCAGATCTTTTCTTCTTCACAAATCAAAGCTCCAAAAAAAGTGGCTTAAGGTACATAAAGTATGGAATGACCTTCTACCACATGGCCGTAGAGATTGTTAGTAAGTCTGAAGGATTCTAAAGTCCTTCAAAAATTTTGCTTGGGGATATTGATATTATTCTTCCACCTATGAGCACGACAGTAGTAAGGAAGCTTGATTATTGCAATCTATCGTATGCTTTTAAGAGATTCTAGTCTCTTTCTATATTTTGATATATGCCCTCATATATGCATCTATAACACTAAATTTTACAAGCTAGTTTTTGATGAAATAAGATATAATGGTTGTTATAAACAAAGAAGAATAAAGTAAAATAACCCCACGATTAGTGAAAGAATTTTTATAACTCTTTTTGTTATCTAATTGTTGAATCTATCTTTTTCTTTAGCAATATTTTATAGAAAATTTTGAGAAGCAAGCACTAGACTAATCCGAATGCTAAAACAAGTTGAAATAGATAAAAATAAAATTAGAATTTTTGTATATAAACTCTCCTAAATATATGAAATTGTATGAATATTCTTGCAAAGTAGCTATTTGCATGTATACCCTTATAAATATTTTTTTTGCATGTCTACCCATTAAGGGTATTTTCGTTATTTTAAATTTTAAATTAAAGGTGTTAAATGGTGTGCATACATATACATTAAAAAAAAAGAAAAAGAAGAGTGTACATGTAAAATAAGTATTTTATAAAAATATAATGCAAATGTTAATTTTAGAAGGATATTTATGTAAACTTTAATATTTAGAAAAATATATATGCAAAAACTCTAATTTGTAAAAGCTATTAAGCTTTTGGTGCAAATTAAAAGGCATCATTTAAGACCATATATTTTAAGCAAAAGAGGCAATAAGTACATGATTTAGTTCACATAAGCAGGTCAACTAAAGCAAGTTAGGCACCTGAATTCAGGATTTTGTTCTTATGATTTTGTTTTTTTCTCTTTCTTGTTCTTATTATTTTGTGCTCTCTTTCTCTTTACTTACCTATTTTTGTCCACTTCATGGAGGGCTTTCTTAAAGTCAAAGACAAGCTCTGAATTCAGGATCCAAAGAAGGTTCCATCAACAACCCGCACCATATTTAATATGCTCCTAGCAGCATTGCAACCCATGCGTTTGACTATCCATGCACGCCTTGACCAAGTACACAAATTTTTAGAATCCATGGTTTCACAAAACCCCAGGCAAGACCCCAGCAGCACAATAAATTAATCATCCTGTTTTACTTTTAGGGTTTGCGGATCCCATTCCTCACCAAACTGCTTCCCCTTCCTCCTCAAACAAATACCACATCACCAATCAAGGGAAGCATGATAATGTTTTAGAAGATATGGGCCTCAGGAAGGAGATCACCTGCTGTCTAATCGTATTGATACTGCTGCCGTTGGAAAGTTGTTGCTCAAATGCTGATGGGTTTGATAGGTTCAGAAGATTGAGAGTTGGGTTTGGCTACACAAACTTGGGACGTCGTGCTGAATCTTCTGCTACTTTTGGTGGAGATATACATGAGAAAGTAGATGGAGCTTTTGATGAGAAGAGGAGAGTCTGCACAGGCCCCAATCCTCTGCATAATAGATAGAGACTTCATCCATTTTGTTTGCTCTTTTTTTTGTTGCTTTCTTTGCGAAAGAGACAAGATTTAAGGTTGCAACGTAAATAAATTTATTTTGTGATTCCTATTCTTTGTTTTCAAGGACATTATACTGAACTTGTATTGGTGGATTTGTTCTAGTTTCTTTCCACTTTGTCCTATGTTTTCCTTCATCAAAGTAATAAATTTTGTTCTGATAAGATATTTACAGTTCTTTGTTCCACTTGAACTATGAAATGTCACAAGGACTTTCTAAAAATAAATGTTCCACTCTCTCTCCTTCCTTCTCTATATGTTGATAGCGGCTAGGCGATCAGGAAAAAGAAGAGAGAGTTTTTCCAGTCCAACTTTTCATGTTGGAGGAAGATTATCTTACAAGTAGGAAACCAAAATAAAAAAAAAGAAAAGAAAGACCAGTAGAATACACCTAAATACTAATTTTTAAGAAATATACACTTTAATGGATATGAGAAACTCACAGAGCCAGTAAATTCTCATGATTGAAGCTAGAGTACACTGGAATACGTACGGCTCACCTCCCTCAACACGCTCCCTTTAATTAACGTTTCCAAGGATGTCATCACTTCTCACTTGTATGGCTCGGATGATTTTGCTCTAGTCCATTTGGGAAAAATCTTTCTCGATTATTATGTTCCGCTAATAGTCTTGGTGCATGGATTATCTTAGTCGTTTGATCAATTAGATAATTAAGTGAGCTTAATTATTGTATATTTGTTGCTTGAATGGATCGGATTGGGTATTAGATGTACCTTGCAGTGATGATATTTGTAATGCTGATTGCACCGATAATTGTTATGTTATAGGCTTAAAAGAGCAAGAGAGTGTGAAATAATTCATAAAACCAAATCCAAATCATTATGGTTCACACATGTTGGTGAGAGCAGTGCTGAGGTCTACAATTCATAAAGCCAAATCCAAATCATTATTACAAGGTTTTCTAGTTATAATTTTAATTATAATACATACACATGAGGACTTTTAACCATCCATATATTCTAAATTGTCACACTAAAATTAGAAATGGAATGCATGTTTTCTGATTTTTTATTTCCTAAATGTGCGCCATAAATATCTCAAGGAAAAAAAGAGTAAAGTTATGCAGCATTTTATCATTTTCCTTGAAGTTACCCGCCAGGTTTCTTTCTGCAAACTATAATGATGTTGCCGAAATCAGACCTACTTATCATAAGTTGATATATGGCATAGCAAGAAACTAGTTTCAGCCGAACTCGAATTCATAGGCTAATCTGGATAAAGAAAGCTCGATAGCTTTTCGCCCGACTCTAGACTCTAGAGACCAACTCCTATTGGACCAGAATTCCTCATCTATGGAAAAGGAAAGACCCTAGGTACATACACAAGCTATAAGCTCTCTACTATTCTTTTCTCTTTTATCTTTCCACATCTCCTATTCTCTAGAGCCATGCCTGACTTAAGCATCGGAGAATCTCTAATTCTATCAGCTCTGACCTCTTTCGCTCGTCCTTTATGTGTAGATTGGAGTGTTGTCTTCCATCATAGTGGGGTAATTAGTGCTCTTTACGGCTCAAGATCACGAGATGGGGTTTTGGCAACAACAGATTGGCAACATCTATGGAAAATGATAAAAAGATGAAGTCAAGAAGAGGAAATGATGCAAAAAGCAGCAACAAGTTCAACCAGATGCCGATCCTGAGTCGCATGGCTCGCAACACGGTCTAAATTCTTAGCCTCCTTAACAAGCATTGGCATTGCATATGCCAAGCAGTTTAATATGCACATACAACAAGTACAAGCCTTGACAACCACGATGTACAACTTACTCTTCTAAGAGACCAATCCTGAACCTAACATATAGAAGTAGCCAGATTAGGGTAGAGCGGTGAATGACCTCACCCGAAGAGCACCAATGGGGTCCATCAAGACAACCTAGCTCCGACCCATTCAAAAGCGAACTCAGGCCCTAGGGCAACCTAAGAGGACTTCTATGAGAAGAGACAAATCTCTGTTAGATGTATGCCCCAGAAGCCAATCTGGCTGACACATTGTTAATTCTAGGGACATAATTTTGTACTTGACTATTTATTATTGAATAAATAAAAGGCATCTTTTCATTCATATTATTTATGTGTCTATGAATCGTCCAAGAAATTAATAAGATGATGATACATATTCTCAAGAGTTGAGAATTTGAGCCATGTATCATTGGTGATTAATTTCTAAATGCTCCTGATCAATGGATCATCACGAGGACGGTGATCGATCCGATCAGTGAATAGATCACTTTCCTTCTGGATGGACGAGACTTGAGTCCACAGTGTAGGGACACTGAAGTGATAGTGCAGGTGCTTGTTAGAGAACAAGGGTACTGAGCGTGACCAAGACAAGAAGTCACTTGGATGTCTATCCACTCGTCAGTGACTTGCTTGATGTTGCAGTAGTATGACTGGTCCTTTGACCTGCGGTGCTTCAGCTACTCACAGTGAGGTTATTGTAGTTTGACTACACGTATACATGGTCTCTAGTCATATGGGTTCTTGTAGTGTAGATTGGCTGCAATAAGTTCACTGTAGGAGTAGGGTATGCACTTACATGGAATCTATCGACCTTGATAGAAGAGGAGTGATCCTATGTGATTTGTTAGACTGAGTTCTAAGACCTTGGCCAGGGCAGTAATATAAAGTGGATAAAGAGTTTTCCACTATCGAACTCGAGTCGAATAAATCTTGACATATGACAGACGAAGGGGTTTGACGAGTTATCCATGACCTCCGTCCTGTAGGGATCCACGATAGTAGGACTGTATCACACAATAACTGCACCTAGAGGTTCATCATTCTATTCTACTGGGTAGCCACTACATGCTGCTAGGTGTCACTGGTGGATGGTGGGACTCACAGAGATTATCTCGATGATCGATAAACCCTAAAGAGTAGAGTTGGAATCGTTCCAATCCATTGAAAGGAGTTTTCAATGATATTGTGATAGAGATCATAATATATCTCACTACCAGTCAGAGTAGAACCTATGGGGTCACACACACTAGAAGTATTGACCAATCCGATGGTTGAATCGTGATTAGGAATGACAAGTAATTAATTCGATTGATATTCAGTTGAAGAAGGAACAAAGGGAATTAATTAATTGGACTTAAACACAAATCCTACTTCGAGTAGGATTCCTAGAGTCCTAATTGGATTAGGACTGGGAATCCTAGTTGGAGTAGGACTGGGATTTCTACTTGAAATAGGATTCCTACAATCCTAATTAGATTAGGAGTTTTGAATTAAAATTGGATTCCTACTTGGAATAGGATTCCTAGAAGACCTAATTGGATTAGGACTTCGAATTCAAATAAGAGTCCTAATTGGATTAGGACTAAAATTAAATATGTCCTAATTTGGATTAGGGTTTCTTGAGTCACAATTAATTATTAATCTAATGAATCAATAAGACTCCTAATTGGATTAGGATTGAAGAGTTCAATTGAGTCAAAATTGATTTAAGTTCTAATTGGATTAGGACTTATCTAGATTGGATCCAAATTGGTTCACCCTTGGTTAAACCCTAATTGGATTAGGGCTAAACCAAATTAAGGCCACCCAATCCTCATTAGATGAGGATTAGGGCAACACAAGAAGGAGGGGCTCAAGCCCCTTCTCCTTGGGTTCATGGGTGCGGCAACAAGAGGGGCCGGCGCCCCTCTTGGAATTAATTCAAGGGAGCTCCTAAAAGTTAGGAGCTCCACTTGTTATTTAAAGGGGGCTTTTGGGGCTGACCTAATTTTGATATGAGAAGCCTCTCCTCTCTTGTGCCGTGGCCCTCTCCCTCCCCTTTGCCTTCAGCCACAAGCAAGGAGGAAGCCAAAGGTGGTTGGCGGATCCTCCTTCCTCCTCCCTTCCTTCTTCCAACGCAGGAAAGGAAAAGGCTGAAATTAGGACTTTGGTTCTTCATCAAGTCTTCATCCTTCTTCTTCCTCCTCTCAAGCACATTCAAGAGTTGAAAGAAAGAGAGGAGATCAGCCATCAAAGCATATCTCTGCAAGGGAGCTAGCACCCCGGGGAGATTAGAGCGATTAGATCGATTTCTACTTCGTGTGGATACCCGTAGAGGCCGGGCACTTGAACGGCTTCAAGCGAACCTTCATCCTAAACCACGAACTTCAGTTTGTGGTAATCATCTACCCGCACAAGGTGAAGATCTGATCTTCTAATGTTTTTAAAAGTTTTTAATCCTTGCCTAACTACGAACGGTTCATGAAACAACGTTCATGCGATGAACGTCGATCCCGCACATGCCTCTTCCGCTGCCATCTTATTTTTTTTTTGAAATATCAGCAGCATAGGCGGGTTTCTAACAACCTCAACAAGAAGATCAAAGAGAGAGTCATTGTCACGACCCCCGCCCCGTTCCCGGCGGGCCACCGCGACGGTCCTAGGGTGCGGGTAGGCATAAGGCCACCAGCTACTACGTAGAACCCTACTACCTATCAATCATCCATAAATTCTGAAAAATTTTGGCATGATGCATGCACAAAATGATCACCTTTCCTATGGTGATCTGTTAGAATTATCTCATTATATACAACAACACTACCTGTCAGAGCAGCAATCACATAATCTGTCACATAATGAACCTGGATAATATATATCAATACATCATCTCAGGCATATAACTCATCTGTATAAAAATCTGGTTCCCATTCCATCCATGGTCAAACCCATATCCACAACAGGATCTATGACTGTAACTATACACTATATACAATAGAAGGTTTATAATACACCAAAATGTATAAACCTTTATCTATATTATACTATACTATGGAGCGGCACAGCTAGCAGGCAACCACTAATCCTGCTCCTCTCTATACAATACCTGCCCTGCAATCAAAAACACCAAACTGGGGAGTGAGTATATAAATACTCAGTGAGTGGAGTAGAGAGTACTTTGCACATGAGACAAGATAAAATCATGGCTCGAGGTGAAATCTCAAGAGCATATGAGCAGTCGTCAAGAACAGGGTACACATAACTCAACATAAGAAATAAGGAGTAAATCATCACAATTCCAATCAACTCATCTGGAGCATATATAGAATAATCAAATAAGTATGTATGATAACATGAATATGCTCAACAGGTCATAGTACTGAATCATATAAATCAGGTGTCAATAGGCTGAATCATCAACAAGACAGCTATCGGGAGGTGGGTTTTACGCCCCAGGCGAACCAGCAACAACTCCCTACTGTCACATGCATATGCAGGATAAGACACCATACTGATAATGTAAATACTGGCTAGTATCCAGAACAGAAATCCATCTCACATCTATATACTAAACGGCACCTCGCGGGAATTCTACATCCGCGGAAAGCCATACCGTACCTCGCGGGGTCTTACAATGCCCGGCGGCAAGCAGAATATAAGTCGTAGGACCGGCCGATCCTACGCCTAGGGCCGTGTCCCCCCTAGGAAGGGACTGGGCTCCGCCCACCCAGAAGGCTACTATGTGCACACAGGCCGATGTCTAACCCCATCGACTATAGGTGTCCTGTAGATACTGCCAAGTCATGCATAAATGCCAGAATGCACCCTCCCAATACTCTACTAAAAAGGAGTATAATCAAAACTACCACTCACTCGACCACGACCCAATCATAACTAACATCAGGGTTGTGAGTGAGAAGTCAAGGGAGTGCGATACAATTCAATATACCACTAAGAAGGGCTCTACAAATCTTTGAAATAGAGGAAATGAAATCAATTTACAAAAGAAGTCATTTCACAATTCAGATCCAATTTAATTACTCATAAAGGAGTGTAATCAAAGGTACCACTCACAAGTCTTTGAAATAGAGAAAATGAAATCAATTTACAAAAGAAATCATTTCACAATTTGGAACCAATTTAATTACTCATCAACCCCTCGTAATTCCTTTCAATGTTCCCTCAAATGCATGTACAGAATAATCAAGCATGGAGAACAAAACATAGAGGAATCTACCACAACAATTAATCAATAAGCTCAGGTGGAATCAAGTCACACTTGGCAACATTCATGAAAATAAATAAGGAATGCGCTCATGGTGCAAAGTACAAACTCCCACTCACCTGTCAATCCGGCACAGCCCTGATACGCCTCCAAAAATCTACAGCAGGCAGTGGGGAACTTCTTCCTCTTGTTTCCTAGCTTCTTGCCCAACTGTGACATGCATTTACAATACATTTAGTCTCGTATCAAGGGCCATAAACAACGTGCCAATTATAATATAGGGAACTTTAATTGATTCAACTCTCCCGTTCCCTAAATCTTTTCTTTTCTTTCTCTTTTTCTTTTTCTATTAATTAACTCATCATTTATGTATATTAGGGACTCCTTTGCACGAGTACAAGGTCTCCCTTAGCCTAATCTAGGCTTAATACCCTATTTTGGCATAAAATTTCTTATTTTCCCACCCGGATGAACAGTAATCCGGACCGACAGCCGGTTACTTCATCTCAGGTTTGATCCACTTTCCAAACTCCAGATTTGATGAAATTTTTACTTAACATTCTACACTCATAGAGGATTCCAAAGAGATAACATACATTGCTATCGGAGGTCGTTTGACCCCCTAAATAATTCGCCGAAGTTGGGACTTCGACACAGTTTTTCCGTAGTGCCGGAAAAATTTGTCAAAATCCGATTCTTCCTCTTTTAACCGCCTCTACAACCCTTATCCGACCCCTCTAGATTATATCCACCCTTTGTATAGCCTAATGTCATCAAAAGACTAGATAGGGACGGATATTTACCTTTTTCTTTTTGGAAATCGAGGTCCTTGCGTAGAGGGGAAGGAGATCTACGTTTTTTCCTTCAGCTGGAAGTGCAACCGGGATCCGTCTCCTCCTCGAATCCCCTTCCTCTTCTTCTTTCTTCTTCTTCTTCTTCTCTTTTTTTTTTCTTTCTCTCTGTGTTTCCACGCCTGAGACCTCCCTCTCCTCTCTGTTTCACGTCTGAGCCACCAAACCCTCCTAATTAAGTCACACCACAATACTATTCACCTTTTGTTTAATATTATTAAATTCCCATTTTGCCCCTAACACTTCAACATATCTGCTGTTATGCCATTAACTTTTGATTCCTTCCAGTTTTATCTTTGCCACTTCAACGCATCTACAACTATGCCATTATCTTTTGATTCCTTCCCATTTTGCCCCTTATATCACTTTAAATGACTATTCTATCCCCTTTTTATATAAAAAAATTTTTTGGGGTTATTACATCCTCCCCCCCTTATATAAAATTCGTCCTTGAATTTAAAAGAGTAAATTACCTGATTATTCAAAGAGGTGTGGGTTTTTGCTCTTCATACTTTGCTCCGACTTCCAAGTGCATTCTTCAACATTGTGCCGGTGCCATTGAACCATTACCATACATATTTCTTTATTTCTTAGCTTCCTGATCTGAGTATCAAGGATAGCTACAGGAAGCTCTTCATAAGAAAGGTCTTTTTCTACTATAACTTCCTGCACTGACAGCACATGGGATGGATCTGGCACATACTTCCGGAGCATAGATATATGGAACACTGGATGCACATGGCTGAGGTTTGGAGGTAGTGCTAGTCTGTAAGATACAGTGCCAACCTTGTCTAATATCTCAAAGGGGCCAATGTATCTGGGACTAAGCTTGCCTCTCTTTCCAAACCTCATTACCCCTTTCATAGGAGAGATCTTTAGGAACACATGATCCCCCGTGCCAAACTGCACATCTCTCCTTCTGAGATCTGCGTAGCTCTTCTGCCTACTAAACACTGTCCTCAACCTTTGCTGTATCACTGCCACCTTTTCTGATGTCTCTCTGATTAAATCTGGTCCTTCTAGGTGTTTCTCTCCAATCTCAGACCAGCATAAGGGAGATCTACATTTCCTCCCATAAAGCGCCCCATAAGGTGCCATACCAATAGTGGAGTGATAGCTATTATTATATGCAAACTCCACTAAAGGTAAGTACTTGTCCTAGCTACCTCTGAAATCCAGTACACACATTCTGAGCATATCCTCGAGGGTTTGAATGGTCCTCTCTGATTGCCCATCTGTCTGAGGGTGAAATGCTGTACTGAAATGAAGCTGAGTTCCTAATGCTTCATGGAGCTTCTGCCAAAATCTAGAGGTAAACTGTGAACCTTTATCTGATATAATAGAAACTGGCACTCCATGCAGAGACACTATTTTATCCACATATATTTCGGCATACTGAGCTACTGAATATGTGGTTTTTTTTTTTGTTGCTAAAAACGGGTTTTCATACAGTACGTGTACGAATACACCCAATAAAGTCAAAAAAGACTAACTCACGGAGAGCCAGTGGCAGCTCCCCCTCCCCCACCCAAAAGGTGTACCCTGAATGATGAGCCGCGAAGGCAGCCACCCAGTCGGCTGCCCCATTGGCTTCTCTGAATACATGTTTGGCCTAGATGGCCACCCCAACCCCACACATCGTCCCTATATCCCGAACCAAGGGATGGTCTGAGCCCCCACCCCTCAGCTCCTCCTGGATCCAACTGATAACTGTGGCTGAGTCGCCCTCCAAGACAATCGCGCCAGCCTGCAGTACCTGCCTCGCATATCGAAGACCCGCCCAGGCGGCTCGTAGCTCTGCCCCGGGAACCGATGTACCGAAAAGCTGACAGCCTCCTGCTGCCACCACTCTGGAGTGCGGATCCCGTATCACAAAACCCGCACCTCCTCGCGCGCCTCCATCCATGACCGATCCGTCGAAATTGACCTTGAGGAAGCTCGGGGGTGGGGGTTCCCAAGTGAAAAACACCTGCTGAGGAGCTGCCGGAGCAGAGAGGGAACCCCAGGTGTCCCGAGCTGTCAGATGACTATCTGAGGAAGGTCTGATCTCCAATGCCTGGACTCGCGCGAACTCCGCAGCGAACCTCGGTGATACCCTGCGCTCACCGAAGGTGCGGGCGTTCCTCGCCAGCCAGATCTGATGTGCTGTGCAGGTCGCTCGAATAGCCTCCTGACATGTTCGAGGCCGGGCCAGCCACTGCTGCATCATCTGTACAAACTGAGGCCTCCCACACCAAACCTCCTGCGGGAACCCTGCCCACAGCCATGCCGACCTCGCCCACGTACACTGGAAGAGCACGTGGTCGGTCGACTCCTCAATACTACATGTCCCGCACTCCGCAGGGATCCCCCAACCTCGCCTGCTCAGCACTGCTCTCGTCGGAAGGCGGTCCCATGCCACCTTCCATAAGAATAGTGCCGCCCTCGGGTGAAGCCCAGACCTCCAGATCCAAGCATAGTCCTGCCCCGGCTCATGCTCCTGTAGGATAACATCGGCAAGGTCTCCCAGACTGACATTGGACCGGCAAGAGGTGCCCCAAACCCTGACATCAGGCCCCCCGCAGCCTGGCACTGGGAGGGACCGGATCCTCTCGGCTAGACATCCTCCAAACAGCTGACATAGCCTAGCGTCATCCCATGCAGACTCTCCTGGGGCAAGAAGATCGGAGACCCGCAACCCCTCCGCTGCCTCAGCATCGATCATGGTCGGCCAGCACCTCAGTGGAACAGTATCCACCCATGGGTTCGCAGTCACATCAATACTCCGCCCATCGCCAATCAGCCACCTGGTATTTGCTAACACCGTCGGCAGATACCTCCCAATCTCCCGCCACATGAAGGAAACTCGTCGCGCTCTCCGTGCCGCCTCTGAGCCCCCACGGCCATATCTGGCTGCCATCACCTGACTCCACAGCCCGTGTGGCTGTAACAAGAACCGGGCTGCATGCCGAGCAATGAAAAGCTCGCGCTGCTCCAGTAGGGACTGCACCCCGAGGCCGCCCTCACTGGTAGGCCGGCAGACATGCTCCCAGGCCACCAAGTGCACCCCGTGGCCTCCGCCGTATGACCCCCACAGAAAACACCGCAGCAGTCGCTCGACCCTCAGCAAGGTCATCTTCGGAACCACGGTGTTGGCCATGAGGTATACTGGCATGGACCCCAACACTGATCTGATCAAGGTCAGTCTCCCCATCATAGATAGGGAGGCCGCTCTCCATCCCTCCAACCTGCTCTCCACCCGCTGCAGTAGGTAGGAGCACTCTGCCACCCGCAGTCTGCGGCCTGTGATAGGAACTCCCAGGTAAGTCAATGTCTCCTCCTGCTGAGGTATCTGTAGAATCCCTCGGATCTCCTGTCTGACCCTGCTCTCCGTGCTCGGGCTGAAGTGGACTGCTGACTTGTGGAAGTTAACTCTCTGACCTGACGCCGCGCAATAGTCCGCCACTACCCTCCGAAGGACCCGTGCATCAGAAACCCGCGCCCTGGCCAAAAGAAGGCAATCATCAGCGAAAAGTAAGTGGGAAAGAGGACTAGCCCCCGGGGCGAGGACATAGGCCTCGAGCTCTCTACGGGCACACACCCTCTGCAAATCACGAGACAAAATGTCAGCACAAAGAATAAACAAATAAGGTGATAGAGGGCATCCCTGGCGCAGCCCCATGGTGGACTCGAAGAAAGGGGAAGGGGTGCCGTTGACCAAGATAGAAAACCTTGGCCCCCGGACACACCCCATGATCCAACCGATCCACTGTCTGTGGAAGCCGTACGCCTCGAGTACCTGCTGAAGAAATCTCCATCTGATCCTGTCGTAAGCTCTCTCCATATCCAGCTTAATAGCCATAAAGCTACGTCGCTTTGATGCTCGCTGCAGATCCCACATCATCTCCTGGGCCAACAGCACATTATGGGAGATGTTTCTGCCAGCTATAAAAGCCCCCTGCTCCTGACTGATAATGCCAGGCAGTAAGGGCTTCATCCTACGGACCATTATTCTGGCCACAATCTTATACAAGGTTGTGCACAAACTGATGGGTCTGAAATGGCCGGGCTCCGCCGCCTCCTGACGCTTCGGGATGAGCGTGATGAAGGTAGCCTTCCAGTCATCCGGCATCCTCTCCTGAGAGAAGAAGCACTGAATAGCCTCTACCACTTCTGTCCGAATGATACCCCAATACTGTCGGAAAAAAAACGGGGGGAACCCGTCCGGGCCCGGAGCCTTGTCTGGAGCCAAAGCCCAGACTGCCTCCTGAACCTCCTGAGCAGACACTGGTCGGACCAGGGCTGCGTTCTCAGTGTCCTCGATTCTCGCATCCATCCTCATGGGATGGTCTCTGTCGCCAGACTCCTCATCCGCCGTCCATCTGTCACGGAAGAAGTCCAATAAAACCTGGCGAATGGCAGGCTCACCTTCCACCCGATGTCCAGACCCGTCTCGCAGCGAGTGGATAGTGCTCCGCTGCCTCCGGATAATCGTAGACCGGTGGAAGAAGCTAGTATTGCGGTCACCCTCATGTACCCACTGAACTCGAGATTTCTGTCGCCAGAAGATCTCGTGCTGCCGTAGTAGTGAGTGGTGGGTCGCTAGAAGCCCCCGGAGATCACCCATGTCATCCACCGAGAGCTCACCTTCTAGATCTTCTTTCCGCTGTAATTCAGAGATCGCAGTCTCTACCCCCTCTACTCTCCGGAAGATATCACCCACAGTCTCGCGATTCCACCGCCGAAGACGCCTCTTGGCCAATTCTAGTTTGCGCGACACCCGGTGCATAGCGTCTCCACGCACCGGGATGCGCCATGCCTCACGGACAATATCCCAGGACTGGGGGTATGATAGCCACACCTTCTCAAAGCGGAAGGGGCTATGATGACTAGGTCCCGATGATGTGGAAATCAGCAGGGGGCAATGGTCTGAGGCGATCCGAGGTAGGTGACTAACTCTGCAGGTAGGAAAACGGAGGATCCAGTCCGGGGACGCAAAGGCCCTATCAAGACGCTCCCAAACCCTAGCACTGCCAAGCTGATTATTGCACCAAGTAAACTGAGGTCCAGAGAACCCTAAGTCCACTAGGCCAGTATGCGACACAAAATCGCGAAACTCCCTCCTGTCCGCTCTATCCATAACGGCTGCCCCGCCCCTCTTGTCGCTCGAACTCAATATGCAATTAAAATCGCCAACTACAACTGTCGGGACACCCTGGGCTGTAAGGCTGGTAATCTCCTGCCAGAGGACTCTCCTGACCCTATAATCCGTGCTCGCATACACCCCACACAAAACCCATGGGGCAACATCCGGTGCCGAAACAACCATAACTACCTGTTGGGGGCAGTTGTGGAAGACATCAAAGGTCGCCACCCCTCGCCTCCACAGTAGCAGGATACCTCCCGACAGTCCTCGGGAATCGACTGCGTATGACTCCCAGTCCCTCCCTAAGCGCCGTCTCAAGCGTACAAGCCCCTCACCAGATAGCCGGGTCTCGCAGATGAAACAGATCTCTGGACTATAAACTTGCACTAACAGTTTGAAGGATGACATGAAGGACGGCTTGGCCGCCCCCCTACAATTCCAGGCTAGGATCCTCATGGATCACAGTCCACATAGTCGGCCTCTGACCCATCCTCCCCCTGGGCCGCGGGGCCGGCCTCAAGCGTGCTACCTGGGCCCTCCCGCTGCTCAGCAGATACGACCTGCATGACTGCCGACCTAATGCGCTGCACAGCAATCGTGTGTTCAGTGCCCCCTCCCGTCACCATCGGTTCGGCCTGGCACCCCTGCGAAAGCGGCATGATGTGGTCCCTGGCCCCGCTCCCACTGGGTGCATCCTCCCGCTGCTCATCTCCAACCGGAGGCCAAGGGCCAAACCGGAAGACTCCATCATGGTCAGTGCCCACCCGCACATCCCCAGGCGGAGCCCCACTCGTCCCACCCAAAGTGAGAAGAGCATGATCGTCGTGTGCGGGGGGACCCATCTCCGAAGCTGCTCCCTGATGAGGACGCCTAAACCGAAAAGGCCCAGCTGGTTCCTCGCTCTGGCCCTGCAGCGCAGGTCCAGTCTGACCCCCCAGGCCCGTATCTGAGTGGGCCTGTGGGCCTAATACGGCGTGGCCCAAAGAGCCAACCGCGGGCTGGGCCTGAGGGCCCAGCGCCCGCGGTTCCCCAACAGACCGCGCGGCCAATCGGCCGCGCGCGTCATCGCACGGGCCCAGCGTCTCCTGGGCCCGCTCGACCCCAGCGCCGGGTGCTTTCAGCGCGCCCGGCGCGCTGCTGGCGCAAAGCGCGCCAGCAGCGCCGGTTGCGCCGACCGCGTGGGCCACGCCCGCGTCGTGGCTCGCGCCTCGGCCTGCCCCCACCGGCCTACGACCCCAGCGCCCGGCCTCGTGGGCCCGGCCGCGCTGGGGGGGCCCGGTTGGGTTCCCTCGGCCCACCGGTACAAGGGCCAACTGGGCCCCCCGCCCGGTACCCCCCAGTGGGCCAAGGCCCGCCTGCGGCCTGGGTCGCTTTTGGGTTTTGGCCCGGGCCGCGACCGCCCGACAGGGCTCAGCGTCAGCCACGATCGGGGCTTTGCCGAGTCGCCGACTCAGCCCCGGGTCTCCAGACTCGGCCAGGAGGTCATCGGCCGAGTCCACCAGGAGGGGGCCGAAGGAGGCATCCGGGTGGCCGTCCCCCCCAACGGCTAGCGGGGACCGGCGGCGAGCCACCTTCGCCGGCTTCTGCCAGCCCTCGGTGTCCGCCGGGGACACCGGCGTAGTTGGTCGAGCCGCCGGAGACATCGGCCGAGTCGAGGACAACCCGGGCCCCGAGTGCGCCTCGGTCGTCTTCCCCGGCCCCGGGGGCCGGTTCTCCCGCGAGACACGCTGCCGTGTCGCCACCATCCAGGGACCGTAGATCGGTCCCTGTACGTTCTCCCCGACGCCCGGAGCTGGCTGGGCAGGCCCGCCCCCGGGATCCACCGCCGCCGCAGAGGCCGAAGCCGAGCCCCCCGAACCCGAGCCCCCCTCAGCGGTAGCGGTCGCCGGAGAGCGGCAAGCCGCTACCTGGTGGCCCATACGCCCACACCGGGAGCACACCGGGGCGTTTTCGAAGACGAAGGGCTGCCATCTCACCTTCGTCTTCCCCTGGATGAGCACTCCCGGCAGCAATGGTTTGGTGGTGTCAACCACCACCCTCACCCGGGCGAATCCCATCGCCTGCCGCTGCTCTGTGAAGCTGTCCACAGCTACCGGCCGGCCCGCCCAAGCGGCTATAAAGAAGATGGTCGACGTCGACCAATATTCCGGCGGCAGACGGGGCAGGCGGAGCCACACCATCGCCGTCTGCACAGCCTCCTCCCCGGGTTCAAAATCCAGAACCCATGGGGTCATGGCGAGGAGTTGCCCGGCCACCACCCACGGGCCCTCGCTCAACGCCCGGTCCCGGTCCTCCGTCGACCGAAACCTCAGGGCGAGGTAGCCGTCCGCAAGCGGGACGGCCACCACCTCTGTCAACTTGGTCCGAGCGGCGACTTCCTTCGCCACCCAGTCGGCTGGGACACGGCGGCCGAAGCTCCAGACCACCGCAGCCCGCCCTTCCCATTCGAGCCGGGCCGCCGCGATCGGCTCCTCCGGAGGATGCAACACCTCCGGGAAGCAGCGGCTCAGCCGCTCGACCTCCGCGGCCGTGGGCCATTGAGTCACCCACGGCCCCGGCCTCGTCCAGGCTCCAGACCCCTTACCAGTGCCTCTCGCCGCTCCCCCCGTTGCCGTCCCCGTCGATTGCTTCCCACTCCGATCCATTGGGCGCCCTGCAATGGTTTTCACCAGTAGAAAATAGGCTGATTTTGTCAATCTATCCACAATCACCCAGATGGAATCATATCCTTTTTGTGTTCTGGGCAGCCCGACCACAAAATCCATAGTTATCCTTTCCCATTTCCACTCGGGCAAAGGTAACTCTTGCAACAGTCCTGTTGGCTTCTGATGTTCAAATTTCACTTGCTGACAAGTCAAACAAGAAGCCACATATTTGGCCACATCCCTTTTTAATCCGTTCCACCAATATATGCCTTTGATATCATGATACATTTTGGTGGAACCAGGATGAATGCTATAGGGAGTGTTGTGTGCTTCATGCATAATCTTCTGTCTCAGATCTCCCACATTTGGCACGCATAACCTACTGCCACACATCAACATCTCATCCACAATCTGAAACTTTTCTGTCTGTCCTGATTGCACTTCTCCTTTCAGTTTCACAAGGATTGGATCTAAATCCTGTGAAACCTTGATTTCATCTATCAACCTCGGTTTCACCTGAAACTGTGCAATCAAAGGACGAACCTCTGATACCTCAAAAGATAGTCCCTGAGCAAATAAATCTGCCAGATCTCTGACTATCTCTCTCCTCTGGCCGGAGATTGAGATAAACTGCCCATTGATTTTTGGCTCAATGCATCTGCTACAACATTAGCCTTGCCCGGATGATACAAGATTTGGCAGTCATAATCCTTCAACAGCTCTATCCATCTCCTATGTCTGAGATTCAAATCTCTTTGCTGCTGAATGTACTGGAGGCTTTTATGATCAGTATATATTTCACATTTCTCACCATATAAATAGTGCCTCCATATCTTTAATGCAAATATGGCAGCAGCCATTTCCAAGTCATGAGTGGGATAGTTTACTTCATGCTTTCTCAGCTGTCTGGATGCATATGCAATCACCTTGCCATTCTGCATCAATGCACATCCAAATCCCACTCTAGAAGCATCACAGTAGACTACAAACCCGCCTGTATCTGTGGGTAGAGTCAAAACTGGAGCTGATGTGAGGCAATCTTTCAGCTTCTGGAAGCTCTGTTCACAAGAATCTGTCCAAGTGAACTTAACCTGCTTCCGAGTCAACTTTGTTAATGGGGTAGCTATTTTTGAAAAGTCCTTTACAAACTTCCTATAGTACCCAGCCAGACCTAGAAAACTCCTGATTTTTGTTACATTTGTTGGTCTCGGCCAATCCATAACTGCCTCAATCTTCTTGGGATCCACCCTGATTCCTTCCTTACATATTATGTGTCCCAAGAATCCAACTTCTTGTAGCCAAAACTCACATTTGGTAAGTTTGGCATACAGTTCATGTTCTCTCAAGGTTTGTAGTGCTATCCTCAAATGCTCTCATGATCAGCCTGACTCTTAGAATATATGAGGATATCATCTATAAAGACTATCACAAATCTGTCAAGATAGGGTTTAAAGACCCTATTCATCAAATCTATGAATGCTGCTGGGGCATTTGTCAGCCCAAATGGAAGCACTAGAAATTCATAGTGCCCATATCTCGTTCTGAATGCAGTCTTCAATATATCTTCCTTTCTGATTTTTAACTGATGATACCCAGACTGCAGATCAATCTTCGAGAAGTACTCAGCCCCTTGTAATTGATCAAACAGGTCATCTATCCTGGGGAGTGGGTATCTATTTTTGATGGTCACTTTATTCAGCTGTCTATAATCTATACATAATCTCAGCGACCCATCCTTCTTCTTCACAAACAGAACTGGGGCACCCCATGGTGATGTACTGGGCCTAACAAACCCCTTGTCTAGCAGATCCTGCAACTGCACCTTCAACTCCCTCAGCTCTGTAGGTGCCATACGATAGGGAGCAATCAATATAGGGTTTGTACCAGGAAGAAGTTCAATACTGAACTCAATTTCTCTATCAAGTGGCAATCCTGGTAATTCCCCTGGAAATACATCAGGATACTCCCTAACAACTGGAATCTGCTGCAGATCCACAGACTCTACCTGGGTGTCCATCACATAAGCTAGATAGCTTTGACACCCCTTTCTCAGCAGCCTCTTTGCTTTTACTGCAGACACCAAATTCATTGGGATTTCACTCCTGTCCCCTTGATATGTAAATTTTCCCTTATCTAAAGGTCTGAAGATAACACTCTTTTCTTAGCAGTTAATGGTGGCACGATTGTCTGATAACCAATCCATGCCCAGTATGACATCAAAGTCTAACACTGCCAACTCAATCAAATCGACTGGGAGTGTCTTACCTTATATCTCTACCACACAGGTAGGATACACATATCTCACTTCTATACTATCCCCTACAGGTGTGCTAATAACTAAGGGAATATGCATCAATATCTTATCCTTAGCTAACTTTTTAGCAAAATAAGGGGACACAAATGAATGGATAGCTCCAGAATCAAATAACACTCTAGCTTTAATCTTATCAATGAGGAGCATATCTGTCACAGCTGCATTTGATGCCTGTGCCTCCTGTGGATTTACCGTGAACACCCTTTCTTGCCCTCTGCCTGCTGGAGCTAACAGCTGAGATGGTCCAACACTCTGCTGTGACGCTGGTGTTTGACCTCTACCTCTGCCTACAGGCCCCCTACTACTAGGCCTGTCCATCTGCACAGAAGGGTAGGATGTTAAAGGCACAAACTGCTGGGTGGCACCCTGCGGGCATTCTCTGGCAAAATGACCCAGCTGTCCACATCTGTAGCACACTCCCTGACCCATTCTGCATCTGCCAGGGTGCTGCTTCCCACATATGCCACACACTGGCCATGATTGGAACTTGGATTCAGTTCTGGCCATAGTGACCGGAGGACGAGGTGCTAATGGTAGAGAAGCATCCTGTGACTGACCTCTTCTCCTCCACTTCCTCTTACGTGGGGCAGGTGGAGCTGAGCGTACAGACTGCTCCGTCGGGCCCTCCGGGAGACTTGCTCCCTCAAATCTACCTCGGCTGCTTTGCCCTTTCCCCTTACTTATTTTTCTCTGTTCTCTTTCAGCTCTTTCCTCTTTGTTTCTGATCTCCCACTGTTTTGCTTTATCAATCAGCCTAGACAAGGTGGGGACCTCTACTGCCAGTACTGCATTATACAGCGGGGAAATCAAGCCCCGCTTGAATCTTTCTATCCTGGCAGCTTCAGTGGGGATGATGTAAGGAGCATACTTCCCCAATCTAGTGAACTCACGAGCGTACTCAGATACGCTCATTCCGGGCATCTGCTTCAGCCTCTCGATCTGAAGAGCCCGATTCTGCCTCTCAGCCGGAGACAAAAACTCATCCATCACTGCTTGCCTGAACTCTTCCCAGGTTGGAGGATTCCTACTGTACAATCTGTCCTCCACGTGCCTTTGGTACCAGCCCCAGGCATCTTCTTTCATTTGAGCCCTACAAGTTCTATTGCCCTTGCATCAGAACAGGGCAGTCTCCGTATCATCTTTTCAGTCTCCTCCAGAAATCTCTGAGGATCTTCACCTTCTTCTCCCTTAAACTCTGGGGTTCTGAGCCTCAGAAATTTCTGTACAGTAATCCCCTCATCATCTAGAGCCCGCCTGGCCAAACTTCTTGGCACAGCTACAGGAGGTGGGATGGATACTACTGACGGGGCAGGAGATTTTCCCCGAGCAATCTGCTCCCTCAGAGCCTGATTCTCCGTCAGTAACTGTTCCATCAATGCATCTCTACTTCCTACCTCTCCTTGATCATCAACCCTCCGTCTATCAGCAGGAGGAGGTTTTTCTCTTTGGGGCTCGACATGTGCAAAACCTGCATCCAATGCTATATCTGGCTCCATTTTTCTTGGAAGTATTCTTTATATGTCTCTAAAAGAGTCAAAAAGAGAGGGCAGTCATTACACAGAGCCATAATATATTTTACTGAATTGAAAATGACTCATAAAATAACATACAGAAAAATCCTACGCTCCATAGTATAATCCTATACTTAATCCTAACTCATCCTATTGCTCTGACAGGACTCTTCTTTAACCTTTGCTCTGATACCACCTCTTGTCACGACCCCCGCCCCGTTTCCGGCGGGCCGCCGCGACGGTCCTAGGGTGCGGGTAGGCATAAGGCCACCAGCCACCACGTAGAACCCTACTACCTATCAATCATCCATAAATTCTGAAAAATTTTGGCATGATGCATGCACAAAATGATCACCTTTCCTATGGTGACCTGTCAGGATTATCTCATTATATACAACAACACTACCTGTCAGAGCAGCAATCACATAATCTGTCACATAATGAACCTGGATAATATATATCAATACATCATCTCAGGCATATAACTCATCTGTATAAAAATCTGGTTCCCATTCCATCCATGGTCAAACCCATATCCACAACAGGATCTATGACTGTAACTATACACTATATACAATAGAAGGTTTATAATACACCAAAATGTATAAACCTTTATCTATATTATACTATACTATGGAGCGGCACAGCTAGCAGGCAATCACTAATCCTGCTCCTCTCAATACAATACCTGCCCTGCAATCAAAAACACCAAACTGGAGAGTGAGTATATAAATACTCAGTGAGTGGAGTAGAGAGTACTATGCACATGAGACAAGATATAATCATAGCTCTAGGTGAAATCTCAAGAGCATATGAGCAGTCGTCAAGAACAGGGTACACATAACTCAACATAAGAAATAAGGAGTAAATCATCACAATTCCAATCAACTCATCTGGAGCATATATAGAATAATCAAATAAGTATGTATGATAACATGAATATGCTCAACAAGTCATAGTACTGAATCATATAAATCAGGTGTCAATAGGCTGAATCATCAACAAGACAGCTATCGGAAGGTGGGTTTTACGCCCCAGGCGAACCAGCAACAACTCCCTACTGTCACATGCATATGCAGGATAAGACACCATACTGATAATGTAAATGCTGGCCAGTATCCAGAACAGAAATCCATCTCACATCTATATACTAAACGACACCTCGCGGAAATTCTACATCCGCGGAAAGCCATACTACACCTCGCGGGGTCTTACTATGCCCGGCGGCAAGCAGAATATAAGTCGTAGGACCGGCCGATCCTACGCCTAGGGCCGTGTCCCCCCTAGGAAGGGACTGGGCTCCGCCCACCCAGAAGGCTACTATGTGCACACAGGCCGATGTCTAACCCCATCGACTATAGGTGTCCTGTAGATACTGCCAAGCCATGCATAAATGCCAGAATGCACCCTCCCAATACTCTACTAAAAAGGAGTATAATCAAGACTACCACTCACTCGACCACGACCCAATCATAACTAACATCAGGGTTGTGAGTAAGAAGTCAAGGGAGTGCGATGCAATTCAATATACCACTAAGAAAGGCTCTACAAATCTTTGAAATAGAGGAAATGAAATCAATTTACAAAAGAAGTCATTTCACAATTCAGATCCAATTTAATTACTCATAAAGGAGTGTAATCAAAGGTACCACTCACAAGTCTTTGAAATAGAGAAAATGAAATCAATTTACAAAAAAAATCATTTCACAATTTGGAACCAATTTGATTACTCATCAACCCCTCGTAATTCCTTTCAATGTTCCCTCAAATGCATGTACAGAATAATCAAGCATGGAGAACAAAACATAGAGGAATCTACCACAACAATTAATCAATAAGCTCAGGTGGAATCAAGTCACACTTGGCAACATTCATGAAAATGAATAAGGAATGTGCTCATGGTGCAAAGTACAAACTCCCACTCACCTGTCAATCCGGCACAGCCCTGATACGCCTCCAAAAATCTACAGCAGGCAATGAAAAACTTCTTTCTCTTGTTCCCTAGCTTCTTGCCCAACTGTGACATGCATTTACAATACATTTAGTCTTGTATCAAGGGCCATAATCTACGTGCCAATTATAATATAGGAAACTTTAATTGATTCAACTCCCCCGTTTCCTAAATCTTTTTTTTTCTTTCTCTTTTTCTTTTTCTATTAATTAACTCATCATTTATGTGTATTAGGGACTCCCTTGCACGAGTACAAGGTCTCCCTTAGCCTAATCTAGGCTTAATACCCTATTTTGGCATAAAATTTCTTATTTTCCCACCCGGATGAACAGTAACCCGGACCGATAGCCGATTACTTCATCCCAAGTTTGATCCACTTTCCAAACTCCAGATTTGATGAAATTTTTACCTAACATTCTACACTCATAGAGGATTCCAAAGAGTTAACATGCATTGCTATCGGAGGTCGTTTGACCCCCTAAATAATTCACCGAAGTTAGGAAATACAGCCCGATCAAGTGAGGCCGGCTTCGACACAGTTTTTCCGTAGTGCCGGAAAAATTTGTCAAAATCCAATTCTTCCTCTTTTAACCGCCTCTACAACCCTTATCCGACCCCTCTAGACTATATCCACCCTTTGTATAGCCTAATGTCATCAAAAGACTAGATAGGGACGGATATTTACCTTTTTCTTTTTGGAAATCGAGGTCCTTGCGTAGAGGGGAAGGAGATCTACGTTTTTCCCTTCAGCTGGAAGTGCAACCGGGATCCCTCTCCTCCTCGAATCCCCTTCCTCTTCTTCTTTCTTCTTCTTCTTCTTCTTCTCTTTTTTTTTTTCTTTCTCTCTGTGTTTCCATGCCTGAGACCTCCCTCTCCTCTCTGTTTCACGTCTGAGCCACCAAACCCTCCTAATTAAGTCACATCACAATACTATTCACCCTTTGTTTAATATTATTAAATTCCCATTTTGCCCCTAACACTTCAACATATCTGTTGTTATGCCATTAACTTTTGATTCCTTCCAATTTTATCCTTGCCACTTCAACGCATCTACAACTATGCCAGTATCTTTTGATTCCTTCCCATTTTGCCCCTTATATCAATTTAAAGGACTATTCTATCCCCTTTTTATATAAAAAATTTTTTTGGGGTTATTACAGTCATGATGTAGAATATCAAGGTGAAGAGAACAAAGGCCTTGGACGACTTGAAGCTCATCACGAGTTTCCCTTCACTAAAGAAATCATGAAGGAGCATCTACCTCCGAGATTCAAGATGCCGCAGTTTGAACAATTTGATGGAATCTCGGATCCTGCGGACCATCTGGAACGATTCAAGGCTCTGATGCTGCTACATGGTGCTTTGGATGCAGACATATGACGAGCTTTCTTTGTCATTCTTAAAAGGATAGCTCTGTCTTGGTACTCGAGCCTCCAATCTAGCTCAGTTAGCTCATTCAACCAATTCAGCCGGCAATTCGTCAACCACTTCCTCAGCAATAAAATGCACAAGAAGACCTTAGCAAGTTTGTTTATTATTAAACAAAGGCCAAACGAGTTGCTTCCGCAATATATTCGCCGTTTCAATGCAGAAACTCCGGAGGTATGTGATCAAGATCAAGTTGTAGCTACGGATACAATAGATAATGGTCTGAAGAACTTGCACTTCAATTTCTCTCTTTCAAAGAAGCCACCTAAAGACCTATCTAAGCTGTTAGCCTGAGATAAAAAATATATTAATGCCGAAGAGACTATGGTAGCTCAGAAGGAAGCGAACAAAGACCAAACAAAGAAGAACCGCAAGGGCCAAGATGAGTGGAGGCCCAATGAGAACCCAAATGGAAAGTCAAGAAGTGATGAAGGGGCTTCTAGAAGAGCAAAGAGCCCACCTCAGGGATTTAAAAGATACACTTCCCTCAACATTCCGAGGAGTTAGATCTTGATTGAGATCAAGGACTATGTGCATTGGCCGGAAATGATGAAAATCCATCCCAACAAGCAAGATTGAAGGAAATATTGTTGGTTCCACCATGACCAGGGCCATGGTACAAGAGAGTGCATATAGCTCAAGGACGGAATTGAAGACCTTATCCAGAGAGGACACCTCGTTCGGTTATATGGATGACTAGCCCTGATGCAGAGATGCCGACCAGAATCAGCATACCCCAGAAGTGAGGGAGAATAACCAACTTATTGTTGGATTGCCATGGTCTTTGGAATACCAACTTCCTCAGCTCGAAAGATCTATGGTTAGAAGAAAGGCCTGAAGGGGATCTAAACACCCTATGATTACATCGACCTGAAAACTTGATCATATCAAGATTTATCATTAGTAATATCTGCAATACTGAAATTCTATTCTTCATCACTGATTATCAATAAAGCTACGCTTTAGCTCTCCCTCAAATACTATGTAAGCATAACCATAGAAACAATCACTTGATCACCAATCTCAGAGCACAAGTGGTAAGATAACATCAGCCGAGGACAAAAGTCCTAGCTTGATTAGGTAGGCAACACCCGCACGATCCATCCCAAGGACCGCTGGGATGGAAAGTCCCAACTTGACTAGGCCTAGGTGACACCCATGGGATCCATCTCGAGGACTGATAGGATGAGAAGTCTAGCTTGATTGGTCCAAGGAAACACCCACAAGATTCATCCTAAGGATTGCCAGAATAAAAAGTCCGAAATTGACTAGGCCATGGTGACACCCACAGGATTTGTCCTAGGACCACCGAGATGAAAAGTCCCAGCATGACTGGTTGAGGCGACATCCATAGGTTCGTCTTGAGGACTGTTGAGATGAAAAGTCCTAACCCAGGCTAGGTCGGAGGGGAAATGGCAGGATCTAGCCCGATCAATCAGTTGCTAGCCATCAAATAACTCATTTGGAAAAGGAGTCATTAGGCAAAGTTCCAAAATTGCTCAGGTCCAAAAACCAACCTTAAGCCTAATTCTGGTAACTCAACCTCCTAAGTTGAGAATAGGGAGCAAGAATAGCACTTAATCTTGGGCCACGACAGTTCTCAAGCCGACTGCAGAGGACCATGATCTCAGCAAATGCGACCTCTAGCTCCATGAAGCAACCTCAAATACTCGAAAAAATGAAGCAACCTCAAATACTCGGATAGAATCTTCACTCAACTGAAAGTGATTAATTTTTCCCATCGAGATAAATTCTCTTGTGAAGAAATGACTTGGATCCATTCAAATGTGAAAAATAGCTATGGCTGATTAGAGGGCTAAGGTGAAGATAAGCCGACCTAAAGAAGGGACCCAATAAGCTAAATCACATAATCCGAACTCCATGACTTCAAGGCCTCCAAAGGCTAGACCAAGGATCAATGGTCAAAGAGCCAACCTCAATGTGTCTTAGATCAAAGAGCCGACATCAACAGTTCTCAAGTCAAGAAGCTAATCTTAATGGCTCTTAATACAAGAAACTGACCTCGATGACTCTCAGAACAAGAAAATCTCAATGGCTTAGATAATCGAAGATCTACATGACTGATCACATTCCCAGCCTGCCAAGATGCCACATGTCTCATCATACAAACTATTAGTCTTTTCAAATTCCAAATAAATTTGCCCAACATATTCAGCCAAAAATTCACGGTTACCACCTAAAATCATCATGAGCTAAATAGGTGAGCTACGACCTAAAAAATGAGTGGGGTGATGTGGATCATACTTGACCTAGTATCAATACATCTGTCTACTTTCGTAGCCCGAGCTAGAAGAATGGCTTGGGCATAGTAGTGAAGGGCATGTGATGTGGCCAAAATCAGATATGTCTAGTATAAATTGACATGCAACAAGAAACTATTTTTAGCTGGACTTGCATTTATGGGCTGATCCGGATAAGAAAAACTTAGATAACTCTCTGTCTGACTCTAAACTTTAGAGTCCACCTTCGGTGAGACCAAGATTCTTTATCTATAAAAAGGGCTCAGGGTCCTAGGTACGCACACAAGCTACAAACTCTCTGCTTTCTTTTCTCCTTTATCTTTCTACATCTTCTGTTCCATAAAACTTTATTTGACTTAAGTATCGAAGGCTCTTTGGCTGGATCAACTACAACGTCATCTTATGCTCTTTCACAACATGAACTATTAGATCGTACAATAGATCTTTTGAGATTTGTGTATATGGTAGAAGAAAAAGATTAGAATGCTTTGAGAGGTGTGCAAAATGCGATCCAATAGTTGATGTCACGTAAAAAAATCGATCGTTCTTTCGCAAGTAAGATACAACTTGAACCCTAAGACGTGACCTAAACTAGAAAAAATAACACAAAATATTATATAACTTGGTCCTATCATTTTCCAAAATATGTCATGGATGTAATAGATGCCATTGTGTATGCTTCAACTAAATCAAACTTGGCACAACATAGTCCCTAGTGCGCTCAAAATTTAGATTCTTTGTATATAAATGATATGATGGAAATAATGGCTCAATTACTTCCCATGCCAAATAAATGAGTACACTTGTAAGAAAAAGCTTTGTAGTAATTGTTAATTGAGTAAGCTATGATTCATGACTTCCCTGGAGTAAGCCTAACCTATGTCAACCATTTTTAATAGGGATGTACATAAGATTTTGATATTAATAATAAGGCCGCAACTTAGCTTATGTTTTAACCAAATATAATCAACCATATTTATTTGTTGGGTCAGATTTTCCCACAATATGGCATGTTATGTTCGGGGAAAGTGAGAGAGCAGGAGGATGGTTCTAGAGTGCCCTAACATTTCTACATGTTTGCTCTGGAAGAAGTGGCTCCCAAAAGATAACTATTCCTATGTTTTTAAATTGAGTACTCAAGGAGAAGACTAGGAGCTTCAACTCGACCCTACCTTGGCAACCTTGAGAGACTTGACCCAAAAGCATTAAACTAAACATAAAAATAATGGATGGGTTAGCTTATATTAAAAGCCCATGGATTCAACTACATTTCATGCCTCTTGATGAGAGCACAAAAGTGCGATTTATACATCACTTAAATTAGTATTATTGCTAACAAATAATGATAGAAGTGTTGTATTAATATTATATTTTTATGGGGTGCAGGTGATCGTAAATCAAAGTTAAAATGCGCATTGGGTCTGGAAAGATGCATCACCGCAGGTGACCAGCCAACTGCATGGTTCAATCCCAGTTGCACACTAGAAGGAGCATTAGCAGGCTAGGTGCAGCCATATCCAGCAGCAGCATGTCCTCCCCATTTCGTGTGTCCATTTGAAGATCTCCCAGCATCATAACATCGCCAGCATCCAACTTCTCCCAGCCGTCCACGCGTTCAGCCGAGTTCCAGCCACATCAACCTTCTCAGACCTCTCCCAAGTTCCCAGCTTCCACCGAGCGTCTCAGCCTTCCGAGTTTGCATCCCGGTTCCAATCCTCCTTCCGTTCGAGAGCATCTCCACCCCAGTGTCCGTCTGAGTCCGCTTCTCCCGCGAGCCCGCGTACAATCCCCATCCACGCGTCCCAGTTCACAGCGCATCCCAGCTCTGGTGCACAAGTCCAGCCGTCCATCATCCATGGAACTTCTTCCGCGAGCCATCCACGGTTCAGCTCCCACGCACCCTAACCGAGTCCGTGATTCCAGCATCCATGATCAGCAGCCATCAACCTCTTCTGGATTCGCAGCAATTAGAATCCCATCGCACGTCCAAGGCCTTGCTTCTCAGCTCTTCCGCGTCCGATTCTTCCAGATCCACGCACAAATCCAGCTGTTCCCGAGCATCCGCAGCCGTCCATGCGCGTCCAAACACCATCGATCAGCGTCCGCTCCGTGTTCTCAGCTGATCTCCACCGCGTGTGAGGAAGGGGGGAGATACTAGCTTCATATATCTCTCGGCTGGAGGGGGAATGCCATCCTTTCCCATTGAAAAAACAGAGGAGGGCCTCTGCCATCCGAAAAGAAAAAAAAAGAAAGGGAAACAGGGGAGACCCTGTTTCCGAAAAGAAAAAGAAAAAAAAAGGGAAAAATGAAAGGGGGACTAATGTATAAAATGAGTGGCTAATTTCTTAGGGAGGGTGATGGAGGAACCTTTGATGTATTGCTCTTTGAAGTAAACTCTAAACTTTTGCTTTCAATGGTTTATATTTATTGATATGTTCTTGATTCATGCGTAGTTATTTCATAGATAGATCTTTAATGGATTATGATTATTGATATATGGATTGCTTTAGTATTTGATTCGTCGTAGACGTAGAAAGCACGACGGATGCTTAGAAATTGAGTTCATATGTTCATGAAACATATACCATGATTAGATCTATCCTACATTTAATCTTTAATCAAGAACCATAGAGTTTATTCCTTGGATGCAATACCATCAAGGGGGATTCCAGATCCCTACCATCTTTATTTCATTGAATTTTGTTTATTATTCTTTGCATTTAATTTCTGAAAACCAAAACATCATTTTAATCCACAAATTTATTTAACTGAAAATTACATCTAAAAATTACGCTAATAATCTATAGATCGTTCCCTGAGGATTCGACCTCGGACTCCCGAGATTTTACTACTTGTGCGATTCTCCTGCACTTGGGGGAACAATTTTATTTTTGCATCACCTCTGTTCAAGCAGGGCTTGCTTACAAAATTATTATCAGGACTCCAACTTAGGTTCCTCTTTTTTGTTTTCTTTTTTTTCGCTAAAGCAGGTGGATCATACTTGATGAGTATGGATGCATCCAATAACTGTTGGGAATGGTATCCTAAAAGTCAATCGTCAGCATATTGATGATTGAATTTTGTAAATGAATTGACAAATTAATAAAATGTTATTTGGCATTATTCATCATTTTATTGAACATCTTCAAATGAACTCTTATATGATGAAGTCCTTAGGACTTATTTTATGATAAAGAAGGATTTATCTTCAAGTCCTTAAACCTGTTCGCGATCAAATGATATACTATTACTAGGACAACAGCATTATCGAGATTAGGTCGTTGTGAGACATATACGTTAGTTGTCCTCTTAATCAAGGAGTGTAGAGACATTGATATGTCACACAGGTGAAGTGTAGGAATACATCTCACTGAATGTGACCAATTTCGGAACACTCTACTGTCGAGAGATGTTCCGAGTGGATATGGGTATAAGTATCCCTCAGACCTGAGATCACCACAGTGATTAGCAAGCAACTCACTGTACTTTGGTACCGGACTAGCAGAATTTCTAATTTTGGGACGGAAGGTACTGGGTGCGGTCAAGTACTTACGAAATCAGTGAGCGAGTCAAGATGGAATTGACCCCTCATGAAAATAGGAGATAATGCTTTGTGTTCAATTTAGCAAAATCTTGGCTAGGGTAATCCATGTGAGGAGTCATAGAATTTCTAAAGTTGAATCACATCATGGATGCACTAATTACATAGTCGACAGAACTCTAAGGTCATCCTAGCATTAGGAGTCAAAGGGATGAATTATACAGTAACCATAGTCCAGGGTTCCAGAATATTTGCTTCGCATATATTCGGCCTATCCGGACGTCGGGTACCATTGCTAGATGGTCACATCGATTAGTGTAGAAAGTCGCTTCTGTACTATCGGCTTAGGTTCAAACCTATGAGGTCACACGCATAGAAGTTTCCTGATTGATCAAGATAGCTGATGGATGGTGGAGAATCATTTAGGGATAATTTGGTAAATTCGATTGGCGAATTATCCAATAAAATAATTAAAGTAATTATTGGAGGATTAATTAGTAATTAGATTACTAATAAACTCAATTTGATTGAGTAATTGAACTAAGGATGAGCCAAATTGAATTGGATTCAATTCTGGGCTCAATCAGGGTTTTTGACCTGATTGGATTAGGTCTGAATCAAGAGAACTTAGGTTGACCAAATTAAATTAGATTAAATTTATGGTTAATTAAGGATAGACCTAATTGGATTAGGTTCAATCCAAGATAATTAGACCATCCTAATTATTAGGATTTAATTTAATTAAATGGGTTTGATGTGAAACTGTTCGGATCTTGAAATCCACATGTCACATATCCATGCATGGCACCATAAATTAATTTTTTAATATGATTAAAAAATAATTTAATTTATTTAATGGCACCATGGGACATGTGGCACACATCAAGAACCTCTTTCATCATCAGATGGGTCAATGGAGAGATAAATTCATAAAAAAAAGAATAGGATAAGATCAAATTCTCTCTCTTTATGGCATATATTATCCTTATCTTTATCTCACTTCTAATTAAGTTTGAATTTCGAAATTAAACACCATAAAATAACCTTATGACCCTCTAATCTGATAGTGGACATGGGAATTTCGAAATGGAGTGAGGGAATGGGCGACATGATGAATGGTTTAGATTAGATCAAGTTTTGTCATGTGATGGCGCATGAATTTGAATTTTGAATTCAAAATCCTACAAAATCCTCCCCAAATTTGGGATAGTTGGCATGAAGTTAGAGGGGATAGCAACATTAAAAGGACCTCCATCAGCTGGTGGTCGAATTCAAGGAAGAAAGAAAGAAAAGAAGAAGAAAAAAAGGGAAAGAGCCTAATGCATGAAAAGAGAAATCAGCCTTCCACTCGCCATTAATTCATCTACTAAGTTCATGTTGCCATAGCTGTTGGGGATCCCTGATAAGAGTCTTTAGATCATATCTAAGTTCTCTTTAATCTCTCTAAACCTTTCTTCCAAGTTCTTCCAAGAAGGCGGATCAAAAGTTGATAGCGTTGGGAAGATCAAATTTTAACCTCAAGAAATTCTGCGCAAGCTAGCACTTCCGCATGATTGGATTTCTCCAGAAACTTCGCGTGTACTTCTCGTAGAAGCCATTTGTGTGCGTGGCTGTGAAGTCAAGGATCAGATCCATAAGTTTCATCCATCATAAAAGGTATTAATCCTACATCAATCTTTTATTTTGGTGTCAGGGTCTAGGTCCGATTTTCCAAGATTTTACCCTCCTTTAGGGCTCCTCACGGAGTTATCTCCAGAATCCATTCGATGGATATTTGGAGATTAATCGGAATAGAGTGTTTAACTTTTAGATCTGATAGTGAATCATGCATAAAGTTTTAGCATAATTGTTTAAATGATTCTGACATAATCCTATGTGTTCTTACAGTGCTGATTTCTAGATTTAATCTTATATGCATGCACGAATTAAATTATTTGATTCGATTTTTCCGCTCTATTTTTGAAACTTAAAAAGAACTACATATGGCTTAATCCTCCTTATGAAGGGGTACGTAGGCAACCCGATCAGGTTCAGCCATGGTTTTCAAAAAAAAAAAAAAAATTCAGCATGCTTAACACCGAAGAACCTAGGATTCACTTTCAATAACATCAAAAAACAAAATCCTTCTGAGTGCCATGGGCAACTTTCTATCTCCAGTCCACAGGATACTATCGAAGTGACTCGCTTCATAAGCATGACTAAACTACCCATTCATTTTTTAATAGAATTTTATGTATGAGATTTGGAAGTGAGTGTCGACTCAACATAATTAAGTCATCTTAGCCAATCTCAACCCTACAAAGCACAATAACAATTTAGCTTAATGATGTTCGTGGGTAATTCTAGCATGTAGCTGAGTTACTAAAATAGTGGACCAATAATTGAGGAGGGGGATAATGCATGCATTCTCTAGAAAATTTTCTAGTAGAATTGGGTTAAGAAGATTAAAGGAGAGCAAATATGGAGTTTGGTAATTTAGGAAAGAATTTGTCCATTAATAGATAGAATTTGAATTAAAACTAGGAAGTCGGGAACAATTGATTAGAGGTAATTAAGTTAGGATAATGATGTTGCAATCAAAAATGGAAACTTCTCTTCTTTTGTTGCATAAATCGCTATCCTAGATCCACATTTAACCTCCACACAATGACATTAGAGTCTACACCTGGCATGTCTAAGGCCGACCAGGCGAAGATGTCTGCATTGGCATAGAGGAAGTCAACCAGCTGGGTCTAGGTTGCCTTATCCCGCTGCGAACTGATTTGAACAATTCGGTCTGTATTTTCATCACAAAGAGAAATAAGGATGAGCTACTCTGCTAGTTCTCTTTTTTGCTCATTTTTCTCATCTTGAGCATCTAGGCCTTTAATTGGGAGAGTTTCAATAGCCAGTTTTTTTCTTGGAGCATGGCCACGAAATACTGCCAAGCCATCATCTAGTCACCTTGAACTTCCTCCACACCATTCTAGTCACCATTCATCGGAAATGGTGTTGATCAACCCTGCTCTTGGTCGATTATTATTCTACCGCTCGAGTGTTTGCCGATCCCAACCAACGTCATCTCAGCCCTGCTAGTCATTCATATGAAAATCAAGGTACCTTTGTTAGATAAAGGCCTCAATCTTATCCTTTAGCCATAGGCACTCCTCGATGTCGTACCCATATCTCGTGTCGAATCGACAGTACTTCCTTCGGTCCCTTCAGCCTGCTAGTGCCTTCATCCTCTAGGGCCACTTCAAATAGCCTTAGTTTTATATCTCCATGAGTATTTATGTCCTCAGAGTATTGAGAGATGTCTTTCTCTTAAACATATGAGATGGGCTCATTTGCCGTCAGGAGTTCCCTTCATCTCATCTAGGCTTCTCCCTCGGCTCCTTCTCTTCTTGGCTCCTTTTCCTTTTCTTGACCTTGCCACTAGTTGACTCTTGCCAAGTTGCCATTGCATGCTTAGCATTGATATACTTCTCGACTCGGACGAGACGCTCGATCAGGTCTTTCAGAAACCTCTTCTCAAATGAAAAGAGGAACCGAGAAGGCTTTATACTGCTCTTTGGTGTGGTCATCATGACGGAGTGGCTTAGGTCGCAGATCTCTAGTGTGGCTGCATTAAAGCAATCAATAAAACTTTTGAGGGACTCATCTTTCCTTCACTTCACAAAAAATAAGCTCTCCGAGCCCCTTCTTTGCCTTCAGCTTCTAATGAAATGAGTTGCAAATAGCTGATCTGCTCGAAAGAATGGATTAAGCCTGACTAGAAGCTAGAGTACCATAGCCAAACTACCTTTCAAAGTGTTGCCGGAATACTTGACATAACACCACGTTGGTTGTGCCTTGAAGTGTCATAAGAGAGTTGAAGCTCTCCAAGTGATCCAATGGATCTAAAGTCCCATCGTAGGTCTCCAACTGAGGCATCTTAAACCTTCCAGGAAAAATAGTCTCCATAATCCTTGGTGAGAAGGAGGGTTCGATAGTGAACTCCAAATCATCCTCGAACTTGGAGTTCTTGCCTTTGAGAGATTCAATGCGATTTTTTATTTCCTCAATCTTTCAATCAAGAACGGCCTCCTCTTGGAAACCCACTTTAGTCGGCGAGGGAATGAATGGCCTGATATAGAATCTACCTTGGGATGAGAAATTGAAGGACTACATCTCTAGTTTCGTCTAGGATTCTAAGGATGAGAATGATGGCTATGCTGCATTGGACCTCCATGGTGGCTCAGCTCATTTGCGTACTATAGATTGGTAGTCTACTAGTGTAGGTTTTGAATAGTTGCTGTGAGAGCCTGGACCTAGTGGACGAGCAAATTAAACTGCTCAGCATTAATAACTCCAAGTGCTGGTTGAGAGCCCTAAAGAGGTTGAGTTCTCAGGGGACCATGATGGGATCCATCCGACTCCTGGCGAGCTTCCTGTTGTGAAGAAATAGTGGTATCTTGGTGAATTCTCTTAGAATTCATTGTTGCATATCTCAAAATCTCTCAAACCTTCAAAAGGAACTAAGATTCTTCCTCTAATGCTAATCTGTTGTTGCCAAAATTCAAGTCAAGAGGACTGGATGAGCTAGTGAATGAAATGTGGTTGGCTATGCTTGGATTGCTATGTTCGGATGAAGTGGTCAACTTGGACCTAGGAGCCCGAACTAAAAATAAGAGAGAAAATATCGAAGGTCATTGGATTTGAGTGACGGAGGATCCTCCGATTCCTAAGTCAGATAAAGATTTTAGAAAACGCAGGCATACCTGGAGCTTGAGAGAAAGTAATAGTAGCATGAGTGCAAAAGCAAGCATACCTGGAGGTCTTGTAGGTGTAGATTATATAGAGTGAAAGTCGGTGCTCATTATCGAGCAACGCAGGCATGCTCCATAACTGCTCGATAACTGCCCACACGTTATGCATATCTGTGGAGTGATTGATGCGATCTACACATCACTTAAATTAGTATTATTGCTAACAAATAATGATAGAAGTGCTGTATTAATATTATATTTTTGTGGGGTGCAGGTGATCGGAAATCAAAGTTAAAATGCACATTGGGTTCAAAAAGATGCATCATAGTAGGTGACTAGTCAACCACATGGGGTCAGTTCTAGTTGCACACTAGAAGGAGCATTATCCAACTAGGTGCAGCCACATCCAACGATCAAGCTCAGCCATCCAGGTTCATCACCCATGAGTCCAAGGCCACAGCATCCCAGCGTTCCAAGCTTCCTTCAACGTCCACACGTCTGCCTCCCAGCTTAGTGACCGTGATCCCAGGACCCGTGAAGCTTCCACGTTCGCATCCCAGCATTCATCAGCACACGAACGCACACCTCTTCCCAGCAGAATTTCCAGCCGCATCTCAACTTCCATGAGCCCGTGTGCGATTTTCCAGCATTCCTTCCGATCCACCATCTACCTCTTCCGGATTAGCAATCAACCCGTCTGAGTCTATGATCCCAGCTCTGTGATCAAGCTCTTAGCCGTCCGTGAAGCTTCCTTCACGCGTCTCAGCTTCCTTCACGCGTCCGGAGATCCCGCTGCCAGCCGGGATGTATGCTTCGAACGACCACCCAACCTCCCGTGCGTCCACGAAATCCCAGCATTTCCGCATCCTTTCTCAGCAAAGATCCGACTTCATCCTAGCATCCAACGCATCTCAGAGCCCCCAGCCATCTGCGTGTGATCAGCTCCCAGCGCCCTGTGATCATCCCATCCGCTTCTCCCGCGATTCCGCTTCATCCATCCGTGCATCCCATCATCCCAGCCGTCCATGTCACGCTCATCTCCACGTATCCCGTAGGATGAGGGATCGATCTCAGCTGGTCTTCACCACGTGCGCGAAAGGGGGGGAAGGGAGCGGGTTATCTAGGCCATTCGGAAGAAACAGGGGGGGCGATCCCACATTCGAAAACAAGTCCCCATTCAAAGAAAAAAACAGAGAGAGGAAACAGGGGAGGCCCTGTTTCCGAAAAGAAAAGAGAAAAAAAAAAGAAGAAAGAAAATGAAAGGGGGATTAATGTGTGAAATGGAAGGCTAAAGTCCTAGGGAGGGTGATGGAGGAACCTTTGATGTATTGCTCTTTGAAGTAAACTCTAAACTTTTGCTTTCAATGATTTATATTTATTGACATGTTCTTGATCCATGCGTAGTTATTTCGTAGATAGATCTTTAATGGATTATGATTATTGATATATGGATTGCTTTAGTATTTGATTCGTCGTAGACGTAGAAAGCACGATGAATGCTTAGAAATTGAGTTCATATGTTCATGAAACATATACCATGATTAGATCTATCCTACATTTAATCTTTAATCAAGAACCATAGAGTTTATTCCTTGGATGCAATATCATCAAGGGGAATTCCAGATCCCTACCATTTTTATTTCATTGAATTGTGTTTATTATTCTCTGCATTTAATTTCTGAAAATTAAAACATCATTTTAATCCACAAATTTATTTAATTAATTAATCTAAAAATTACGCTAATAATCTATAAATTTCGTTCCCTGAGGATTCGACCTCGGACTCCCGAGATTTTACTACTTGTGCGATTCTCCTGCACTTGGGAGAACAATTTTATTTTTGCATCAAGTTTTTGGCGCCGTTGCCGGGGAACGGCTGATTTATTAGTATAATTTTAGATTTAATTAGTACTTTAGTAGTTAGTCTTTTTCTTTCGAAAAACAAAAAAAAATCTTTACTGCTGTTTTTTTTATTCCCTGCACAGTCTACATCAAACTCTGATATCAAAGAAATTAACCGTCTGATTGAACCCAAATTTGGTTGTCAGGTGCAGGACCTGTGTTTCTTTCATCTGAACGGTCTGATTGACATTCTGAAACTTTTAAGACCATTATATTAATACAAAATCTTGCTGCTTTCTGTTTTGAATTTTCTGCATTTAATTGTTTTAGAATCAGAATTTTATTGTTATCATATCTCATTAACCCTTGTTGCTAATTGAAAATTTTAATTTAAAAAAAAAAACATAAAAAAAAATTTAATCAAATTTTGTATGCTAAGTTGGAATAGGGACGACACCGGTCGATTAAGTCGTACAACTTTAGATCATCCCTTAGGACACATCCTTGAAATTCCTTCGCAGTATCTCACACCTTGTGAGATGGCAAATTTTCCTGATGATGTAGGAAGTCACCATGGTGATGAAGGTAGACCCCCAGTTATGACACTTCGACAATACTTACATCCCACTAGGACTAGTCAACCTTCATGCATGATTATTCCTGAAAATGTAGGACACTTTGAAATCAAACCAGGAGTAATTTAATTGCTGCCAAAGTATCATGGAATGGAATCTGAGAACCCTTATCTTCACCTTAAGGATTTTGAGGAAATTAGCATCACATTTAGAGTGCCAAATGTATCGGAAGATGTCCTTAAATTAACCTTGTTTCCTTTTTCCTTGAAGGATAAAGCCAAAACATGGCTGAACTCCTTGAGACCAAGATCGTTAGGAACATGGCATGATATGCAAAGAGAATTCTTAAAAAAGTTCTTTCCCGCACAAAGGACTAATTTTTTGAAAAGGCACATTAGTAATTTCCAACAAAAAGACCATGAAACATTTTATGAATGCTGGAAGAGATTTAAAGATTTGCTACTCTCTTGTCCTCATCATGGGTTTGAAACATGGAGAACCATTAGTTTCTTTTACGAGGGATTGTCTTCACAATTAAAACAATTTATAGAGACTATGTGCAATGGTCTATTTCTGGAAAAGCAACCCGATGAGGCATGGGACTATTTAGACTCTCTCGCAGAGACTGCACAATTATGGGATATAGGGGATAGAGTGAATAAACCTTTGCCTAAGCCTACTAGCATTCCACACGGGGGCCTTTACAACCTTAATACTCAGGATGATATTCAAGCTAAAATGGCAGCCCTTACTAGGAAGGTAGAGGAAATTGAACTTAGAAGGATTGAACCCGTCAAGACCGTAGAACATAACAGCGAGTGTTGTAGGATTTGCGAGATGCCTGGCCATCTCATCACTGATTGCCCCACAATACCCGCATTCAAGGAAGTCTTGCACGATCAGGCCAATGTTATGAATACCTATCAAAAATCTTTCAATAATCCTTTTTCGGGTACTTACAACCCTGGATGGAAGAACCATCCAAATTTCAGGTGGAGGAATGACCAACCTCAACAAGTATATAACCCAACTCCTCCACCTCCGCACCCTCATTATGCACATGCACCCCCTCAAAAATCCAGTCTCGAAGAAACTTTGCAATCTTTCATGTAAGGTCAAGCTAAAATCAATGATGAATTAAGAAATCAACTGACAACGCTGACCACTGCTTTAAGTGCTCAAGAGAAGGGTAAGCTACCAGCTCAACCACAACCTAACCCTCAAGTCTACGGCGGTAGCAATGCATCATCTTCAACTTTGCATAAAGAGCACGCAAAGAGTATAATAACATTGCGAAGTGGAAAGATTATTGACCGACCAGTCCCAGAACAAACTCAAGCCATACCTGATTCTGACCCTTTAAAGACAAAAGAAAAGGATAACGAAGAAACTGAAGCACCAACATCTACTGAAAAAATTAAATGTCCTTTTCCTGCACCATTTCCACAAAGATTAAAGCCCTTGCAAAAGCTTGAACCAAACTCTGAAATTCTTGAGCTTTTTAAGCAAGTAAAAATCAATGTACCTCTTCTTGATGCAATCAAACAAGTGCCTTCATATGCAAAATTTTTAAAAGATTTGTGCACTGTCAAGCGTCGTTTAAATGTCAAGAAGAAGGCATTTCTGGCTGAAAATGTGAGTGCAATTTTACAGCATAACATTCTTCCTAAATATAAGGATCCAGGTTGCCCAACTATCTCGTGCATCATTGGCAATTTTAGGATTGAGCGAGCATTGCTAGATTTAGGAGCGAGTGTGAACTTGTTGCCATATACGGTATATGAGCAACTCGGTTTAGGTGAGTTGAAGCCAACAACTGTCACCTTACAATTAGCTGACAGGTCAGTGAAGGTCCCTAGAGAAATTATCGAAGATGTGTTGGTCCAAGTAGACAAGTTCTATTTTCCTGTTGACTTTATCGTACTGGACACACATCCGGCTTCCAATTCACCATCTCAGATTCCAGTCATCTTAGGACGCCCATTCCTTGCAACTTCTAATGCATTGATCAATTGTAGGAATGGTGTCATGAAGCTTTCTTTTGGCAATATGACTTTGGAACTGAACGTCTTTAGTATAGGCAAACAACCCAGTGATCATGAAGAAAGTAAAGAAGTTGAATGGGTTGAAACCATTGCGGAAGAATATCTGTTAAAAGAAACATTTACTGAACGGCCGACAATGGTTTGATAGATTGGTGTTCTGAAGGTACTACTGATGATACGGTCCCACCTACTTTAGATAACTCAGATGTCATGATGGTCAATGGGTGGAGACCGAGAATAGAGGAATTTGAACATTTGCCATCTCGAGAAGCAAAGATAGTACCATCCCATGAACAAGCACCTAAGCTCGAGTTGAAACCTTTACCGAAGGAACTCAAGTATGCCTTTCTTGGATCCGATGACACTTTTCCTATAATCATCTCATCTGATCTTGATCATGCCCAAGAAAAAAAATTACTTGGTGTTCTAAAGAATCATAGAGGAGCTTTAGGGTGGTCTATTGCAGACTTGAAGGGGATTAGCCCTTTAATTTGCACGCACCGGATATATTTGGAGGACAATGCCAAAACCACAAGGCAAATGCAACGCAGGTTGAATCCTACGATGAGAGATGTGGTTAAAGCAGAAGTCCTCAAGTTGCTTGACGTGGGTATTATTTACCCAATTTTTGATAGCAAGTGGGTAAGTCCTACTCAAGTCGTGCCCAAAAAAGCAGGTCTGACGGTAGTCAAAAATGAGCAGGGTGAGTTAGTCCCGACTCGTGTCTCCACGAGTTGGCGCATGTGTGTTGACTATCGAAAATTGAATTTGGTCACTAGGAAAGATCACTTTCCCTTACCTTTCCTAGACCAAGTTTTGGAAAGAGTTGCAGGACATAATTTTTATTGTTTTCTCGATGGCTATTCCGAATACTACCAAATCGAGATTTCACCAGAAGATCAAGAGAAGACTACTTTCACTTGTCCTTTTGGTACATTCGCTTTCCGTCGGATGCCGTTCGGGTTATGTAATGCACCTGCAACATTTCAAAGATGCATGCTCAGTATTTTTGAAGACATGAACGAGAAGTTTTTGGAAGTGTTCATGGATGATTTTTCTATTTTTGGCGATTCTTTTGATGATTGTTTACTACATTTACAAGCTGTCTTAGCTCGGTGTATAGAAAAGAACCTGATACTGAATTGGGAGAAATGCCACTTCATGGTGCCAAAGGAAATTGTCCTAGGACATATTGTTTCATCGAAGGGCATGGAAGTTGATAGAGCTAAGATTGACTTAATCGCCAAGCTACCTGCACCCAAGACGGTTAGAGATGTTAGATCATTTTTGGGTCATGCCGGATTTTATAGGAGGTTCATCAAGGACTTTAGTGTCATAGCCCGACCATTATGTAACCTCCTATCCCTTGATACACCGTTCAATTGGACTGAAACCTGTCAAGAGGCATTCGAAAAGTTGAAGTCTATGCTTAGCACTGCACCCATCGTGCGACCATCCGATTGGTCATTACCTTTTGAGATCATGTGCGATGCTAGTGACTATGCGATAGGAGCTGTCCTAGGACAACGCAAGGATAATAAGCCATATGTCATTTACTATGCAAGCAAAACTTTAAATGATGCTCAAATGAATTACACCACCACCGAAAAGGAATTGCTTGCAGTAGTATTTGCATTAAACAAATTTCGCTCTTATATCCTTGGTGCTCCTATTGTTATCTTTACGGATCATGCAGCGCTAAAATATTTACTAGATAAGAAAGAGGCTAAACCACGCTTAATATGATGGATTCTTTTACTCCAAGAATTTGACATCACTATCAAAGATAAAAAGGGAGTAGAGAATGTGGTTGCTGACCATTTATCACGGCTAGTTTTTAATGATTCGGTGCCACAGTTGCCCATCAAGGACTCGTTTCCTGAAGAGCAATTGTTTGCACTTTCTACTATGCCATGGTATGCTGATATTGTAAACTTTCTTGTCACTAACCGGATGCCGGAGCATTGGGGATCGAATGATAAGAATAATTTCTTGCGTGAAGTAAGAAATTATTATTATGATGCTCCTTATTTGTTCAAGTATTGCAATGATCAAATCTTTAGAAGATGCATTCCGGAACATGAGATACAAAGTGTACTCTCTTTTTGTCATGCCAGTGCTTGTGGAGGACACTTTGCATCTAAGAAAACGGCAGCTAAGGTGTTGCAATGTGGTTTTTATTGGCCTACACTATTTAAAGATGCCCACGAGTTCTGTAGGACATGTGACCCATGTCAGCGTGTTGGAAGTCTAACTCGTAGGCAAATGATGCCTCTTCAATCCATTACTGCTATTGAAATTTTTGACATGTGGGGTATTGATTTCATGGGTCCGTTTCCACCATCTTTTGGCCATGAGTATATTTTAGTTGGTGTTGAGTATGTGTCAAAATGGTTAGAAGCTGTTGCCTGTAGAACTAATGATCACAAACCTGTTTTGAAATTTCTAAAAGAAAATATTTTTTCACGATTTGGGATGCCCAAGGCTATAATTAGTGATGGGGGAAAACATTTCTGTAATAAGCCTTTTGAGATTCTATTGCAAAAGTACGGTATCACTCATAGAATTGCAACTCCTTATCACCCGCAGACTAGTGGCCAAGTAGAGTTAGCCAATCGGGAAATTAAACGAATTTTAGAGAAAACGGTGAATCCATCACGCAAAGACTGGCCTTTAAAACTTTCTGACGCATTGTGGGCTTACCGTACTGCTTATAAAACTATTCTTGGTATGTCCCCGTATCGGCTAGTCTATGGAAAAGCATGTCATCTACCTGTTGAAATAGAGCATAAATCGTATTGGGCCATTAGAAAATTAAACTTTGAACTGTCAGATGCTGGTTTCGCTAGAAAATTACAATTAAGTGAATTGAATGAAATTCGTCGGGATGCGTATGACAATGCTAGACTTTGTAAAGAACGAATGAAAATTAGGCATGATAACTCAATTCTAAGAAAATCTTTTGAGCCTGCACAAAAAGTTCTTTTGTATGACTCTCGCTTACATCTATTTCCTGAAAAATTACGATCAAGATGGACAGGTCCTTTCATTGTAAAAACTGTTTTTCCACACGGGGCAGTTGAAATTGAGAATCCACAGGATGGTCAAATTTTTAAGGTAAATGGACACAGATTAAAACCTTTTCTTGAAAATTTTGCAGATGAAGAGGACTCCTTTTCCTTGGGGGAGCCTTCTTATGACTGAACATGAAGGCCAAGGTATGTGTATATTAGTTAGAATTATTATTTTTTTCTTTTATTTCTAGTTTTCTTCTTATTTTGTAGGTCTTCTTTTCTGAAAATCAACAGCTCAAGGTATTCTTCTTCTCTCTATTATTTTCTCTATTGTCTCTCATATATAGTTTTCTTGTATTTTTTACATTGAGGACAATGCAATGTTTAAGTTGGGGGAGGGAAATATTTTGATCAAAAAAAAAAAAAAACTTGTTTTTGCATTTGATTTATTCTATTACTTTCTTTTCTGAGCAAATGCACATGTATTTTCATATTGAGTGTGTACAACTATTAAGGCAAGGAACACATGCATACTATGACTGATCAGAGACCTATTATTAGATCCCCACACGTGTACTTAATGACAATAGGAAGGCCTCAGGAGTTCATATTTGTTAACTGCATTTTTGTTAGCCTTATCCATAAAAGAAGTATGAGTATCATTGTTTGTACCATAAGGTTCAGGATTTGGTTTTCACATAAAGATAGAGGTTGAATATCCCGACTAGATTACTTAGGTGCCTTATGATCCGACTTTGGTTGACCTATAGTCACGATGCAGTCACATATATAATAAAAATATATATATGGTTCAGTCTATCATTTCTTTTCTTGCATAATTATTATTCAAAAAAAAAATTATACTTATGATGACAAGTCTGGCCTCGTGGCGTAGTCTGGTTCGAGTAATTAAGTCCGAGGGGTGTTTCACCTAATGTCTTGAGCCAACTGGATCGGGGGTCATTGACTGAAAGCTCGCTACATGGACCTTATTAGAGCCTAATGGGGTTGGATAGCTGTAGTTGTCATGTGTATTGAAAAAAATAAAATAAAATAAAAATAAGCATGAATGAGTTGGTTAGGCTGAACCTAGTGACATGTGGTAATGGCTGGTTTGACTCCATTGTATTGGACCTCTGTGTACCCGGGTTGTTTAGTTGAGATTGATAGCTCTTTCTTTACATGCGAACCATTCTTGACAAATTTAGACAACATGTGATATTCTGAAAATTTGATGGATCAGGTTCTAATAAATTGTAGAAAATACTTTTGAACCTGAGTAGTGCACCTAAAACTCAGGAGGTGCCCTGTTGTGGTGGAGGTATTAGTACTCTGAGAAAGTCATGCGATTTGATGCACACTACACTTTTATATTTCCTTGCTTTGACAGTTGCCATACTTGAAAATATATATCGATTAATTATATGTGTATTAGCTTAGAATTTATTTCACATTTTTTTATTATGATCTCATGTCATGTTATATCATGTATGATGTTTGTGGGTAGCATCCCTGAAAATCCTCACGAGACAACACTCGTCCACTAGGGTAACCTAGGGGTTTAACGGCTTGTTGCACGTGCTAAGTGCAATCGTGATTCCTACGAAAGTGAGTACTTATCTTAATTTTATGCAATTAGTTCTAATAAAATATCAAAGGTTAAACCACACCTTTTGTACTCTCATTTTATTATTTGCTCGTTAATTGCTAGAGACTAGCAATAAGCTAGTTGGGGGGTGTGATGAGAGCACAAAAGTGCGATCTACACATCACTTAAATTAGTATTATTGCCAACAAATAATGATAGAAGTGTTGTATTAATATTATATTTTTGTGGGGTGCAGGTGATCGGAAATCAAAGTTAAAATGCACATTGGGTTCAAAAAGATGCATCATAGTAGGTGACTAGTCAACCACATGGGGTCAGTCCCAGTTGCACACTAGAAGGAGCATTATCCGACTAGGTGCAGCCACATCCAACGATCAAGCTCAGCCATCTAGGTTCATCACCCATGAGTCCAAGGCCACAGCATCCCAGCATTCCAAGCTTCCTTCAATGTCCACACGTCTTTGCCTCCCA